>NC_050069.1:8006664-8310021 GCF_009764565.3 Dermochelys coriacea | reverse complement strand
CTCTACCATAAGTCATCAGCAGCAGGGTTTGAGTCAAGGACTTTGAGCACCACAGTACACAGCTCTAAAATTTGAGCTAAAGGAGTAACTCCATTGACTGGCAACAGCAGTAGGCAATTATTCTGTAGTAAACGAGCCTCTGGAGGAGGGGTCACATGACACACACACTTTACCACTGGTTTCAGAGTAGCAGCCGTGTTAGTCTGTATTTGCAAAAAGAAAAGGAGGACTTGTGGCACCTTAGAGACTAACAAATTTATTTGAGCATAAGCTTTCGTGAGCTACAGCTCACTTCATCAGATGCATTCGGTGGAAAATACAGTGGGGAGATTTTTATATACACACAGAGAACATGAAACAATGGGTTTTATCATACACACTGTAAGGAGAGTGATCACGTTCCGTGATCACTTTCAGAGAAGACTAAAAATGTCCTTGTGTGTGATATTAAAATATTTGCTGTACAATTTCCTGTGTGGAGGTTGGTTCCACTCTGGCTTCATGTCCCTGGTGCTGTACATATGTATACATTGGGATGGAAGGAGCTATATATATGTAAAAATATATATCCTAGTAGTGGTACAAATATTCTGTATTGCTAATTGTATTCAAGAACAATACCCAACCCATCTCCTGGAATAGATTGAGTTTGAAGGACAAAGCACCAGACATGATGGCACTCTATGCTTCCCTTCCAGTCTCCTCCAGTACTTTAGAGAGATCATGTTGCTTGATGCACAGTGCTTACCATGCATTCAAGGTGTGAGAAATCCACTTTGCTGTAGTCTTATCTTCTGATCAATGTATCAAAAGCTGGAGCTTTAGTGGGAGTCAGATTGAAGCCTAGATGAAAGGATTTTGAGCTTTTGGAATCAGAGCTGCCAGGAAACAAAACATTGAGATGAAATACCGTGATCCATTCCTGGGATTTTAAGAGAGCAGAGAGATTTTTGTTACGTGATGTGGCCATTTGCTATGACTTAGAATCTGTTTTCATATATAGTTGGTTCTGGAAAGGGTGAATTTTAGTGCTTGTGGCAAAAATTGAGGAATGAGGAATCCTTTCACCTGTTTCCCCCCCCCCCCATTCTTTTTATTAAGTTTAAATATTTCAATAGCAGCACATTCATTGAAGAGGATTGTGGGGGAGGGGAGAGAGACTATGACATAGCACATACAGTGTTGTTTTATAAATACTAACCATCCTTTGCTTTCCAAAATGATTGCCTTCTTGTACCAGGCCCCTGAAATGAAAAGGATGTAAAATATTTCTTTGAATGGAGGGCAAAAGTACATCAGTTGGGCCCCAACCATCAGCTAACTTTGGGGGAGGGGCAAGACAATTTTTTTCTTTATTATTTGTATTACCTGGTATAGTGGCACTGGAATAAGGAGAATAGGAGGACCAGGGGGCCATGGTCTTCCCACTTTTTGGCAGGGCCCCTGCCCCTCCTCTTCTCCCCTGAGGCCCTGCCCCCACCCTGGTCAGGCTAGTAGCTGGAGACTGGTGGGGAACCCAGGCAGCTGTGGGATGCTGCACTGTGGATCCTCTACCTGCCCAGGGTGGGAGGGTTGAGAGCAGCCCCCAGCCCATTTTCCCACCCCGCAGGCTCCCCCGCCCCTGCTCAGGGCAGAAGGATCCACAGCTCCCCACAGCTGCCCGTGCTGCCTTTACCTGGACTTGGCTCCAGTTGAAAGGCTGCAGCCTGGCCATGGTAAGAGCTTCACAGGCAGCTGTGGGGAGCTGTGCCATGAACCCTCCTCCTGCCCTGGGCAGGGGGGCCCACAAGGTGGGAAAATGGGCCGGGGGTTGCTCTCAACCCCACCACCCTAGGTAAGTGGAGGGTCAGCAGCTCCTGGCCCACACCAGCTTCCAGCTTGGCCAGGGCCAGGGCCTCAGGCAGAAGAGGAGGGGCAGGGTGTCCTGGCCCCCACACTTCGGGGCAGGCTTTGCTGCCATTGACTGGGTACATAGAAGCCTTCCAGCCAATGTCTGCATCCCATTGTGCAAAGTGCTATACAAACACATAACAGAAGACAGTCCTCACCCCAAAGAACTTACCATCTAAATAGACCAAGGACGTCACATTATCCCCATTTTACTTATGGGAGATGAAGAGACTCACTCAAAGTCACCCAGATAGCCTGACAGCGTCAATCTCCTGAGTCCCAGTTTAATGCTTCAATTACGAGGTTATCCTTTCTCACACAATATTGTTCATTCAACTGGTATGCTCAGCATGGAAAGGTCAGGTCCCCCTAGGGTGACCAGATGTCCCGATATTATAGGGAAAGTCCTGATATTTAGAGGCTTTGTCATATATTGGCGCTTATAACCCCCCATCCGTGTCCCAATTTTTCACACTTTCTATCTGACCACCCTAGGCCCCCACACTAATGTAGATTGCAATGGTGAACTATCAAGAAAGAAGGTTAGTAGAGCAGTTATGCATATTGTGTGTCTCCCCCACGAGCACAGATAGGAGGGTGGGGAAAAGTTGCCGGGATTTCTCCCTCTTTGCAATTATGGACGCAAAAGGTGCTCTCAAGGAAGCAGGTGAGGACAGGGCAGATGCATAACTCGCCATACATCTTGGGTAGCTTGTGGAGAGACTGTGCTTCCCAGGTCACAATGCCTTCCCATCCACTTCCTGTGGAGCTGTGGTTCAGTACCTCCCCCTACTGGTATTTGTGGCTAAATGCCATAATTTGGCCCTCTGAACCTAAGTGTATGGTTTAGTGGGAGTATCATAAGCATCATCATTTTGATTGGTACAGCTGAGGCAGCAACCCTGAACCCCTTCCTATACTTAATCCAATCAGACAGATGTGGACTAACTTTATACTTCTTTGGAAAATATGGGAAAAACCTAGACATTTCAAATGAACCAAAGAAAATGTCCATTGCATGATGATAGCATGCAGTCCGGAGCTTAGAAGGGAAAATGGTTACATGCAATCACTGTTGATACAGACAAACTTTGACTAGTCATTTCGGGATCAGTGTAAACTGATACAGCTCCATTGACAATAGATTGCATATCAGCTGAGGAACTGGCCTCTTATTCCTATCATAGTTCAATATACCAATATCCACTCATTCTGTCTGCATACTGTTACCAATTATAATTAATTCACTCCACAAGCTAGCTGGCCTCCTCAGTGAAAATGTAACCATGAAACATCCCCCAACAATTCTCCTCTGGTTTTCCAGGAACAGTAAAGCACAAGAGGATAGAGAGGACTGATCTCATTATTATTAATAATTATTATTAATAATTATTTTTATTGTTATTATTATTATTATTACTTCAGTGGAAAGCTCTGGAGCTTTAGTTTTCCACCAAAGGGTAAATGAACAGAGAAGAATCTCACAAAATTATCAGCTTAGATGTCAGTTGCAGTGTTGTTGGAGCCTTGTTGGTCCCAGGATATTAGAAAGACAAGGTGGGTGAGATACTATTTTTTATTGGACCAACTCCTGCTGGTGAAAGAGACATGCTTTTGAGCTTACACAAAGCTCTTCTTCAGATGGAATTTTTCACCCGTTTGCCTTGCAGTTCTCCAGATTGGATATCTGTCACAAAACTGAATGTCTGGAGAGTCAAAATGTAAATAAAGAGCTCTGTCCTTTAAATGTCCTGCCTGGGAGAGGAAGGTTAGTATCAGATTAAAGAGTGCATGGAGAGCGTGGGGCTTTAAAGCTTTCATTAACCTTGCAAAGTCTTCCCAGGTGCAAGTTCTAGTACTTGCTCTGTCATTCAGATGGATTCTCTCTCCCTCATTTTGTTTTCCATTGAATCAGTTATTATTTAATATTTCTATTATGATAGCACTGTTGGGGTTCCCCTTACAGCTCTTCCACTTGGTTTCTCAGCAACTCAGTTTGACTCCAGTCTCGCCACTCAGATTCCTTTCTATGGCACACAGCAAAACTATGCTGAGTTGATCAGACTCAAGTGTAGGAGGTGGGTATAGGGTGGACCACACAATCAAGTTTACACAGCAAACCTCTTCCTTCCTATACATTTACACATATTGCATTTACTATACATTGCATTACACATTTTTGGCTTGGATTAGTTACTTTGTAGGAATCAATCTCTGAACAGCATGCTTTGTTCACACACTGTCCACTCGTGACCTACTCTTGAGCTCATCTTTATATTCCTGATGTATCTTGTCCATGATTATCTTGTTCGTAGTGTAAGCCATGCCTGTTTGGTGTGGCACTCTGTCCCCCTCTACTGGTGGCTAGGCCAGCTAGAGATTGATGAGCTTGCTACAGCCTTGGCTAAAAGATAGTTGTCTTTCAGCTCCAGCTGGAGAGGCCCATGCATTAAAATTAAGAGGTCGGAGGATTGATCCTGGCTGCCAGTGACTCACCCAGAGACGTCAATGTTACAGTAGTAAAAGGTTCCCGGAGCCTGCTCACTCAAATGTTCTGTCTGTTAGCTTACTGACCCATTTACATATCTTAGCACAAATATTCTGGTTTCATCCTGCTGCTCAATTTACCTCCCTACTCCTGTTTTCCAAGAAATGAGTCTTCCCTTATGTTTATTCACTTATGTGCGGCCAGACCTGCATTCATACAAGCATTTAGAAACCCCTCTTGTACAAGGAACTGCACTAACTTGTATTAAAATCAGTCCCTGCCCTGATGAGTTTACAGTGTAAACAAAGGGTCATAGAGGATAGAAGGTTCATTATCCCCATTGTACATGTGGGGAATTGAGGCACAGAGAGATTAAAGTGACTCACCTGAGGTCACACAGGGAGTGTGTTGCAGAGCAGGGAATAGGACCCCAGATCTCCTGAACCTCAGTGCAATGCCCTGAGCATAAGACCAGCCTTTCTCATGTTTTCTTTAGAAAATTGATATTTTTTCAGCCCAACCACCCACTGCATTCCTCTGATCCCTAATCTCTTACCTTCCCTTGTGTAGTTGCAAACTTTGAACACACCATTTGAGATGTATTATCTAATGTAACCTTCGGGTCATTAGTAACTCATTATTTGTAGTAATCATACTGGGATAATGATTGGGCAGGGCTCAATTTTTGGATGCCCAATTTAAGACACCTTAAATGGGGCCTGACTTTCAGGAAGTGCTGAAGTCCCCCCCTCTGGAAATCAGGATCCATTAAGATGTTCAACCTTGGGCATCTAAAACCACTAGTCACTTGGTCATTGTCTATGCTGACACTTGGGCTGAAAAAGACACTGCTGTGTTCCTTGTTTGAGATGATGGAGTCCAGTTTCTCAGAAGAGCGTGCTAACCCTACTCTCTTGGCATTTTAAAAGTTGGCCAGAACTGGATTTCTCTTTGGATTAAAAGTTCAATAAAAAGACAAAGATCTTTGGTGTAGGATTTCAGATAATACCTCCCATTAAAGAGAATCACAAATCCAAGTAATGACAGGTTTCAGAGTAGCAGCCGTGTTAGTCTGTATTCGCAAAAGGAAAAGCAGTACTTGTGGCACCTTAGAGACTAACAAATTTATTAGAGCATAAGCTATCTGAAGTGAGCTGTAGCTCACGAAAGCTTATGCTCTAATAAATTTGTTAGTCTCTAAGGTGCCACAAATCCAAGTAAATGACTTCAAAGGGGTCAGTGGGATCATAGGTTCAAATCAGGAAACTTAAAAGTCTGAGAACAAAACAAAAGCAGAGTTCTTTATCCCTGTATCACACCCAAAGCTATATATCATAGGTATTTATATAGCTCCCAATACTGTAATAACTGAGTGCCTCACAATCCTTAATTTATTTATCCACCCCTGTGTGGTGGGAAAGTACAATTGTCCCACACTTACAGATGAAAAACATAGTACCATAGTACCTTGCACAAGGTCCCATAGTAAATTTGTGATAGAATAGGGGGCTTGCATCCACGTTGCTCAACTACTAAGGTAGCAACCTAACCACTGGATCATTCTCTACTCATTTTGTATTTACTCCTATCTGAGCTCCAGCTGAGTGTGCACCAAACCCCAGAAGGTTTGCATGAGCATCTGCGAGGACAGATCTCTGAGATGCCCATTGCTCTACTGCTATCACAGCACTCCATGGTCTAAAAGCTCAGGGCTAGAATTTCCATCCTGCCCAAGGTCTTGCTGGGGATACAATAGAGATGGGGGAGAGTTTCAGCAGAGGCTTCAGGCAGCCCACAGTAGTTCACTGACCTTGCACTTCCTGGCCCTGGTGTAAATCAGAGCTGTTGTGGAGCTGGTCTAATCCAAACCAATGATATAAGGTTCCTTAGTGACCTTATGCCAATGGAAATTTGAGCTCTGCTCCTCCACAGCCCTTCCCATCCTTGGCACGTCTTCCCTCCTTGCACCACGGATGGAAGGGGCCCCAGGAACCAGTGTGATGTTCTGGGGAGCATCCAGACCAATAAGGGGTTCTGTTACAACCTGCCCTGAAATCCTGGGGGCCTTTTTGCTGTGTAGCTATGGTTCAGATTCCTGACACTAGTAGCCAGCCCACAAGCATAAGGTCTCACCCAACAACCCTCACAGTCCCAAATCTCCCCAAATCCATCCTCCTCAAGTTCTTAACTACCAGACACTTGGATTTTTCCCCTCTGGTTCGTCATCCCCGAAGGCGAGAAGCCAGCCTCCCAGATACCAATTTGCAAACCAGAGACCTTCTGGAGACGAAAATAAACAAAAGGTTTATTTAATAGAAAAACCACAGTTTCCAAGATGAAATAGTGAGGGGAAAGCAAGCACATATGGTGCACTGAAAATAAACATAAAGACCCAACCTCAGGCTTGACACTTCCATATTAGATAAAATCACTTTTCTGATAAGAGTTACCTGTTGCCTTCAAGTACTTTCCCAGCGTATCCCCTAACTAGAAGAGGGATCCAGCATCCACAGACAACCTGCCGCCTCAAGACTGTTCCCCATGTTCTGCATAAAACCTCTGTCTCCATCCTGCTTTTAAAAGGCTTTTTCCCTCTCTCAGTTCATGATAAATCAAAGCAGGGAAATTCCCTCTTGACTCTAAGTTCAATAGACAGGAGGTTCTTCTCAGTTTGGAGTTGTCTCAGGGCAAGTCGACACTTAAAACACTACAGTGGCATAGCTGCAACACTCTAATGAAGACACTCTACACTAACAGGAGAGAGTTCTCCTGTTGGCGCAGTTTATCCACCTCCGCGAGAGGCAGTAGCTATGGTGGTGGAAGAAGCTCTCCCACTGACACAGCGCTGTCTACATCAGCACTCAGGTCGGTGTAATTGTACCAAAGTAATTCTGTAGTTTAGACCTGCCCTCAGTGTCTTCCCATTAACTCTAAAGGTCCACCATTGTCTTTTCCTGGGTGGGAGAATGGATAGATACTTAAAGTCGGTTACCTGTAGACGACTGGTTTGGAAGGTGCTCTTTCCTGCTTGACTGCTCGCCGCCCTGTGGTGAGGAGGAGCTGAAGTTGCCCCGCAGATTATGAGCAGTTTTCTATAGACACCAACACATACATTCATACCCACAGTCTGTATACGTGTCTCATAATGACCACCAAGTTCTGAATATTACAAGCTTTCATAAAAGACCTTACTTGATAGAACCAGGCTATACTTCAGCAAGGCTTGTGGATTTATTTGTTTTCTGTCAATGAATGGCGTGTTCCTGAAAGTGAGATGCTCACAATATCCCTGCAAGCTTCCCACATGCACTTGCAACTCTGCCAACGTCAGGTGCTTCAATCGGAATTGCCACCTGGCCAGTTGTTTTCTTTGTTGGCTTAACCTGTTTTTTTTTTCTTTTTAAAGCCACCTGAAGCCAAACCCAAGCCAGGTGGGTGGATGTATCCTGCAATAATCAGCTGCTTCGAACCCCAGTCCTGCAGTGTGCTCCGTGGGGAAGCATTCCTGCATCAGAGTGGAGTTCATTACAGGACAGAGGCCTAAGGCTGCTTACAAAGGAAGCTTGCAGCACAATCCAAAGCAACGCAATGGAGGTCTCACTCCCCTCTGACGCTGCAAAAGCAAAACAGTGACTCGCTGGACCAAATCTGCTCACTGCCCCTGATTGGCTGAGAGCTGCACACCTCCTGTTATTTTTGTTACTACCTCTCCCCATCCCACAGCCTGCTCATTTGTCTTATCCACCTATCTTGTCTGTCAGACTCTAAGCTCTTTGGGGCGGGGACTGTCGGTTACTATGTTTGTACAGCACCTAGCACATTGAGGCCCCGACTTTGTAGGCATTACTACAACATTTATTATTATTATTTAACATTGATATATACAAAGCCACAGCCATTCTGCAAGAGAACGCAGTAAGAATCCAGCTGAACATTTGCACCAAACTGGAACCAATCCATCTCCAAAGTTGAAGGCATCTGGGGAATTCATTTATTCTGATTTATCTATCACATCCATCAGTTTGCTTTTGATCAGGATGACAAGCAGGGGCTAGGAGGATGCTTTAGCAACTGGCCACTTATGTGACATTTCTTCCCTCGGCACCTGCCCAAATTAGTTTGGGGGGTGACTTAGGTTTGTGTCCCAGTCTGGGGTTGGCAAATTAAAAACTATTAATCTCCACCCTGACGGTCTTCTTCTGAGCTTGTACCTTGTAGTCCTTTTCCATCAAGTGAGGGAGCCTGATTCTCTGTATCCTGCTCTAACAGCCTGAATGGACCTTAAAGTGTGTGGAAATGGTCCCCTAAGGATATCCACTGGGCAGGGAGGCTATCCCAGTTGGTATAAAGCTGCTGCAAGATCTGTATGCCAGCACTGCTCCCAGCAGCTCTGCAGCTGCTGCCTTATGGCTATTCTCTGCTTCCCAGGTTCCACAGGGGACTATAAGAAACGGAGCGTAATTTAAAGTAGTCCTGAGGCTGCTCTAATTTACACTAGGAGCAGGGCAGGCCCTTGCACAGCCCCAGAAAATAAAAGATCCTCTCTTGCCCTCTTCTCCATCTTAGCCTGGGCCTGATTCTCAGCTATTACTTTCCCTGCATTTGGGGCAATTATTTCCCCCCCTCCTGGTTTTAAGGACTAGAACAGTTAATAAAACAAGTACATTCCTTTTGGACTGGAGTTTGTTTTCCTCTGGGATTTGCTTTCCATTCCCAGATTAGTGTAAGAACAGAATGTGGGTGCTATACTATCCTCCCCTAACAACATATGCATTTAGAAATCACAGGGCATTCTGAGCGTTGTCCCATAATTTCATCCGATCATCCATCTTAACTATCAGGCATAGACAAAATTTGAGACTGCAAAGATCACTCTTATTATAAATGTATAAATCACACAGCAGGTCCAGTCCTCTGTCATGCTCATTTGGTACTTTGTCTCTTTGATGAGCCCTCCAGCAATGATGCTACTTAGTGCTTATAACATTCTGTCTTCCTGCCAAGGAAACTGTATGATTTTCAAAACAAATCGCAGAACTGTACCCAACATGGGCTCTCAAGATGTTTCCTGGGTTAATAATTATTTTTTTAAAGTTAATCTGTTACAAATTTCTGCTCACTGGAACCTTGAAGTAATTAGTTTCCTATTACTCATTATTACTTTTTTCTAAAAGATAGGCATTACCAAATTATTTCTGCACTAAGCATCTTGGATGCGGCAATAAAAAAAAACTTTAAAAAAGTAAATCCTGCACTGGAACCAGTTACTTTAATCTCCCTGGCTATTGTGGGAAATACTGAGTATCAGATGTTTTAGAAATGTATACCAAATAATGGAAAAGAACAGAACAAGAGGCGGGGCTGCGGGTAACAAGAGATGAAGGACAAGGACAGAAAACTTTGGCTGAACTAAGGACTAATGATAGCAGCAGTGTCTGAGAGTCTTCACCACCACAAGATAATGGAACCCAAAGATAAGAACGTTGGGAACATTGGGTGATAAACAACAGAAAAGGAATAAACAAGTGCTGTATATATATGGCTGTGGGAAGGGAAATAAAGTGCTTTTTACCAGCAACTGTTTCAGTTGTCCTGTGAGCCAGCCTGCTAACAGCGACAAATGGTGACCACGACATGATAGAATTCTGTGAATTTGGTACCACGGACGGAGGAAGAAATAGCAGGGACCCCCGCTGCCGGTGTCCTCCGTTCAGGTGAGGAACTGGGACGCCCTATTGAGGCGGGGGGAGCTCCCACTGAAAGGTGAGCGGCGGGGAATATCTCTCATAATGGGAGCGGCAGCATCTGCAGATGAGCAGGCCGTATTCAAGGTCTTAAGCAATCTGCTCAGTAACCAGGAAGAAAAATTTTCCCCGGAAGCTCTTCAAAAACTGCTTCGGTGGGGAAGGCGACGGGGTTTTTTGGTTACTGCAAAGAATGTATTTGATTTTTCGGTATGGAAGGCGTTGGGGGAGGACATGTGGGATTCAGTGGGTGTCGGAAATAAAGAAGCTATTGCCTTGAGCCCTACCTGGCGGACTGTTCATCGAGCAGTTACCACCGCAGCAGCTCAGGCAGGGGCGCGTATTGCATTACACGAGGCATTAGAATCATCAACGAAAGGGGTGTTCCCGGCCGGGGCGCGAGACTTTTTTGGGAAAACAACACCCACGATCCCCTTGGCACCCCCAGAGGCTGGTGAAGTGCGACTACCTGGAGATGCCGATTGCTCCGGTAATGAAGAACCAATGGCAGTGGATCAATCGGTTTCAGAGGGACAATCTCCCCAGGGCAAGGTTGTTTCTGTGCCAGAGAAATCCGGGCTATATCCTTCGGTGGAGCATCCTTCGGTTTTACCGTCGGCCCCTGTTGCACCGGTTCGGATTACTGATTTGCCTGAAGGGGGAGAATTTGATGACCTGACGCAGGAACAAATAATTCGCCGTTTGTACAAGGAGGGCAGTAAGGCTCTGCAGATAATGGATGAACTGGATCGAAAGGAGGGTAGACCAGCGGGATCATCACAGTCACAGTTTTTGAAACAGCTACGGGATCAAGGCATACCAGATCCTTCGCAGTGGCCTCATGTTTGCAAATTATGCGGATATTATGACTGTACGGAACATCTCACATCGGAAGGAGCCTTGACGACAACAGCAGAGGAAGACTACCATAAACTTTTGAATCCTATTACGCGACCAGTCCGACCAAAGGCAAAGCCTCTGCCGCCTGAGTACTCTCCGGTCAAACGAGAACAAGGGGACAGAGGGAGAGGGGTGATTTGGAGAACAGAGGGAGAAAGGAGAGAAGGATCCCCTGATCCGATTAAGAGGTGGCATGTGTTGATAAAGGATGCTATTATTGAAGGGGAATTCTTGGATGCTATGCCAGCTACGTTCCCAGTTTCAGTATCACAGACCGGGGCTAGAACATGGGTATCGTTAGATTGGAAACTAATAAGGGAAGCCCAAAAGGCTATTATGGCATATGGGCTAAAAAATCCTTATGTACAAGCATTATTGGAGCAAATGTTTTCGGGGCAGGCTATGTGTCCTTTTGATGCACAAAAATTTGATGACATGCTGTTAACACCCACACAGAAATTGTTATGGAAAGATTTGTGGAAAAAGAAGGCTGAGCATGCGGTAGTGGCTAATTTAGATAAACCCCAGGGCGACCCTCTCCAGGCAGCAACATTAGACATGCAGTTGGGAGAGGGGCGATTTGAAGATCCTCAGGTACAGGCGCGATTGGTACCCCAAATATTACAACAGTCTCAACTTCTAGCATTGGAGGCATTTAAGGAGCTCCCTGATTTGGGCACCCCTTCACCCCCATATTTAAAAATCACGCAGGGTATGGGCGAATCCTTTGCCCTCTTCTTGGATCGTCTAAGAACAGCATTGGATAGGGCCCCTAATTTAACACCAGAAGCCCGATCGGCGCTAGGATTAGATTTAGCTCTCCAAAATGCTAATCCCACGTGTAAGAAGATTTTGGTGACTTTGCCAAAATCGGCCTCCCTAGTCGATATGATTGAAGCCTGCACTCGCGCCCCCTTGGTGGAGGAGGAGGATAAGGCAAAGATTCATGCACGCGCCTTGGCAGTAGCCTTGAATACCTCCAAGCCGAATTGGCGAAAGGGAAGGGAGGGGGCGTGTTATCAGTGTGGTATGATGGGTCATTTAAAACGAAACTGCCCAAAGAGAAGGGCACAAATGCAAAGCGGCTCACCCCCTGCCCCTTTTCCTGGGACCTGTAATCGATGTGAAAAATTCGGCCACAGGGCCACAGAATGCCGCTCTCAGTTTAAGAAAGATGGGACCCCTTTGTCAGGGCCGGAAAACGCCCCGCGGAGCGCCAGCCGGCAGGGCGTGAGGACAAACAATACGCCGGCTGCTTGGACAGCCTCCGCGGGGCAACTTCCAGCAGTGCCAGAGTTGATTTGGCCACCGCCGCCGACGTCTCCTTAGAGGATGATAGGGTGAGGCTCGTTCCATCGGTGGCATCTGGACCACTGGGGTATGGGTTAAGCGCGTTATTAATAGGTAGATCATCCGCCTCCTTGCAGGGGCTTTTTGTGCTTCCAGGGCTAATTGATGCTGATTATAGAGGGAACATAGGGATTATGGTACCAGCTATATGCCCGCCTATTACAATAATGGCCGGAACTAAAATTGCACAATTAATACCCTTTCGTGCGATTGTTCCTGTAAAGTCATCCCAGATAAGAGGAACTGGGGGCTTCGGGTCGTCCAGTCAGGTAGACCCCACACCACTAACAACGGCATTTGTTTTGTCAGTGGGACGGGATCGTCCCACTAGATTAGTTCCATTTAAGGGCCCAGATGGTGCTTCTTTTGAACATCAGGTCCTTGTCGATACTGGGGCAGATGTGACGGTGTTGCCCCTGCAGGGTTGGCCGGTGACATGGCCACTTCGACCGGTAACCACACCTCTTCAGGGCATTGGCGGACAGCGTGAGCCCATGCTAAGTGAATTTTTTATTAATATTACTGATGCCAGCAATAATACATTAAGGGGGTCAGTCCGCCCTTACCTTGTCGATACAAGTATTTGGTTGTTGGGGAGGGATTGCTTGAGTCAGTGGGGGGTGGTGATTAGCTCCCCGCCTTTCTAGTAGCGGCCACTGAGGAGCGGCCAACCCTGGCATTGGAATGGAAATCCGATGAGCCGATTTGGGTTGCTCAGTGGCCGCTGCCAACAGAAAAACTTGCCGCATTAACAAAACTAGTAGAGGAGCAAGTACGTCTTGACCATCTAGAACCCTCAGTTAGTCCATGGAATACACCTGTATTCACTATCCTAAAGAAATCAGGAAAATGGCATTTGCTCCAAGATCTGCGTGCCATTAATGCTATTATGGTCGATATGGGTGCACTACAGCCCAGTTTACCTGCCCCATCCATGCTCCCATCGGGGTGGCCATTACTAATTATTGACTTGAAGGATTGTTATTTTACTATTCCATTACACCCGCGAGACAGAGAGCGCTTTGCTTTCTCTATTCCGATGGTAAATCGTGAAGCACCTTCCATACGGTATCAATGGAAGGTTTTGCCCCAAGGAATGAAAAATTCCCCTACCATCTGCCAGCTCTTCGTTGCATGGGCAATACGCCCAATCCGAGTGAAATATCCCCAATGGAAAATATATCATTACATGGATGATCTTTTATTTGAGGCACCCGTAGTTTTTGAACCCATGGTTATAACGCAGATCACCTCTACGTTAGCAGAAGCTGGTCTGTTTGTGGCGCCAGAAAAAGTTCAGACTAAAGCCCCTTTTTTGTATTTGGGACTTCGGGTCACTGACTGCACCGTACGCCCCCAACAATTGAAAATCTCTCCTCATGTTCGCACACTGTATGCTGCACAGAAACTGCTAGGTGAACTGCAATGGCTTCGCCCCCTTTGTGGCATCACAAATCAGGATATAATTTCTCTTCTTCCTTTATTAGAAGGGGGGAGAGCCCCGGGAGATAAACGACAACTGTCGGTACTACAGAAGCAAGCATTACAACGAATAGGGCAGAAGGTGGGGGATGTTTATTCCGGGAGATATCAGGAAAACTTACCCTTCTTGGTAGCAGTCTTTAGCCTAGATGCAGTATTGGAAGCGCTATTATTTCAATGGGATACAAGGGATAAAGACCCCCTAGTCGGTTTAGAATGGATATTTCCACCGTGTAAAAATGTGCATACGGTAACTTCCAGAATTGAGGCAATAGCCATGTTAATAGAGCAAGCACGGAAAAGAGAAACTGTAATGACAGGAATTGATCCGCATCAGATTTTGTTGCCATTTTCAAAAACGATGATTACACATCTGTTGATGTATAACACTGTGTTTGCTGTTGCCCTAGCAAATTATCAGGGACAATTGCGTTGTCATTACCCTCCCCAACGCCTATTTTCTTCCCCGTTGCAGTTGGAAAAACACCTTATGAGACAGGAGAATCCAGTGACAAGAATAACAGTATTTACCGATGCAGCGGGGCGAACAGGGAGAGCAGGGGTAGTCTGGTGGGATGGACATACTTGGGCCCATAAGAAGGTTATTAGTGAGGGGTCGGTACAGATATTAGAACTCCTAGCTATACTTTTGGCATTTGACCACTGTAACCAAGAATCGCTCAACGTGATGAGCGATTCTAAATATGCCGTGGGGTTAGTAAACAGGTTGGAGAGAGCTATGCTGGGAAAGGTTCATAATCCAGCATTGCAACAGATACTCTTGCGCCTTTGGCATCGACTCAATGAAAGAAAGTATCCATACTTTCTAGGCCATATCAGGAGCCATACTGGCCTGCCTGGATACTTAAGCACGGGCAACGATCAGGCGGATGCACTGGTGGGATCCGTGGTAGTACCCAATCGGTTTGAGCAAGCTCGCCTGTCTCATGAATTTTTCCATCAATCAGCGAAAGCCCTAGCGCGACAATTCTCTCTACCTATATCCCAAACCCGAAGTATTGTAGCCTCTTGCTCAGAATGTAATAGGTTGACACCCACCTTTCCCGCCGGGGTCAATCCCCGAGGTCTAGAGGCTTTAACATTATGGCAGTCAGATGTCACCCAATATAACCAATTCGGAAAGCAAAAATACATCCACGTGTCAGTGGACACCTTCTCTGGAGTTATCTGGGCTACACCCCACGTGTCCACGGGCAGCAAGGATGTGATAAAACATTGGCAGGCATGTTTTGCTGCATTAGGGGTGCCCGATCGATAAAAACAGACAATGGAGCTGGGTATGTGGCCAGGCGCACCGCAACCTTTTTGCAAATGTGGGGGATAACACACAAAACAGGGGTGCCAGGCAATTCGACAGGCCAGGCCATTATTGAACGATCTCATGGTACTTTGAAAGGAATATTGGATAAGCAGGCACAAACTGGACAGGATGCAGTAGTTCAGACACCAGCTGGGCGATTAGCTAAAGCGGTATATGTCCTTAATTGGTTGCAACCTAGTAGTGCTGATAATAATCATGTTCCAATGCAAAGACATCTAGGAAGTATTGGGATAGAACATGAGCAGAAGAAACCTAAGGTGAAATGGTTTGACTATGCCTCTTAACAATGGAAGGGGCCAGCACAATTGCTAACCTGGGGACGGGGTTATGCTTGTGTCTCCCTTGATGTAGGTCCTCGGTGGATACCTGCGAAGTGGGTGCGGCCCTGGATAGAGATCCTGGGAAAAGATGAAACTGCTGTTCCTGTTGATAGCCCTATGGCTGCTTTGGCCAGCCTCTTCTCTCCCTACTCGAATTGATCCACGCCAGAATGTGTGGATAACATGAGCAAATCAGACGGGGCAGTCGTCATTTTGTTTGTCAATGGCAACACCCACCGACCCCTTTAGCACATGCCTTATTGGTTACCCTAGTATAAATTTGGAAAGGTTCCGAGGTTATGTAAATAATAATACTATTTTACAATCAAGTAATTATAATCATACTAACATTAATGCTACTTGTTATAAAATGTATAATGGAGCACCAGGAGCACTATGCCCGGGAGTAGCTTGGGAACTCCTACAGGGAACTAGTATAAACTCATTAAACTGATCTTTGTACAATCCCCCGCAAGAGTTAACCTTATTGGGGTCCCTACCAGCTACAATTAATAATACTAATAATTATTCGATGGGTTGCATTGAGTTTGGAGGGCAATTTCCTGTATTATATTACAAGTATGGATGGAAGATGGATATGTCAATGTATCATAATATGCAAAATCTCACTCCTGTGGCTTCGTTCGTGGCAGGCAATTATTGTCACGCTGGTGGGGCTAATATAGGTATTCAACTACCCCCGAAAGGAATTTGGAATAATGGGTCTGCAAAGGCCCTACCGCCGGGTACCTTCCTTATTTGCGGGAATCGTGCCTGGCAAGGTGTTCCTAGTTACCCTATAGGCGGACCATGTTATTTGGGCAGGCTTACACTTTATGCCCCTAGTCGTAGAATACTTAGCCAACAATCAAATCATACAAAGAGGGCACTGGAAGATTTTACCCCAGATTGTAAGGATACGGTGATTTTTTGGGACACTCCTTCAAAGGTATTTGCAGCGTTTTTTGCCCCTGGTGTTGCTACTATGGAAAATGCTTTTAATTTAGAGAAATTAGCTTGCTGGAGTATTAAATAGTTTAATTTAACATTTGAAATATTAACTGCGTTATTAACCGATGTAGATAGCATTTGCCATGCAGTTTTACAAAATCGTGCTGCAATTGATTTTTTGTTATTAGCACATGGACACGGATGTGAAGATTTTGAGGGTATGTGTTGTTTTAATTTGTCAGATCATTCTCACTCTGTTCATGAATTACTTGCAAAATTAGAACAAAATATTCATAAGCTGACAAAGGAGACCAACCCTATTTGGGATTGGTTGTCGGGATTTGGATGGCCTGTTTGGATAACATCGTTATTGCACATCCTTTTGTTAATTGGTATCTGTATTTGTATAATTTGTTTGTGTGGTCCATGTATAGTTCAATGTATGCATTGGGGAATGTCACGGATGATTCAAGCTGCTTTTAAACAAAAAGGGGGAGATGTGGGAAATACTGAGTATCAGATGTTTTAGAAATGTGTACCAAATAATGGAAAAGAACAGAACAAGAGGCGGGGCTGCGGGTAACAAGAGATGAAGGACAAGGACAGAAAACTTTGGCTGAACTAAGGACTAATGATATCAGTAGTGTCTGAGAGTCTTCACCACCACAAGATAATGGAACCCAAAGATAAGAACGTTGGGAACATTGGGTAATAAACAACAGAAAAGGAATAAACAAGTGCTGTATATATATGGCTGTGGGAAGGGAAATAAAGTGCTTTTTACCAGCAACTGTTTCAGTTGTCCTGTGAGCCAGCCTGCTAACAGCGACAGCTATTACTAGCTTGTATTGAAATGCTTTGCCATGAACTCTGTCTTCAAGTATTATAATTACTAGCCTCAACATGCTTTGGAGACCATAGGGCAATTAGTACCAAAAATTCTGATGTCTACATGGTAATATAAAGGGAAGCATTAGCAAAGGAAAGATTGTGGAAACAATTTTCCCCCTTACTTCTGCTCTGGTGTGAAATCCAAGACCAAGTCTGGTTCAAACGTCTTACAGGAAAAGTATGAGTTTCATCAAAAGCAGATAATTCAAGCAGCAAACTCCCTTCTGCAAACCACACTCTTCTCCCAGTCATTGGTGAGGTCCTACAGAATATTTATCCCAACTACTGTTTTAAGAATGTCTGATAACTTTCTTATTCCAAGATTTTGAAAAGCAGCCAAAATCTTGAGATTTGTGCTTAGGCAACACTGCCATTAAAATCATTGGGGGTTGGCTGAACAAGGGCTGAGAAAAACCAAATAAGGACTTTGGAGCATGGCTCAGGCAGCAATTTGTCCCTCGCTCTGCCCTACTGCAAGGATCCACAAGGCCCAAGATGTACACAATTTTATCCTATATCCATCCAAAACAGAGAAGAGAAACAATCTTGCATTTTTAAATTTGTTAGTCTCTAAGGTGCCACAAGTACTCTTTTTCTTGATCTTGCATTTGGCATCCAATTTAGCTTCTGTGACTATACATTTGACAGTGAGAGGAGGTTAACTCAATAACCTGCTTTGGCTGATTTCATCAGATGACAAAAGCCATCATGGACAGAGGATTTTCTTGAGTGGCATTTTTCAGACAGCTAATCTTTGGCAAAGTGTCAGGTGAAAGCTGCATAGAATCCTCCCCAAGTATGTATGACAGTTCAGCAAACCATACTGAGCCTATTTCACTAGGACGGAGGTAAAGCACTGGAAGGGGCTACCTAGGCAGGTGGTGGAATCTCCATCCTTAGAGGTTTTTAAGGCCTGGCTTGACAAAGCCCTGGCTGGGATGATTTAGTGGGTGTTGGTCCTGCTTTGAGAAGGGGATTGGACTAGATGACCTCCTGAGGTCTCTTTCAACCCTAATCTTCTGTGATTCTATTACTCTGCAAAATCTGTCCTGCAGTGCAATCTCCTATGACTGGACTGATGTGTTTTAATTGCAATACCACAAACATTAAATTAGCAATGGCATCTTTTTTATTAGCTCTTTTAATTCTCTCTTTCTCTCTCTCTCTCTCTTCTCTCTAATTTGTTTGAATTATGCAGTTGAGAGGAATTTTTAGCCCAGGAAGCTTGTTAACTAAAATATACTTCTTGTTTCCCTTGATTTCATCTGCCAAGAGCCTCAAGCAAGAGCGCAAGTAAGGATAGCTAAAAGGATAATAATTATAACAGTTTGCGATAGTTTGTCTTTAAAATCACTTATATGGTATCTAAACTGCTTTCACTGCTTCTTACAGTTCTTCTTGGAAGTGGAAATGGTATGGTTCCTTGATGGCTAATCTGTCATGTACATGAAGACACACAGCGCTTCTCATTGGTGGATAGTTCCCTGCCTGGTTCCCTGATGTTAATGAGAGGGAGAGAGCTTTGCTGGAAGCATTGTTTAAGAGAGTTTTCTTCTAGGTCATGGTCTTCTTCTGGGTCTTCTTCTTGCTTTGGTGACACATCAATTCCAAAGTTGTGCACAGAGCAGTTAGAGTTATTGAGCCTTTTTCTTTTACACTAGTGTAAATTGAGTGAAGACAATGGAGCTTACACTGGTGTCAAACCATTGGGAGTGAAAGGAGAAATCAGCCTCGGTGTCCTGTTTCCAGGTGTTTCCTTCATCTCCTCATGCTCTATAGTTGAAGTTTTGTAAGAAAGTAGGTTCACGGGGTAAGGAAAACACAGCAGTACACGGGGGTTAGTTTTCTGGAAAGCAAATTTTGGGGTGATAAATCTAATAAATAAGGTGCAGGAGGAGGAAGTACTGAAACCTATAAGAGGAGGGAAGGTGAGTCTTGGGGTTAAATACTGGATGCAGACTCCAGAGAGCATAGTTCACTTCCTACTTCTGCCACATGTTTCCTGTGTGACCTTGGGTAAGTCACTACAGGTGACATCCTGGATTCATTGACGTCAGTGGGAGTTTTGCCAATGATTTCAAGGGGGCCAGGATTTCATCTTTCAGTGCCTCAGTTCCCCAGCTGAGGATGACAATACTTCTTTCCTCTTTTCCTTTGCCTGCCTTGTCTCTTAGCCTGTAAGCTCTATCTGAGTAGGGCTCTCACGATGTCTTTGTGCAGTGCCCCCAGAAAAATGGGGGCCACAACCTACCTAATAAGAGGGCATAAGGAGTCTCTACCTTCATGCGAGTCAAACGAAGAGGCTGACGCAATAGCCACAGCAAAGCATGGTCTGTAGGTTCATGTGAACATGCATAGCCCTCACCTTCCAGTTCTAAGACAGGTACCGGTACGATATATAGTGTCCGCATTTACTTGCAGACTGAACTCGACTGGACTCATTGCTCTGACTCCTCTGCATAAATGGTGGGCTATAGGAAAACGACTTGCGTTATGGATTGTCCACGATGCAAGGCACAGTCAATGTAGCTCTCCGTTTTGGTAAAGGTCACTGATGTTGTTTGTTGTTAGAATGGCAGCGGCATTAATGGGAGCAACAAGGCAATGTGGAAAAGGAAAAAGACATTGAGAGAATTTTTTCTGACTATGGAGATGGAAGCATGTGACTTTTCCATGAAAAGAGCAAATGGATGTGGTTGCACATCTGAGAAACAGACAGGCATGTAAATATCAGCTGCCTGAGCGAGACCAAAACTAGATCCACCAAGAACACAATCCCCACTCCCTAGAACAAGTCATCCTGCAATGGAAGCATGGAATGAAACTAAAATGCTAGAGCATGTGGAAGAAATTGATGGGCTCATTCCACTTCATAGTGGGCAGACGTCAGCAACACAAAACTCACCATTGCAACTGGCACCCACGTCGCGTTTCCTTGGATTTAATGAATAATACTGCAGTGTCCTCTCTGCAGGAGAAGTGGCCTCTCCAGAAGAAGGTTAAGGGACACTGATGCATAGCAGTATACAACTTACAGTATCTCATGCCTTATGCCTTCAAAGCTCTGTACTAAGGCAGCTGTTTCATCCTCAAAACACCCTTGGGAAGGTAACGTCACCATTGTACACATGAGGAAAATGCAAGGATTTAGGGACGCATTTTCAAAAGTAGCCTCTAATTTGAGGTACCAAGGTCATCCAAGAAGTCAGTGGCAGAGGCAGGAGTAGAATTCAGATCCCAGATCCCAGTTCACTAGATCGCACTGCCACTCTTAGTGCTTGCAACCATCATCCCATTTATTCATGGTTAAATGGAGAATTTTAGTTTTCAGCGTTGTCCTCCTCCAGCCCTAAACCCTCCCCATGTAAAACTCCCCCACTTCTGCACTTTCATAGCAGGAAGTCACTGACGTGGGTTGAGCACATTGAGATACGTTATTTATGTTGCAGTCACAAGTGTCACATTTTGAGAGAGTTGCACATTGAAGCCACAGCTGCACTGTAATAAACCCGCACTTCACACAGGGCTGACTTCTGGAGTAGAGAAGAGGTGTGAAGACAGCAGTGCACAAAAATTGCTTTGGCATTTTAAAATTAGAAAATGGTGGGGGTGTGACATTAAATTTCCATCTTACTTTGGAGATGTAGGAAACTAGGATTTCATATTACATAGCTCCTCTCGTTTCTTCACAGCAGTTTGTAATCGGATGGCCAAGCTGAATGCCAGGTCCGAAATAGCAATTTAGCTGGGAATTCTGTTGTTTACTCTTGGGGTGGAACTTTGAACAATTCAGAATAGATGTACATCTAGGAACTGAGAATGCAGGCCACACTTATGGGATGGCAGCCTTTATCCTGGAAAGCAATGACTGGAAAAAGTCTTCAGGGGTCATCATGAACAGCCAGCTGAACATGAGCTCCCAGAACAGTGTTTTGGCTAAATGGCTAACATGATCCCAGGATGTATAAACAAGGAATGTTGAGCAATGATAGAGAGGTTATATTACTTCTGTCTATGACGCTGGTGAGCCCATTACTGGAATGCTGGGTCCAGATCTGGTGTTCACACTTCCAAATAAATGTACAAAGTCTGGAAAGGGTTCATTAAAGAGCTAAGGTCTGGAACACCTGCCTTACAGTGAAAGACTCAAGGAGCATAATCCGTTATTTACCAAAGAGAAAGAGAAGAGATAATGTGATCCTGGGCTGAAAGAGCTTGTCCACATGGCCCCACGGTGCAGACTATATAGGAGTGTGAATTCCTGTGCATCCTGAAGTGTCATGTTGTAACTACCCCATGTAGACCCTGCTAGTGTGAACTAAAAGGTACCTAGTTTGTGTTAACATAAGCAGTGTGTGCATATCTGAGGGAAGAACTGGGCAATATGTGTATTAATTCTAGACTCTCAGTCTTCTGGAACATGCATAGAGCATGTGTTAGGTGACCTGGATGTGGATAGTCATGCCTAGTGGTTGGAGCAGGAATCATGCCTAATGGTCAGAGCAGGCATTGGTAGCCAGGAATTGGAGCTCAGAGCCAGAGTCAGAGGCCAGGAATCTATGTTCAGGGTGAGAAACAGGTTAGCTGGAATGGGGCAAGGTGCGGGGCAGGGCTGGGAACAAGTAGACGCAGGAGATATCACAGCCATGGGCAAATGCTTTGAGCAGTTGCTGAACTGTTGCTGGTGCTTCTGGGCTTAAGACTCTTCACGCCAATCAGGAGGTATAGCAATCAGGCAGAGCTTGTTAGGTTGTCCAGAGACTGACTCTGTTGTAGGCGTGAATCCTGACACCATGAAAGGAAATTCCCAGCTTGAACAGACGTCTTGGAACTTTTCCAGGCATGATCCTCTCTTAAAAAGCTCAAATGAGATCAACTTGCCCCTCCACCTCCCAACCTCTCAGAATATCATCGACGCTGAATATAAATTTGAACATGCTTACATATTGCTTGGTTTGATGCTAATGAGCCTGCATAGTAATTTGACCTATAATGAATTAGCGTCATATCTCAAAGACCATGGAGAATTGAACCCCGAAGCTTCCATCACAATCCTTTCTATTTTCAGCAGTTAGACCCCATAGTTTTTCTGAATTTTTTAAATCTACTTTCTGGCCTCTGACCTGCGACAAGAAGATCAGTTTTGGAGGTGAATGCAATGTAACAACCAATTGCTAACTAATGGTGATATTCCTCATTTGAGAAATCAGAATGAGTTCGAATGAATGAATTTTTATGCATTATTTAGAGCTTAAAAAAAAAGGAGTTAGCAAGCCAATCCACACAGAGTTAAGTTTCCATTTCCGGTAGGCAAAGAACCCTCAAGTAACAATCACAGCTTTTGCCCCAGGAAAAGCAACAAATCCCCAAAATATTATTTGAGGTGGAAAGAATACAACTTTATTAAAAAGTCATCCAGAGGTGCAAGTTTGGTGGTCGTAATGCTACCATGGGAAGTGGCATTCTACGGAGCACAGAGTATCATGCGGTTTCACTCTGATGTGGTTTCACGTTCCGGACACACATCCATGACACCAGGTATGATCCATTCCATTGCTGCATTCCGAGTGAAAAGCCACTTCCATGTTCAAAGCAGAAACATGCTCAGCTCTTTTTTATCACGAGTTCCCCAGTAAATGCAAAAGTATTATGTACTCTTAATGAACAAACTAGATCTAATTGCATATTTCCTCAAGGCGTCTGATATTATTAAGGAGTTTGTAAGAACACAACGTTTAAGTCAATGCATGACTAAGTCAGATATCAAGATAGAAGTGGATTGTGGTGCTCATTAGATGTTCACAATTACAGATGTTCACTTCCCATGCTATGGACTGTTTTAGGCTGGTACTGTATTTATCAACAAAAAAATACATTCAAGAACCCTTTCAGGCCAGACATGCATGAGCAAGAGTTGAACCGTTGGTTCATAAATCAGGTTAACAATTTCACTATCACTCCCTTACCTTATATCTTCCACTTAAAGGCATCCACTGAACTCACAGACTTCCTTCAGCTGATCTGCAAAAGTAACATTATACAATGCTGCCTAAGTCAATCGGAGTGTACTACATGGATGCAACTCTTGTGGGGCAAAGTTAAGGTCATGGTGATGATTACAATATGATTCTAGAACATAGGATCAGATTAGGGATCCCTCTAGTCTAACAGTGTCTCTAATAGTGGCCAATATCAAATGTTTCAAAAGAAAAGCTCACAAAAACATGTACTGAGCAATTATGGAATAAAAACCTGGCCATAAGGAAATTGCTTCCCCTCCCTCATCAACAGCTTGTTGAATTATGCCCTGAAGCATGGACATTTACATCCTATATTTTAATCTTGTAGTATTATTTGCATTAGAATAGTAAGTAGAGGCCCCAACTGAGACCAGGGCCCTGTTGTGTTAGGCACTTCACAAATGTGGTAGGAGATAGTCCCAGACCCAAAGAGTTTACATCCTAAATAGAAATGGCAGATAAATTCTGGGAGGGGCATAGAAAGGTATAGTGATTCACTCAAGGTCACACTGCAGGTCAGTGGCAGGAATAGAACCTGGGTCTTTCTGAGTCCTAATATGAGCCCTTATCCTCTGGATCTGTTTTTCATGGACTGTATAAATGGATATTCTCATCTTCCATATAAATGTCTAATCTGTTTTGAACCTGAATAAGCTCGTTTATATTTTGTTTATATTTAAAAAAGACTCTAGGGGTGATCTGGGGAATCATAGACCAGTAAGGGGGGTTCCAAAGAGGATGGATCTAGACTGTTCTCAGTGGTATCAGATGACAGAACAAGGAGTAATGCTTTCAAGTTGCAATGGGGGAGGTATAGGTTGGATATTAGGAAAAACTTTTTCACTGGGAAGGTGGTGAAGCACTGGATTGGGTTACTAGGGAGGTGGTGGAATTTCCTTCCTTAAAAAGAAAAGGAGTACTTGTGGCACCTTAGAGACTAACAAATTTATTAGAGCATAAGCTTTCATGGGCTACAGCCCACTTCATCGAATGCATATAATGGAACATATAGTAAGATATATATAGATATATATAGATATATACACACATATAGATAAATTGGAAGTTACCATACAAACTGTGAGAGGCTAATTAGTTAAGATGAGCTCTTATCAGCAGGAGAAAAAAAACTTTTGTAGTGATAATCAAGACGCCTATTTAGACAGTTGACAAGAAGGTGTGAGGATACCTAACTTAAGGAAATAGATTCAATATGTGTATGAATACGAGCCACTTCCTTAGAGGTTTTTAAGGTCAGGCTTGACAAAGCCCTGGCTGGGATGATTTAGTTGGGGACTGGTCCTGCTTTGAGCAGGGGGTTGGAGTAGATGACCTCCTGAGGTCCCTTCCAACCCTGGTATTCTATGATTCTAAGCCTTACATCTGTATATGGCAAACTGGCTGAAATGAACAGAATAACAAAACACCTGGAAGATCATGATACAATATGGTTTAGCGAGCACATTTTCTTCAAAGGAAAATCATATCTCACTAATCTCTTCTAATGCTATGAACATGTCAGTAAAGCAGTAGACAAAGGAGAACTGGGTGACATGATTTATTAAGAATTCCAAAAGGCCTTTGAGAAGGTCTCCCATAACAGGCTCCTGAAGAAGATAAGTAGTCATGAGGGAAAGGCAAAGTATTGTCATGGATCAAAAACCGACTAGGAGACAGAGGAAGGAGTAGGATTAAATGGTCAATTTTCACTATGGCAAAAGGTTAACAGCTGTCTCAAAGATCTGTGCTGATCTGGAAAGGGGATGAGTAGTGAAATGGCAAAATTTGCAGATGACACAGAGTCATTTAGATTAGTCAGGACCAGAAAAGACTGGGAGGAACTTCAGAGAGTCCTAAACAAGCTGGGTGAATGAGCAACATAATGGCCAATGAAATGCAGTGTTGATA
This sequence comes from Dermochelys coriacea, assembly GCF_009764565.3. Classification (NCBI taxonomy): domain Eukaryota; kingdom Metazoa; phylum Chordata; order Testudines; family Dermochelyidae; genus Dermochelys; species Dermochelys coriacea. Next base: position 8,284,735 of record NC_050069.1, on the reverse strand, counting down.
AATGCAGAGTAGTGCACATTGGCAGGAAAAAAAATAAACTACTTCTACAATATTACAGGATCCTAAATTTAGTAAATCAACTAAGGAAATGGACAATGGCTTTACTGTAGACAGCTCAATGGAGCTCTCTGCTTCTTTTTCAACGCTTAGCCGAACCGTGGGCCGTAGCGATCGGTCACCTTTTGGTCTATTCCTGGGTGGCCACAGGGGCTTGATGGGCTGAAAGTCCAACTTCAGAACAGACTTGATGCACCCATGTAATAAGGGGGCTGCCTCTGGGCTGCCTCCACCCCACGTTTGGTGGAATTTTATTCCAGATGTTACAAGCCACCTGGAGAACTGAAAGGAAGAAATAGCCCAGTGGAGAGGTTACAAGGGAAGGTCGAAGTGGATCCTGCTGTTCTGTTCTGAGCATCATAGTGCAGACTGGGTCTGCTGGAAGCTAGTCCTGCTCTCAGAATGCTCCATATATAGAGAGCTGAATTCAGCTCCTTCATTTCCCCATCCAGAATCAATGAACATAATTAGCAGATGAAAGATTTGCAGGAAATGGGTAATTTTCCATCTCGGTGGGTAGCTGAGGAGTCAATGGGGGGTGGCTTCATTCCCTCATTCAACTAGTTTGTTCACATTAGAAGGTGTAACTCAGCTTGTCTAATGCAGAAATCTTTCATCAGTTGAGATGCCTCTGTCCAGATCCGGAGTTGTGACTCAGGCTGTGATATAGAACATGCGGAATCAAGGGGCCAAATACTCAGCTGGTGTAAATGACCATAATTCCATTTACTCCAGCTCAGGATCTGGCCCAAGATTCATTACTCCCAATCACATGCATCCACCCCCAAGCTGGGTTTAAAGCAGATTGTGCAGTATGAGCCAAATTCTGTTCTATTTTCCCTGGAGTGAATCTGGATTAATTCCATCAAAGTCAATGAAGTTACTCTGGATTTGCACCGGTGTAACTGAGAGCAGAGTCTGATGCTGTTTGTCCCAAAAGGGAGGAATCTGCATTGTACCCCTCCCCACTGGAGATCTGACGTGTGGGCAAAGGAAAGAAACATTTGCTGTCTTGAGGAGTGGACAATCTGGGGAGAGAGCATCAGACCTCTGAAAATAACCCTGGGCAGTGATGGAAGGATGAGTGTTCCCATCCTCAACTTTCTCCCTGCCCTACATCACATGAGCATGTCTTGCCCAGGCTGCTAAAGAAGCATGATGCACAACAGGGTAAGAAAGCTTTATGAGAGCAATTGTATGTTGGGTTGCTTGTGATGGGGGGCGGGAGGAAGGCAGGGCTCAATAGCCTTGAGACTCACTTCCAGTTTATGTCTTATGTTCCTAAAGCTCATGCTTCCGGGTGTCAGCTGGCCACTGACTGGGGTCAGGAAGGGATTATTCCCCCCTCACTGTATTCTGGGAGGGTTGTTGTCTCCTTCCCCTGAAGCATCAGGGATGGCCACAGCTGGAGATGGGGCACTGGGTGAGGAGGACCAGTGCTCTGAGGTGGCACTGAGCTTTCTCTCTCTCTCAGGGACTTGGCTGGCTGGTTCTCGCTCACATGCTCAGGGTCTAACTAATTGACATGTATGAGGGTCAGAAATGAATTTTCCCCCGGGTTAGAGTGGCAGTAACTTTTCGGTGGTTGCACCTTCCTCTGCAGAAATAGCCCAGTGGAGAGGTTACAAGAGGAGGTCGAAGTGCTGGACTCTATTGTTCTGTTCTGTGCATCACCTGGGTGTGGATCACTTGCCAGAATTATCTGGGTATATCTCACTTACCCTGCCATTTCTGGGGTCCTTAGGCATTGGTGCACCTTGGTCCCTCCTATTCACTGCCTGTGGCACTAAATAGTCTAGTCTTTTATTTTATTTAATGTTAATTATATTATACCACCATGGGTTCGGCTCTGGTGGCTACAGTCTCAAGTTCAACAGCTTTATTTCTGCCTGTTCTAGATCTAGAGTTATAGATCACCAGTTGTAACTACAGACATACTCACATCCTCCCAGATGATGTTAGAGTCTCATGACTCTCTCATGGATTGATCATCAATACGGGGATGGTCCCCGCTGGAAGTTTCCCACAGGAAGCTCAAATTTTCCCACTCTGGGCATCTTTTTTTATAAAATGATTCTGTCTATACCAGGGGCGGGCAAACTTTTTGGCCTGACTGCCACATTGGGTTTCAGAAATTGTATGGAGGGCTTGTTAGGGGAGGCTCTGCCAGGATGTGCCCCCATCCCCTATCCGCCCCCCCTTGCTTTTTGCCCCCTGATGGCGCCCCTGGGACTCCTGCCTCATCCAACCCTCCCATTCCCTGACGGCCCCCCCAGAACCTCTGTCCCATCCACCTCCCCCCTGCTCCCTGCCCCGGACTGCCCCCCACTGCCCCATCCACCCCCCCTCCTTCCTGACTACCCCCCTGGACCCCTGCCCACATACAACCCCCCCTGTTTCCCATCCTCTGACCTCCCCGACCCCATCCATACCCCCGCCCCCTGACCACCACCCCGAACTCCCCTGTCCTCTATCTACCCCCCTGCTCCCTGCCCCCTTACCACGCAACACAGAGCACCAGTGGCTGGCGGTGCTACAGCCGCGTTGCCCAGAATATTGCCCAGCCGCCTAGAGCATTGTGCAGGTGTAGTGTAGAAAATTGCTCCCCGTAACTGCTACCAGTAGCACATTCCTACGCGGAGCAGTTTAATACACTACACCAGGAGCAGGGCACGCTGAGGCTGTGGGGGAAGGGACAGAGTGGGGGAGGGGCCGGGGCCAAGCCTCCCAGGCCAGGAGCTCAGGAGCTGGGCAGGAGGGTCCTGCCGCCCGGATGTGGCCCGCGGGCCATAGTTTGCCCACCTCTGGTCTGTACCTACGTTCTGCACATGTACATGAAAGTGTCAGCCCTCTCTTTTCTTATTGGTTTGTGTCCCCAAGGAACATAAGGGACCCCGATTTCTATCAGCTGCATAGGTTCTCTTGATTCTCATTAACATTGATGTACCACCTGTATCCTGTAATTAAGACACATGTTGGAGACCAGATGTACTTTGACAACATTTTTATAATTTAAAATTAAACTTCCGACTAAATTTTCACAATATTCTCACTTGGTCCCTCTTTTCCCATCATCTTAGAGCATCGGGCTATTGCTCAGTCATTTACTTATATCAGCTTTTCTTATCTCCAAGGCCTAAAATAACTAAGCTAAAATCTTGCAGGCCTCAACCTACAGGCTCTTGCATTTCGGCTTGTCTTACTTATATCTAATACATGATTCCCTCCAAATACTGATCAATCTTATACTTCTATAATCCTACAAATTAACTCTGTTTAACATACAATGAATATATAGAGTATAACGTTGATTAATCACATCACACAATAAATGAATAATACATTAAAATCATTGACTACACCAGTGGGTCTCATTTACTTTGGTCTCATGTGGTTGTTGGGTTTAGTGTGTGGGCACTGGTGGCCTGTGATACACAGAAGGTCAGATTAGATGATTTTCTGGTTCCTTCTGACCTTAAACGCTATAGTTCATGGCACACAGCACCCCCATCACACACTCACACATCCATGGCTGCACCATATGCTGCAGCAGCAAAATATACAAGACAGGGTGAGACAGGATGGAAACGGCCCAACTTCTGAATAGTGCAAGCGTGAGTACCCAGTGGCAGGGCATGGACCTAGATACATAGGGAACAGGGATAAGAACTGGAATTCCATTGGTCAAGCCTTTGTGACCATGACTGTGCTATGAAAAGTGCCCCCAACAACGTTGTGCTCTTTGCTCTCCGTTGTGAACCTGGACCCTCATCCTCTCCCTTCAGCCCTGTGCTTCAGGGTGCCCTTGATCCATGTGATATGTTGGATTTGTTGGTTCCTGATTGGTCCTCCCACCATCCCTACTGGTGGTGTGTCAACCTGTTCACGAGGCGAGGGAGGTGCAACTAGAGGCTAGTTATTTGCCTGTGTGGTTTGCACCAGTTCCATCCCCCTGCTGTATGTAATAGTATGTCTGACCTTCCTTTTGACCATGCCTTCCTCCCCCTGCACAGCTGCCCTGGCAGCACGTTCTGAGGAGAACAGCGGGGTCCCAACCCCACTGCTCTCATCCTTTGTTGACCTGTTGGCTGGACTATTTTAGCCCTTGCAATGGGGCCTGGGTGGACTTTTGGGGATGCATAAGTTTAGCATCTACTATCTATCTCATCTATCAATCTAATCACCATAATATCAGAATGCCAGTGCTAACGTTATGGTTGATTTCTTTCTCTCCTTTCTTCTTCCCTCACGGATTTCTCCCCTGACAAATCTCAGCTCCATAGGAAATGCCTTAAAGATGTGGAGCCTCCCATTTCATTCCCAGCCCCAGAATCAGTGCCTCCAGGTCCAGGTGAAGGGAAGGGCCGGGTGAAGTACAGAGACTAATGCTGCTCTTTGTTAAAACAACGTAACTCCACTCACTCAGGATTCACAATAGCATAAATGTATGTGGAATTTGGCCCCTTTAATTTCTTCACCCTGAAGCTTTAAAATTCCCTCACCTTTGTAGGATGAATTCTACTGAACATCACTGAGTTCACGGCAAAAAAAGACCTTCCTTTCCTGTAGTTCCACCTTAAATGCATGAATTTGTTTAAACAACTATGGAGCACTCAGCCTTCTGGAGCCATTGTATTTAATACAAAGGAAGACATTTTGCTTTCACAGTCAGTCTCTCTCCTTGTGAATTTGTCTCCTGGATGTTTGACTCCTAAGGACTGAAACATAAACACGCTAATAGTGTATATGTTTATTAAGAGGTTAGCAAAATCAGATTTTCGAAAGAGCAATTTTTAGAGTTCACCGGTAAGTTTATAGTAAGGTCACCGGAAACACATTTTTTGTGTGTTCAGCCCCCATTTGCTGCTGCCAAGAGAATGGGTAGCTTAATTGCAAATGTCATCATTATGAGCAGCCAAATTAGACATGCATATGTAATGTATTTAAATGTACATAAATTGACTATTAGAAGAAATGGAAATTCTGAGCAAGCATCTCCCCTTTGCACAGGGAAAGCACTGTCCTTCTGTTGTCTTCATCAAGGACTTTGCAAACAAGTTTGCACCACCTTGTCATTTACTTTTTGGAGTCATTCTGGGCATGCCAGCAGTTCTCATTCCCTTTGCAGTGGCCTATAGCAAGGACACTTGGGGATGACTCTTTGTGAGTTGAGTGCTCCTTTGATTGACCGCCTTATCTAGTTCCACTTAAACCATATTTTGAGGTCTTAAGAAGAACGTAAATAGAGCAAAGGCCTTTTGCCATACTGGGGACTGAAGCAGAGACCTCCAAAGCTAAAGGAATAAGCTATTATAGGTGGAGTTAACAAGCCAAGCCAACCTAGGGAGGGATGTACCCCACACCTATCCTCTATGGATTGGGCACAGAGGAGGCCAGTAACACATACTCACCAGCGGGTTACACTGGCCCTTTGCAGAAAGGTGAATATTGAACGAGTATAAGCAAATGTCATGTCTCAGCCGGTCATCTGTAGGGGTCAGGAAGGATTTTTTCTCTGAAGCACAATTGATTCAAATTAGTCCTGAATAAAAACTGGAGGTGGATGCGTCATTCCAAATGTAATTTTCCTTCTGCTGGTACTCACACCTTCTTGTCAACTGTTGGAAATGGGCGAGGTCCACCTTGATTGCATTGGCCTCGTTAGCACAACAAACGTAATTTTCCCTCTCTTGATATTCACCCCTTCATGTCTACTGTTGAGAATAGGCCAATTCCACCTTAATTGAATTGGCCTCATTAGCACTGACCCCCCACCCAGTAAGGCAACTCCCATCTTTTCATGTGCTGTAATATTTATACTGCTTACTGTATTTTTCACTCCATGCATCTGATGAAGTGGGTTTAGCCCATGAAAGCTTATGCCCAAATAAATTTGTTAGTCTCTAAGGTGCCACAAGGACTCCTTGTTGTTTTTGCTGATACAGACTAACACAACTACCCTTCTGAATTCTGAGATTAGTTTTTCGCCTTCCTTTGAATCATCAGAGACTGGCCACCACGCGAGATGAGACTCTGGATGGCATAGAGAATCTTCTCTCTAGATGCCTGGCAGATAAGTTTTATTCACTTCCTCAGGATCACACTTATCAGATTTGGGGTCAGGAAGGAATTTGCACCCCAATCAGATTGTCAGGGAGCATGGGGGAGGGGGAATTCACCTTGCTCTACAGCATGGGGCATGGATCATCTGCTAGGATCATCTGGGCATATCTCAATCATTTCCCTGCCATTTCAGGGGCCTTGGGTATTGTTGGAAGCTTGGTCTCTCCTGTTCTCTACCTGTGGCACACAGTTTAGTCTCCTGAAGACAGAAATGCTTTTGTCTAACTAAAGTTGTTGGGCTCAATATATGGTTATCTGGGTGAAAACTAGTCATCTGTATTATTCAGGAGATCAGAGTAGATGATCAGATGGTCCCTTCTGGCTTTAAACACTATGAAACTATGAAGTAAATGTGTCAATTTCTTTTCACAGCCAGCCTGGGCTGGTTTTGACCCAATGACCAAGGGGTGAGATGGAGAAAAACTCAACATGATTTATTTAGGCTTTCCAAAAACCTTTGACACAATCTCTCATAAGAGGATTTTGAGAACACTAAGTTCAGATGTAGGTGAGAGGCAAAGGACTGGATCAGAAACTGGCTAAGAGAAAACAAATTGTCAAAGAATCTACAGATTGACTGTTTTCATTATGGCAGCGGACGCCACAAAGACGGACGCCACGTCACAGAAGAAGACGCCACAAAGTTCCATAGTCAGACTGACATTTGTGTAATATATTTATAAACTCTATGGAAGAGAGGGTTAGCAGTGACATGGCAAATTTTAGAGATGGCATCAAAGTGTTTAGAGTAATCAAGACCAGAGAAGACTGCAAAGAACTCCAGAAGGGCCTTAAATAGCCAGGTGACTGGGTAAAATAATGGCAGATGGAATCCCTTGTTGACAAGGTAATGCACATTGAAAGGAATAGTTTGCACTATTCATATACATTTCTGGGGTCTGAATTAGGAAAAAGACCTGGGCATTGTAGCCCATAGAGCTAGCTTGCCTTTATTATTTTCAGCAGTAGTATATGGACCCTATAGGCCTGTATCCTATAAGACATTAGCTTCAGCAGTTTTAGCATAAGGCTTGAGGCCTATGAACTTTGGCACAGATAAATAGCCCAGCAGAAAACCCCAAGTATCGGGGAGCTGAAAATAGAGGGTTTAAAGGGAATTTCTGACCACAGGAACATGAGTCCAACCACAGGAGTGCCATGATGATGAATTGACGTACAAAACAATAACAGGTACATGAGTTATATCCACAGATTTCTAACCAAGTATAAGTATTTATATTGTTTTGTTACTTGCATATTTGTATTAGTCAAATTGCGACCACAAAACTTATTGGGTTTAAATCAGTTGTTGTGCATTATTATTCCAAAAATAGAGATCAAGTTAGTTGTGATTCTGGACGTACCCAACACAGTAAAGGAGCCAGCAACAAACCATATTTCTTCTTTACACAGAAAGTATCAAAGCCTCTAAAAAGAAAAATGTAGCAGCCTTTGCTACCCACACCATGTATCATGGTTATTGTTACAGGTTTTAATTCATCAAAATGCAGGAAAAGCTGTGTGATCTGGCCCTGTACCAACCAGAAAGCTCTATAAACCAGCATTTCTAATCTTCATGGAAAGTCCATTTTACAGTCCGGTTGGCACAGGGCCAACAGGCTTCCTACCTGGCTTCGCGTGGCTCCCTGGAAGCAGCAACATGTCCCTGCTGCTCCTAGGCAGAGGAACGGCCATGAGGGGTTCAGAGTGTGGGAGGAGGTGCTGGGCTGGGGGTTGGGGCATGGGAGGGGGTGCGGTCTCTGGGAGGGAGTTTGGGTGCAGAAGGGGGCTCAGGGTAGGGAGTTGGGGCGTGGGGGAAGTTTTGGGGTGCCGGATCTGGGGGGCTCTGTCCTGGCTGCTCCTAGGCTCTGCACACTGCCTCTGCCTGCAGGTGCCGCCCCCGCAGTTCCCACTGGCCACAGTTCCCGGCCAATCGGAGCTGCAGAACCAGTGCTTGGGGTGGGGTTGAGTGTGATGGGACGGGGGCAGCTCTCAGAGCCACCTGCCACACCTTTGCCTAGGAGTAGCAGGGACAGGTAGCCTCTTGCAGGGAGCTGCAGTAGATGAGTGCCCCCTGGATCTGGCACCCTGACTTCCTCCCATGCCGCAACCCCCAGCCCTGAGCCTCCTCCTGTACCCAAACTCCCTCCCAGAGCCTGCGCCCTGCACCCCAACCATTAGCCCCGTGCCCTTTCCTGCACCCAAACTCCCTCCCTCTTAGTTAACCAGCATTTTTCACTTACCAGCATCCCCCTTTCCCCCAACATGATGGATGAAAAAAGCTTTTACTGTAAAATGTTCAATTTAACTCTTGCAATTTTCCCTTTATATTTCAAGATAAATAAAGCATATATTAATATTTCTCTCTCTTACCCACTTGTGTTTTAATCTAGGGTCTAAAGACTGAGGGGAAACACCTTTGGCTCCTAACTAAATCATTAAACTTCTTTTATAGGCAAACCAAGGAGTATACCCAGGAAACAAATGATTTCAACCCTTAGGTTTCCTGGACCTGCTCTAAACAACATTTAATCCACTGGCGGTATGGTTTGTTGGTATGTTGGAATTACTTGTTTGTTTACTAGATATATGTTTTGTGTTGCATCACTAGATTATGATTTTTCATACTTTTGAGGAGTTTTTGTTGCAACAGCAATAGCTTTGTGCACAAAGGGATGAATAGTAAAAATATTAATAGTAAAACATTTTTTTTGTGATACCACACTATTCCATACTAGGGATTAACCCAAGGAATTAGGATTGCCAATGTACATAAAATGCCAAGTGTGCACTGGGCCCAACAGGTCTTCCCAACACTTGATAATGATCCAACCAGCAGACCAAATTCCATGATGCATCCTGGCCACGTACCACTCAAGGCACATTGCGCATATGCTAAGAACATCATCCAGCAACCTTCACTGGAGATTTCAACCATTATCACTCTGAGTGGGGATACACTTATTCGGACAATGACAGTAAGGGTTTGATGGACTGGGGGATTAACAATGACTTTGTGTTGATTCACGATGCAAAACAACGTGGCACATTTCTCTCAGTCAGATGGTCAAAAGTACTCACCTGATCTTTGTTGGGTCAGTTTTCTAGCTGGCCATCCACAACCAATAAGTAGTAAAGTACTTGATAGCTTCCCTCACAGCCAACATAGACCATCACTCATCCATGTTAGGCTCCAGCTACCCACAGACTAACACGGCTGCTACTCTGAAACCCATTATTCACAGTTCAATCAAGCGTCAATGGAATTTTCAAAAGGCAGATCTTGGGAAAAGTTCTGGAACACACTGGAATGTAGTGTGGCTACCATTCCATCAGGTTGTATCCCAATCAATGAAGCCTACCATTGATTCCAAGGAGCCATTTACAAAGCTGCATGTTCAGCTATACCACAGGGCCGTTGACCGATTTATACTCCCTGCCTGAGTGCCGATTACCAAGCCTTGCTCAGGAAATTTGAATTAACTGGTGACCCAGACATTGCAGACCATCTGATTGAGGGTCTGGACACCGCCAGGCTCACTGCGTAGGAGGAATCTGTGGAGAAGCTTGACTTCACTTATTCCAAGTGGAAGTGCTGGAACCTTATCCACTGGTTGCTGCTCAACAACTTCCAGGCCAAAATCACCCACTGGTTAAGCCCAGTGAGGTTGCAAGAAATCTAATGTGGGTAGCAAAGGTTCCTCTAGAGAAATGATTTAAACGCAAAGTATATGACAAATGGTGTCAACTTCAAGATCAGAATATGGGCAGGAGTCAACCAGAGCTACTCACAGTCAATGAGCTACATAAGGCCCCTAACTCCATCAAACCAGGCCTAGCAGCGGGGTGTGATAACATCTATCCAGAATTCGCTAAGCACCTTGGACCAAAGGTGTCAGAGTAGCTCACTAATTTCAATATACAGGTCATTAATGATAAGAAGCTACCATGCACTTGGCATCAGGCAAAGATTATTGCCATTCTCAAGCCAGGCAAGGGCCCTGACAATGTGGCAAGTTACTGCCCAATATCTTTGCTGTCAGTGTGTTTCAAGGTGTTTGAGCGCTTGATCCTCCAACATATCGCTCTGGTGTTGAATGATGTCTTGCAAGTTGAGCAGGAAGGGTTCAGGAAAGGACATCGGCACCTGGGATGAAGTCTTGGCCTTAATCACGTTTACTGAAAATGTTTTTCAACAAAATCTAAAGACAGGACTGCCTGGATGTGACCATCGCTAATGACAACTGTTTGGCAGAAGGCCTTCTGTGTAAACTCTCTCAAGTTGCCCTGCATTGGGTGGTCGAAGTAGTAGAGCTCTTCCTCCAAAATAGGCGGTTCAGAGTACAGATGGGCAATCATTGCAGTTCCAGGAAGTGATTAATGGTCTTCCTCAGGTTCAGTTCTTTCACCAATCTTGTTCAATGTGTACATCAGTGACTTTCCAGGAACACTCTTGCACAAGTTTATCTATGCCGATGACATCTGCTGCAGCTATCAAGCTCAGTCCTTCTCAGAAATTGACAAGATCCTGAATGGTGATATGAAGCTCATGCCAGACTACTGTAGTCGATGACACCAGCAGTTGAGCTTTTCCGAGACAATTTCTAGCATATTTCATTTGCATAATGCAAGCACAAGCCACTAGTTAAATATTTTCTTAAATGGCCAATGCCCGCAGCACGATCTAAATCCAGTTTACCTCGGTGTGACATAGGTTAAGTCATTGACGTACCACAATCACTTGAAGAAGACAGCAGCCAAAGATAGCATTCAGAACAACCTGCTCAGAAAACTGGGCTTCTCAACCTGGAGTGTGAGTGCCCGGACTCTTAGAACACCAGCCCTTGCCCTCTGCTATTCAACAGCAGAGTACTATGCTCTGGTCACTCGTCTCACACGAGGCTGGTCAATATAGAGCTTAACAAAGCTATGTGAATTGTTACCAATACTTTATGTACAACTCCGTTGCCATAATACTGCTAATACTTACTAACATAGAACCACTCCATATTCGCCGCAAGGGAGCCTCCATCTTTGCCAAGATCCGTGAGAACAGTGTCTTGCCTCTGTACTCAGAGCTCTTCATCTACCCAACACTGTTGTCTTCTATGCCTTTTATGATCACTTATGCCACCACAGTACATGGAGGTGGAATCCACTTGGCATAATGAGTGGTCAGCGATGGCAGTCATTATTCACTGTCTCATCACTCACCCACCCATCTGACCACTAGGTTTTGACCTGCCAAGGCACCTGTGGTCATCCCTGAACTAGTTTGTAAAAGACAGGGCAGTTGTGCACCCAATCCCTTCAAAAGCGCAGCGATGTAGACACAGTCAAATTCAGACTATGTTGCATATTCTGGACTAGTGCCTGCTAACTTACTTTGACGGCAGGCTACCAGTTCTTCATCTGCTTGATGACAATGCTGTAAAATGGCTGGGCACACACTGAAGAAGAAGAAGTAGAAGAAGAACACCCTGAAAGTTCAGACAGGTTTTAGGGTCTAATCCAATACTCATTGAAATCACTGGAAAGGCTCTTATTGATTCTAATGGGATTTGGATCAGGTTTATTAACCCTCATGCTTCAGGGCATATGCTAACCTCTAACTCAGGGGGTAAAGTAGAAACTTTTCTTAGGGCAGGTTATCCCATAACTGCCTACTGCAGGGTTTCTTCCGCCTTCCTCTGAGGCAGCTGGTACTAGTCACTACTGGAGAAAAGATCCCACTGGTCTGATCAACACTAGCAGTTCCTAGGTCCTTAAGATTGCAATCATTGTTTTAGATTTATAAAATATTAATGATTATTAAAGCATATTCATTGACTTTTAATAACTATATAATTGGATGTGGGACTTGCATAGTTTATAAAGCTCATTAATTTTTGTATGTAATTGAGATGCAAAAAGTGCCTTATCAACCCTAAATTAAATATTTATTTGAGACACTTGATTTAAAATATGCTGTGTATATGTTTTGAGTGGATTCTAGGCTTAGGTTGGATACATGGGTTTTGCACTATAGTTACACAGTACAATACAACTCAATGAAACTTAAATCTCTCACCCATAGTATTGGAGGAGGTATTTACAGCCAACTTTAGATATCTCCAGAGATGAAATGAAGGCTTGGCATGCTAATTAGCCAGTCAAATCTGCCTAGGTACCCAGCACATCCTTGTAACAACTGCTGTTGCCCCTCACAGATACAAACACATCTCTCTGTATTCTTCTCTCATCAGTTCAGGCTGTCACAACCCTTTACCACAATGTTGTGTTTGGCTCTTACCTTGTAAGTGTTCTACCAGCTTTCTTTTTTACTTCTCCCATATTTATGTCAAGGATTCCAAAATCCATCACTGCCAGTGTCAGTTGTTACCTCACAGGGGCGCCTCATTGTCACATTATTAGGGATGTACTGGCTACAGAAGAAAAATTGTCTGGCGTTCTTCAGCAATGTCAGCACAGCTTAAGTGCAGAAAACTCCGTGCAGCACTTGAGCACCGCGTAGGGCGCATTGCCTGCCTTTTGCACGCACGCTTCACAGCCCCTGAGATTTGTGTTTCGGAGCCTGTAGTGCAGAAGTGATTGTGAGCAGGGGGGAAAGTAATTGTGGATTCAGGAAAAAACAATAACAACTGTGTTTATTGAGAAGTATGAATTCAATGACATGAGCCAGTGAAGGAGAAAGGTTCTGGCTGGTTCTAGAGCTCTGTCCATAGTGGTGTAGAGAGGCCAGACCCACTTCAGCAGTGGGTAGGTATAAATAGTTTATAAAAACCCAAGGGAGAATTTCCCCAGGACGGGTACTATGCTGCTGTAATGCTGACAGACCCCAGTCAGCAGCACCTGGGATCAAACCTGGGACCTTTGGAGGACAGGATTTAAATTCAAAATAATCTGGACAAATGGAAGAAACGGTCTGAAGTACACAGGATGAAATTCAATAAGGACAAATGCAAAGTACTCCACTAAGGAAGGAACAATCAGTTGCACACATGCAATATGGGAAATGACTGCCTAGGGAGTACATGAACCTCTACTGCCTGAGCTAAGGGACAGCTTCCTCTTAGCCAAGCTATAGTAGGCTCATCAATCTCTAGGTGGTATAGTTGCCACTAGAGGGGGATGGAGTGCCCCACTAAGCAGCATGGGTTACACTGGGGTCACTATAGGGGTATGCTGGGGAAGAAGCCATGCCCAGGGCCATAGATCACATTGTTACGGCCACTCTGGCTAGTGCACCAGGCCTTGGGGAGGCTGCGGTAACTTAGAGAAGAGTCAGGGCCACCTACCTTATACTGGGAGCTGCTGCAGCAAGTGAGACAGCACAAGAATGGCTTTTGCCTGCCCCTGGGTCTGTCGTTTCCATCTTTCATGCTGAGCCTCCTAGGGATATGGCACAGAACCTGACCCATGGCCTCATCAGAATACAGCACTCTGATTGGTCACAACCCCGTGCTTTGAGTGACCCTACACAGTCGACTGCCAGAAGCTGGGACTGGACGACAGGGCATGGATCCCTCAAAATTGTCCTGTTCTGTTCATTCCCGCTGAAGCGTCGGGCACTGGCCGCTGCTGGAAGACAGGATATGGGGCTAGATGGACCCATTATGGCCATTGCGATGTCCTTATGTTTATATCCTGAGCCCAGGTCACGGCTGCGTTGCAGCTTCTGAGAGCTGGTTAACCTTTAAGCGGGTGTCAAAGAGAGTGACCAAGTGCGGTGCCTCCTGCAGGCTGCAGATTTCCAAGCTGGCACCAAATAGGCAAGCACGGAGGGGACAAGATGAGGAAAGGGCTAAAGGAGCCATATTTATGCTGCTGCAGCAGCTCCAAACCTTCACATCAAGGGCAGCAATTACTGTTCCAGCCCGTATACTAGAACAGCAACCATACGTTTTGGGAGCATGAATTCAGTGCCCACTTAGTTCCCCACATGATGCCCAGTTACTTGGCCTTTGCGACTGGCAGGGGTGAATTTCCCACTAAAAATGTGTTGGTGGGCACAGACTCCACATAGACGACAGCTGGCCAGGTCACAGAAGCATAGAAGTGTGGGACTGGCGGGGACCTTGAGAGGTCATCTAGTCCAGTCCCCTGCACTCACAGCAGGGCTATGTAATAAATAGACCATCCCTGACAGGTGTTTGTCCAACCTGCTCTTAAAAACCTCCAATGATGGAGATTCCACAACCTCCCTTGGCAATTTGTTCCAGTATTTAACTACCCTGATAGTTAGGAAGCTTTTCCTAATGTCCAACCTAAATCGCCCTCACTGCAATTTAAGCCCATTGCTTCTTGTCCTATCCTCAGAGGATAAGAAAAACAATTTTTCTCCCTCCTCCTTGTAACAACCTTTTATGTACTTGAAAACTGTTATCGTGCTCCCCACCCCTCAGTCTTCTTTTCTCCAGACAAAACCCAATTTCTTCAATCTTCCCTCATAATTCATGTTTTCTAGACCTTGAATCATTTTTGTTGCTCTTCTCTGGACTTTCTCCAATTTGTCCACATCTTTCCTGAAATGTTGTGCCCAGAACTGGACACAATGCTCCAGCTGAAGCCATATCAGCGCGGAGTAGAACGGAAGAATTACTTCTGGTGTCTTGCTTACAACACTCCTGCTGATACATCTCCGAATGATATTTGCTTTTTTGCCAACAGTGTTACACTGTTCACTCATATTTAGCTTGCAATCCACTATGACCCCCAGATCCCTTTCCGCTGTACTCAGGGGTGAAAGTAACTTAAAGGACTTACTGGTACTCCAGTCGCTGTCGGGAACCCCAGGCCCTTTTAATCACCAGGCCCCGGGGCAGCTACCCCTTTTGCCCTCACCGCCCCGCATCAGCAGCCCTGCCGGTACAGTGCTTACCGGTATGCCATACTTGCCCATACCGGCTAACTTTCATCTCTGGCAGTACTCCCTAGGCAGTCATTTCCCATTTTGTATGTGTGCAACTGATTGTTTCTTCCTTGGTGGAGTATTTTGCATTTGTCCTTATTGAATTTCATCCTGTGTACTTCAGACTGTTTCTCCAGTTTGTCCAGATTATTTTTAATTTAAATCCTGTTCTCCAAAGCCCTTGCAACCTCTCCCAGCTTGGTATCGTCCACAAACTTTGTAAGTGTACTTTCTATGCCATTAGCTAAATCACTGATGAAGATATTGAACAGAACCAGACCCAAGACCGATCCCGGTGGGACCAGCTGCTCCTCCTTCTCAGGTAGAGGCACAGAGACCGGGCAGCTTGCTCTGTGTGTCTGCATTTCTGTGTGCGTCTTCTGGAAGAAACTCTAAAAAGTGAGCTCCTGGGTGCTTTCTGTGGACAAAGAGATGCAGGGACAGATTTGTTCCCAGTGCCTACAAGTTATCTGATGACTGATTTGTTCTCTATTTGAAATGTGTGTCTCTTCTTATTTGATATTTATATTACAGTAGCACCAACCAAAATCAACACCCCATTGTGGTAGTTATGTGTTTGCAGTACAGACACATAGTGAGGGAACAGTCCCTGTCCCAAAAAGCTTACCAAATAAATAGATAAGACAAAGGGTGAGAGGAGAAACCCAGGCAATATGATGTACCCCAGCGTCAGCAGCAGGGTAGAACATAGACCCCAGTCTCCATACTCCCACACTGATTCCCTATCCTCTGGAGCACAGAGTCTCCCTATATGTCTTTCTTTTTTTCTTTCACATTTATCCCAGTGTTATCTGATCACTACTTCAGTGGCCTCAATCCAATCCCTAATGGATTCGTGTCCATATTATGATCACAATTGGTACTAATTAGTATTCTTAATAACCTCTACTATGACTCATTGTGCTGCCCCCTCACCTCCTGGTACCAGCGCCAGTGGAGATCCTGTGGAGTCAAGGCACCGCTGCTGATGTCCTCTACCTGTTGTGTGGGTAACTAAAGACTATGGTCTCCAGGGATGACAATCCAGTATCTTTCCCAGGGACTGAAACACTTTAAAATAAAGAATAAGGAACCGTGCAGCAAATATCTGGGAGACATTTTGCATTTTCATTATCAGACTTGATATTACATTGAGGCTTTTCTTAGAAGCCTTTTGTTTGTATCAGCTGGCACAAATCAACATTGTTTTTATTAGAGGAATGATTGCTTGAACTGCTGCCAGAATTTGTTTGGGTTATTTGGGGGTTTAGCAAGAGACATGCACAATTGTCTCTCTCTGTGTGTGGACTGGCTACTTTGTTTGCTTACGATTCTCCACGGCTGCTCAGTTCCTTCTCTCGGACCTGTCATTTTGTTTAAAAAAATAAACAAAAAGGAAAAGAAATCCTTGCCCCAGACAGCAGGTTCCAGCTATAATTGCATCTTCCCAGACTGGGGTTGCCATCAAGCTTTGGAGACAACCCTTTTTGAATTATTCAGAGCAATTTGTACTGTAATCATACGCCTGTCAATACAGCTCTTCACGATTTTAATTCAAAAGGCCTTTGCTTCTATGCCCCGGAGCTGCTCTTATCAGAGCTGGAAATAGTCCCTTTGAAATGCTCCACTCTTCTGCGCTTCATGGTGTGAAAAAGGAGATGTTGCTCCACTTGTTATTTCATGGAAGAGATCAATAGCTTAGAGCTAGTACCAGGGATCAGGGCATGTGTCAAAAGGCTTTGCTTAGATAGGCCATCAAAAGTTGAGATGCTTGCTCCTGTTATTCTGGAAATGCTAGTGGAAAGGAGCTGGCTTTGCAGTCATGGAGACTGGAATGTAGCATGCTCCCACAGTTAGGGCTCTGGATGGGGCCCAAAGAAGCTACAGTTCTAGTTCAGGGTCTGCCACTGACCTGCTGTGTGACCCTGGGCAAGTCCCTTCACCTTCCTTTCCCCTCCCACACTATCAAGACTGAAAGCTCTTCTGTGCTGGGATTATCTGTCTTTATGTGCTTGTAGAGCACCTAGCACAGTGGGGCAGCCAGTCTCAGCTGAGACCTCTAGGCACAAACAGTAAAGCAGATAATTAATAATAATAGTATTGTCCAGAGGCACAGAGTTCTGAAGCCTCCGAAGCCCATCTCTCCAGCAGAAAGGGGTGCTTGTTTCCTTTTAACGGTGCTCAGCAAAATTCAATGGAATTCACCCTGCAGGCCAAGTAGAATTGTAAAGCTCCAGGGCTGTACGGCGTGGGCATCAGCAGTGCAATTTACCCCAGGCTACTTCACCATAACAGCGCCCCTGGAGAGACCACCCTTAATGAGCGAGAGACTAATTCTAACCACCGGGGAGTCCTTCCAGTCTGGATCCTGCAATAAGTTCTGTGGCGAAGGAACTCTGCACTAGTGGAGCCCCCACGCAGAGTTCATTGCTGAACAGGGCCTCAGGGTTCAGTCTTTCTGCCCAGACTGCTGAATATCAATGAAAAGAGTAAACAAGGGGTTAACTCTGGCTCGCCTTGCACCCACCCTTGAATAGGTGCTCAGGTTCGGAGCTAAAAGAATGGCGGCTGAGATGCAGCAGAGGAAGACTGCCTGTGGGAAAGAGGCAGGAGTCCATACCCAAGTGTTGTGCAGATCACAAGCTGGGGAGTAGGACCGGTTGGAAAATTGTGAATGAAACATTTTTCCCATGAGGCACTGTGGCAGCTCAGCCACAGGGAGGGACCGCATTGCATCATGGGAGAGGTAGTCTAATTGAGAACCAGGACTGTGGGGAGAAATGGGAACACGAGGGACCCAGAACTACAACTTCACGGATCTCAGGTGGACACAGGGATTAACATTAACCTGACCTGACACATTTCAGCATTTCCAAATCCAATATTTTTTGTTCAGTGAAAAGTTTTGTTATTTAGATTTTTTTCCCCTCCCAATTTGGGACAAAAACAGGTCTCACAATCTTGGAATTCCCCATAGGACAGAAATTCAGCTCAGGGAGATCTGGAGGGGAGGGCAGAGTAAGGGAGATTTGTTTGTCCTAGTTATGCTAATTTATTTAGTGTCTTCCAGCGATTGGAGTACAAAGTCTTATTCTTTCTATTTTACTTATTCATCAAATGTTTTTCCACTTGCAGCTGAGAGGCCCCATAGAAAACTTTCCCTTCTAAAACCCCAGCAGACTCCAACGATAATAACAGCAACAATAAAGAATCTACATCGGCCTGGGAAACGAAACCCAGTCCACTTGTTCTTGACTTGTAATGATCATGCAAATACAAGCTGATAAAAGAGGGTAAGGCTGGCTTAGGTTTGCAACCTCTAAACGCATTATAAGTATAGTATGGCGCCGTTCTTCACTGGAAAACACTGGCTGATTAAATTAACTGGTTTGCTGTCCCTGCTTCTGCTGATGCCCTGGGGACATATTAAATATAGAAAGCTCTCTCCTAGGTGTCTGCACTGTTGCTGGTTTGAAGGAGGATTTATTAGTATGGGAAGAGAAGCAAGACCAGTTAGGGCCCTGCTGGTTTGTATTTTCTGTCTTCTGAAACTGCGGGTATTATTTTTCCCTCTGCCTGAGACTTTACAACCCTTTTCCTCAAGGAAAGTGAAAAAAAAAAATCAGCAAACCAACCACCAGCCTTCTTTTTTCTTATTTACCAAGCTGTCCCAGACAAGAAGTGAAATCAGGAAGGCCAAATCACACCTGGAGTAGCAGCTAGCAAGAGATGTTAAGAGAGACAAGAAGGGTTTCTTCAGGTACGTTAGCAACAAGAAGAAAGTTAAGGAAAGTGTGGGCCCATTACTGAATGAGGGAGGCAACCTAGTGACAGAGGATGTGGAAAAAGCTAATGTACTCAATGCTTTTTTTGCCTCTGTCTTCACGAACAAGGTCAGCTCCCAGACTACTGCACTGGGCAGCACAGCATGGGGAGGAGGTGACCAGCCCTCTGTGGAGAAAGAAGTGGTTTGGGACTATTTAGAAAAGCTGGACAAGCGCAAGTCCATGGGGCCAGATGTGCTGCATCCGAGAGTGCAAAAGGAGTTGGCGGATGTGATTGCAGAGCCATTGGCCATTATCTTTGAAAACTCATGGTGATCGGGGGGAAGTCCTGGACAACTGGAAAAAGGCTAATGTAGTGCCCATCTTTTAAAAAGGGAAGAAGGAGGATCCTGGGAACTACAGGCCAGTCAGCCTCACCTCAGTCCCTGAAAAAATCATGGAGCAGGTCCTCAAGGAATCAATTCTGAAGTACTTAGAGGAGAGGAAAGTGATCAGGAACAGTCAGCATGGATTCCCCAAGGGCAAGTCATGCCTGACTAATCTAATTGCCTTCTATGACGAGATAACTGGCTCTGTGGATGAGGGGAAAGCAGTGGACATGTTGTTCCTCGACTTTAGCAAAGCTTTTAACACGGTCTCCCACAGTATTCTTGCCAGCAAATTAAAGAAGTATGGGCTGGATGAATGGACGATAAGGTGGATAGAAAGTTGGCTAGATTGTCAGGCTCAACGGGTAGAGATCAATGGCTCCATGTCTAGTTGGCAGCCGGTATCAAGTGGAATGCCCCAAGGGTTGGTCCTCGGGCTGGTTTTGTTCAATATCTTCATAAATGATCTGGAGGATGGTGTGGATTGCACCCTCAGAAAGTTTGCAGATGATACTAAACTGGGAGAAGAGGTAGATATGCTGGAGGATAGGGATAGGATACAGAAGGCCCTAGACAAATTAGGGGATTGGGCCAAAAGAAATCTGATGAGGTTCAACAAGGACAAGTACAGAATCCTGCACTTAGGATGGAAGAATCCCATGCACTGCTACAGACTAGGGACTGAATGGCTCGGAAGCAGTTCTGCAGAAAAGGACCTAAGGGTTACAGTGGACAAGAAGCTGGATATGAGTCAACAGGGTGCCGTTGTTGCCAAGAAGGCCAATGGCATTTTGGGATATATAAGGAGGGGCATTGCCAGCAGATTGAGGGATGTGATCGCTCCCCTCTATTCGACATTGCTGAGGCCTCATCTAGAGTACTGTGTCCAGTTTTGGGCCCCACACTACAAGAAGGATGTGGAAAAATTGGAAAGAGTCCAGCGGAGGGCAACAAAAATGATTAGGGGACTGGAACACATGACTTATGAGGAGAGGCTGAGGGAACTGGGATTGTTTAGTCTGCGGAAGAGAAGAATGAGGGGGGATTTGATAGCTGCTTTCAACTACCTGAAAGGGGGTTCCAAAGAGGATGGATCTAGACTGTTCTCAGTGGTAGCAGATAACAGAACAAGGAGTAATGGTCTCAAGTTGCAGTGGGGGAGGTTTAGGTTGGATATTAGGAAAAACTTTTTCACTAGGAGGGTGGTGAAGCACTGGAAGGGGTTACCTAGGGAGGTGGTAGAATCTCCTTCCTTAGAAGTTTTTAAGGTCAGGCTTGACAAAGCCCTGGGCTGGGATGATTTAGTTGGGGATTGGTCCTGCTTTGAGCAGGGGGTTGGACTAGATGACCTCCTGAGGTCCCTTCTATTCTATGATTCTATGAAGGGTTAACCCCAAGCAAGTTTAATGATGGCTAAAAAAATTCATTTCTGTCTGTTGAGAAACTCTTGGGCTTTTTTTTTTCTCCTTTTCCTAGGGAAAGGCTCTTACTTTTTAAATCGGTATCAAAGTGAGTGGAGATGAGAGGCGGCAAAAGCTGGTTTTACTTGCAGCAGGAAGAAAAACCCCGCCTCCAATTACAGAGGGTATTTACATACAGGGCTTATGGAAGAGGCAGTTTCTATTTCACATGCTTGGTATAGGGGACCACAGTAGCACCTGCAAGGGTGGGCTTGATTCTGCATTGCAAATGGCCATGAACTGAAAAGGGAGTATTGCCCAAGGAAAGGGTCTGCTGGGGTGACTGTGGGAAAGCATTCTGAGACCCAGTCTCTGCTGCTCTAGTGAGGTCCAGTGGCTGTCATGGAGTTGGTTATACTCCCTGATTCTCAGACCTGGTGCTGCTCTAATTTGTGCTACCTGCCAGCAGTCCCTAAAGGGCCATCCGCCTCCTGGAGTGGGCTGCTCCCTTTCCCTGACCCCAACCCACCTCTTTCCACTCTTGAGACATGCCTCATGCTGGCTTTATATTTGCTAGGGTCCCACCATGCTGGGTATCTGCAGCAAGGGGCCTGAGGAAGGCTGCACTTTCTGTGGGACTGTAATGGGGCAGCTGCCCCACTCCAGGAGAGCAGGGGTTAAAAACAGCCCTTGGAGAGGGCTGTGGCTGGGTAGCTTGCCCCAGGTGTGGCTAGCTCAATCAGGGCACAGCTGGCCCTGATAAGAGGGCTGGGAGCTGAAAGGCTAGCTGCCTGAAAGCAAGGTACCTGAAGTAGAGCAGTGTTGGGGAAGGGTAAGATGAGCTGGGGAGCTCCAGGCTGAGACCTTGGTGAAGACCTACAGAGGTTCTGGGGCTGCAGAGGAGTAGCCCAGGTAGAGGCAGTTGTGCCAGTTGCATGCATTTTCTCTTAACCCCTTTCCTGGTGCTGCCTGAGGGACCTTCCAGATTTGGAAGTAAAAACCATTTGCCAGGCTACGTCTGATATACGGCTACAAGGTTCAGTTCTGCTTTGGATGCACAAATGTAATTGCTAATTACACCCGGATGCAGGGAAGGGGTTTGCACCTCTGCATTAGAGGGAAGAATTTGCTGTCCTGTCTGTGTGCTACAGTAAGTTACTGCTTGTAGCTGCCTGGTACAGCCAGGGGTTTTGTTATATCTCTCAGCAGCAGCCTTGACCCCGTTGACCATGTTCTGTTGAGCTGTCTGCTCCCTTGCAGGAGTAGTCTTGTGTTATCCCATTCCAGTTTCCAGGGGCTAGTTTGGGGGGTGATTATTCATCTGCTCCAAGGAATCTCCAGTGCAAGGTTCAATTCAATGTGTGTGAAGCCACTGGGGGAGATAGTGAGACCATATAAACTGTGGTTCCAACACCATTGTACTATTGAACCATAGCCATTTTCATCCCCATCATACCCACATGGAACAACATCTTTGCTTTCCTATCCATAGGCAGGACTGGGGTGAAGCGATATGGGATGTGTGCGCACTGCAAGGGATAAGTTTGGAGGTAATGTGGGTGGGATGGGGAAGGATCTTGTAGATCCAGTGAGGTTTTGAGGTTGGTGTTCTACACCCATTGTGAATAGGGTTTCTCACAAGTCCTTCCAAGCAATTTGCAGTTCGGAGGTGGTTTTTGGCTGCCCATCTGCTCCCAGGGTTACCAAAGGTGTCTCAGAAATGCCTGTTTATTTTGATGACTTGATAGAAGTTCACAGTCTCTTTGCTTGGATCCTGACCTCGATCATGTGATCTGCAGCTCTGTGTTGCCTAAACTGAATGATTGCTATGCTGTATGGGACAGCGTCTCTCTATGTGGGGCTCATCCAAATACTTGTGCTGTGGGTGCTAACTGTGACTTTGTGGAGCCTTAACAGCGCTAACATTTTCTTTGAGAGTTACACCCTCATAAGGAAGCAGCCGGATGGTTTAGGGTTTAAAACAAAGGACTAGTACGTAGAACATCTGACTTCAAGACCAATTCTGCTGCAGATCTCCCTGGGTCACTGAGGCTCTCTGTGCATCCATCTCCATGTGTGAAATGGAGATGATAATGTTCCCCTGGTCTATTTTGATTGTAAGCTCTTTCGAGCAAGGATAGCCTCTTGATCTGTGTATGTCCAACAGCTGGCACAATCACGCCTTGATGTCAGGGGGGTCTCGACACGTCTGTCCTCTGAATAATGATGCACAATGTGGAGCACTTTCAAAGTAGTGACGTAAATAAACATGTGTAGACAGTAAATGGCTGCCATCATATTTTATTCACAACACCACACAACAAATAAATGTCCTAAGACTGCAATATGGGCTGGCTTCTAGCATTTCTTATTGGTTGCACAGTGACCTGCAGCTTCCCTAAACAATTATTTAAGCAAAACAGTAGAGCCAGTGAAGGGGATTTGTCAGTGGGACTTTCTGGCCCAGGTATTTCTCCTGACTCAGCTTATCTGAGTTGAAGGGCTGTAAAGTCCCATTAGAGAGGGAAGAGCCTGTTGTGACTGCAGAGTCAGCTCCTGGTGTCTGTTCTTGTACCTTTAAGCAGGCTTAACATTGTTCAAGGAGGAACTTGCTGTTCAGTGATTGCTCTTTTCCTTTTTAGCAAAAGCACCAGCCACATAACCATGTGCCACAGCGTTATTCCTGCCATTCAGAGCTCTGCAGGGCCTTAAAGCACATTCCCTGCTACTTGAGACCAACTCAGCCACTGATTAGTCTAGCAAATACCAAAGCATCTTGTCCCAAAGGACCAGCTGATTGCCGAGTTCAGGAACCCGGTTGGGTTGGGTACTGCAATGAATTTGCTAGATGGTGCAGAAGCCATGTAGCAGATCTATGCATCTCGGTCCCAACCAAGGAATGCCCCAGTTCACTATAAGCGCCTCCACTGCTGTGACTTGTTGCTATATTCTGCCAGGGGGGTGAATGCTTTTGTTAGACCTGTCGGGACCTTCTTGCAGAAATGTATTGGTTTCCACAGAACTTCCATCAGGAATATTTGGGGGGGGGGGGTGAGAGAGACTCTATGGCTGGGTGGTTCTGGAACTGGCCTGACTTGGAGTGATCTGGAATGAAAAGCTCTGTTCAGAATCAGGCAGAACCTGGGTTTCCTGCTTCCTAGGCCCATACCCTAATCACCAGGCTACAGAGGGTTCATCTACAGTGCAATCACAAATCTACCCTTGGCACCGAGTCTCGGAGCCCTGGTCAGCTGACTCAGCCTCACAGGGCTCAGGCTGTGGGGCTAAAACTTGCAGTGTAAACATTCGGGCGTGGCGAGCCGCCCTCCTCATGGGGTCTCAGAGCCCAGGCTCCAGTTTGAGCCTGGATGGCTACACTCCAGTTTTATAGCCCTGCAGTCTGAGATCCATGAGCCTGAGTCAGTTGGCGGGTTTTTATTGCAGTGAGGACGTACCCAGAGCGTGAAGCATGCATGTGCCCAAACTTCCCCCTGCCACAATTCTGTATTTGCAAAAAAGAACCCAAAAAACCTACAAAACTTAGAAGTTGCTGCGGAATGTCATCATTGTTCTCTGGTCAGCTCAACATACGCACAACCTAAGACATTAGTTCAAGTACCCACAGTCCAGAGGAAATACCCAAAAGCTACACGCTGTCTAGTGCCTCTGCTATTTTCATTTTATTCTGTGTCTCCTTTAAAATGAATGGACGTGGGCCTGTTTGGTTTTTTTAAGAGGAATACAGCGTGGAAGAATAAACACAGTCTTCGCTCTTAGGTTGGTTGCAACATGTCGGAGGCAGTTTATTCTCAAGCAATTGCAACAGGGGGAGAGCACACAACAGCAGGTCTCCCAAAAGAAACAATTAAGGCAAGCATGTATATCTTTTGTTACCTACAGTAATGATCAACAACTGCATTTTGTTTATACATATTCCTTCCTGATATCTTTCTTTTCTCAGCAGTTCTTGCTATAGTCTGCGCTCCATTCTTATCTAACACAAGGTCAAAACAACCTCTCTTATGGTTCTTTTCCACTCGCCCAGGCCCTGCCTGGAAGTCTCGCGTTACTAGCTATTAGAGTTAGCCTGACTCTTGCTCTTCTTAAAAGACTAAGATATCTGCACTTTTTTCCACTTCCACAACAATGAGAAACATGCTCCTCTCTTTGTTCAGCAAACCTGACACTGCTAATTAGAGATGCTAATTGGTACATCTGATTAGATACACACAATCAGATGTCCTTTTATCTCTTTCTACCTAAGATGCAATGGAGAAAAGTTTTTGAATCCCTGTGAATCTATTATATGCCGGAAGACTTGCTGGCAGGTACCGGAATGTCTCATACCAATGAGACTATAATTCATCTCTCAGGATCAAAGCATGATGAGGTCTCTGTCTCTAGAGAACTCAGGATTCCTGTCAGGTTTTTTGCCAGATTGGTTATTCCTTAGTTACACATTTACTTACTGCAGTCACAGTAAAAGATATATGTGCACTTTTCTCTCACCTTCTACTCACAGTAATTGATGGATGTGCACTTTTTCTCTTATCTTTTACTGTGAGTAGAAGGTACATGCATTTTCGTCTTACCTTGTACTGTATTTACACATACTAACACAGGGCCTGATCCAAAGCCCACTGAAGTCAATGAAAAGACTCCAATTGATTTCAGCGAACATTGGGTCAAGCCCTCAATGATGGCTAAATATTCTGTAAATAAATAAATGAGAGAGAGAGAGGCTGAGCTGAATTCATTTGTCCACATTCCAGTTATTTTCTTTTTCTCACCTCCAGTAACATTTCCTTCTCCCACCTCCATCTTCATGCCTTGATTCACCCTGGCCCTTGTGCATACAGTGACCTCCCAATGATAAATTAGATTAGGCCAGATTTGAGGCACATGTTCTGTCACTGGTATTTGCAGGAGTAGATTGTTCAGCATGGTACATTAATGTGTATGGGATGGAAAAGCCATGCTTTATCTTCAGTAGCTTCCTAAGAGTTGAGTGTGGAACAACAAAACTCTCAGAAGTAATCAAAGTTTTGTAAACTTTCCATTCAGGAAAGCCAAGGATTTGGAAAGGGAGACAGACTGAGACTAGTTTCAGAGTAGCAGCCGTGTTAGTCTGTATTCGCAAAAAGAAAAGGAGTACTTAGAATCATGGAATATCAGGGTTGGAAGGGACCTCAGGAGATCATCTAGTCCAACCCCCTGCTCAAAGCAGGCACAATCCCCAATTTTTGCCCCAGATCCCTAAATGGCCCCCTCAAGGATTGAACTCACAACCCTGGGTTTAGCAGGCCAATGCTCAAACCACTGAGCTTGTGGCACCTTAGAGACTAACAAATTTATTAGAGCATAAGCTTTCGTGAGCTACACAGGGTTCATCTACAGTGCAATCACAAATCTACCCTTGGAGACTAGTAAATCTGATCCTCTTTCATTGTGTGACCCAGTCAATCAAAAAAAGTCTGTCCTTGCTTCTGTGAAAGGAAGGTCAAACAAAAGGAAGTACAGGTGAATGACTGATTGTCATGACTGGGAATTAGAAGATCAGCATGCTAGACCTCACTTTGACACAGATTTACTGTCTCACCTTTGGAAAGTTACTTAACCTCTTTGCCTCAGTTTCCCTATATATTACTATTCATATTAGTTTAGTGCCTAAAATAGGACATAACCGAGATCAAGTCCCTATTGAACTCTTCATAGTCAATTTTGGAATTAACTATGTAAAGTAATTTTGTATCATCTGCAATTTTGCCACTTCACTGTTTACCCATTTAACAGCTGCTGAAATAGTTCAGAGAGGACTGTTGTGGTTGGCAATTCCTTCTGCCCTTGTTAGTACATCACAAGTCATCCAACCACATGCTGGGATGGTATCCCTATCATTTGGCGCCTCCCAAAGGATTAAAAACACTGTCTGTTACTTGTGAGTGCTAGAGACGCTATCATGCCAAGTAAGAGGAAAGGGAACAATTCCCCTTCCAGAAATTTAACATCCTTCGGGTGGAGGAGAGGAGAACCAAAGAAACCCACCACACTAGCATTTTAACTTCAACAAGGAGACCTATACAAAAATCAGGAAGCTAGTTAAATGAAAATTTAAAAGGAACAGTCACAAGAGTGAAATGCTTACAAAGTTAATGGAAACTTTTTAAAAACACTATAAGAGAGGCTCAAATCAGATATATACCTTCCAACAACAAAAAAGTAAGAGGACCAAAAAAAATGCCCCCATGGCTAAACAACAGAGTAAAAGAGATAGTGAGAGACAAGAAAAAAATCTTTTAAAAATTGGAAGTCAAATCCTACTGAGGAAAATGGAAACGAACACAAACTCTGGCAAGTCAAGTGTATAAGTATAATTAGGCAGACGGAAAAAAGATTTTGAATAGGAACTTGCAAAAGACGCAACCTACCAGCAAATTTTGTTTTATGTACATCGGAATCATAAAGCCTACCCAACAGTCTGTGGGGCCACTGGTCGATAGAGGTGCTAAAGGAGCACTCAAAAAAGACAAGGCTGTTGCACAGAAACAAAATGAATTCTTTGCATCAGTCTTCACTGGAGAGGATGTGCGGGAGATTCCCACATGTGAGACATTCTTTTTAGGTGACACATCAGATGAACTGTCCCAAACTGAGATATCACTAGAACATTGGAACAAATTTGTAAATTAAACAGTAATAATCTCCAGGACCAGATGGTATTCACCCAAGAGTTCTGAAGGAAGTCAAATATGAAATTGCAGAATTTCTAAATGTGGTATATACCTATTGCTTCAATCAGCCTCTGTACCATATGACTGGTGGATAGCTAATGTAATGCCAATTTTTAAAAGAGGTTCGAGAAGTGATCCTGGCAATTACAGACTGGTAAGCCTAACTTCAGTACCAGTCAACTTTATTGAAACACTAGTAAAGAACAGAATTATCAGACACAGAAGATGAACAGGATTTGTTGGGGAAAAGTCAACATGGCTTTTGCAAGGGAAATTTTGCCTCACCAAGCTATTAGAATTCTTTGAGAGGGTCAACAAACTTGTGGACAAGGGTGATCCAGTGGATATAGACTCCTAGATATTAAGGTCAGAAGGGACCATTATGATCATCTAGTCTGACCTCCTGCACAATGCAGGCCACAGAATCTCACCCACCCACTCCTGCAATAAACCTCTCACCTATGTCTGAGCTATTGAAGTCCCCAAATCATGGTTTAAAGACTTCAAGGTGCAGAGAATCTTCCAATATAGGGTACTTGGACTTTGAGAAAGCCTTTGACAAAGTCCCTCACCAATAGGGTTGCCAATTTTGGATGAACATATTCCTGGAGGTTTCATCACATGATATAGTCTTTAATGAAAGACTAATCTTTAATTCCTAGAGCCTCCAGGACAATTCTGGAGGGTTGACAACCCTACTCACCAAAGGCTCTTAAGCAAAGTAAGCAATCATGGGATAAGAGCAGGGGTTCTCAAACTTCATTGCACCATGACCTCCTTCTGACAACAAAAATACTACATGACCCCAGGAGGAGTGACCAAAGCTGAGCCCGCCTGAGCCCATCCAAGTCGCACTGCCCTGACTGGAGGAGGGGGCAAAGCCCACCAACCCGCCCTGCTTCCCAGGGCTGAAGCCCTCAGGTTTCAGCTTCAGCCCTGCATGGTGGGGCTCAGGCATCAGCCCCAGTCACCAGCAAGTCTAAGCCACCCCTGGTGACCTCCTGGTCACCCACTGTTGGCCGACAGGATACTGGGCTAAATGGACCATGGATCTGACCCTGTATGGCCATTCTTATATTCTCATGTTCCATTGATATAACCTCATGACACCAGACCCGAAAGTCCTACTCAGTGAGATATGGCTCCTTAAAAGATTATGGCTCTCTATTTGTGTGCCACAAACGTTATTTATTTAGCACCAATAATGGGGTCGATGCTGTAAGCAGGCAAAATAAAGAGTCCCTGCCCCAGAAGCAGGCAATGTCATAGGCTCCATCTATGGCCCCTGCTCTGGTGGCAGAACACTCGGACAGATCTCTACACCAGGAAGTCCTCCTGACACAGTGGGTTTAGAGCTGGTGGAGCAGGGGGTACATGCTGACTGGTAAGGGGTGTAGACAGAGGGTACTGCACTCTGGCTATTCTGGGCCAGCATAGCCAAGCCTAGGTGAACATTTAAGGCTGCTGTAACGCACAGCCGCCCCTCTTCACTGTTTCTTCTGTGTAGTCAGTTTTCTTTTTGGCTTGTGCAGCTCTTCCATACAGCAACCAGAGAGAGAAAAACATGCTAAAAAGAGATAAATGATGATAGTTAAACTACCAAAATTGGCAGGGATACTCAGGGACAAATGTAGAATATGAAACTACTCCTAACTAATATTTTTAATTGAGTAGATTTAGAGTTGACTGTCTCCCTTTAACAGATTTAAGTTAAGTGTGGGAAAAAATAAAAAATGCTCCATTCTTTTAATGACAGGTTTCAGAGTAGCAGCCGTGTTAGTCTGTATTTGCAAAAAGAAAAGGAGTACTTGTGGCACCTTAGAGACTAACAAATTTATTAGAGCATAAGCTTTCGTGAGCTACAGCTCACTTCATCGAATGCATCCGATGAAGTGAGCTGTAGCTCACGAAAGCTTATGCTCTAATAAATTTGTTAGTCTCTAAGGTGCCACAAGTACTCCTATTCTTTTAATGGTATCAGTTCCATGCAATTCGACTCCTTGCCCAGAAAATTAAGGATTATTGAGTAGAATCTGATTGTATTTTACTGTAGCTGCTTTTATACGCAAAGGCGTCTCCGCCTGCTTAGCAAAATAGCAGGTTTGTTCCAATAGCAATGGTCGGACATTGTTTAGCAAGTCACTCCTTGGGTTAATTGGATTGAGGGTGCATCGAAGAAGCGTAAATGATGACACAGACTCAGTCACATCACAGAATGTGTGATCCAAATAGTATATCTGCTAGAATGCTGTCAAAAACACGTAGCAAAAGTAAGTTACACAAGATGCAACCGTAAGCATTGCATGAAGTGCTCTGCATGTGAAAAGGTAGCAGCTTGCCAGCTGTTTTCAACATCTGCACAGCCATCCACAGCTGCTGAGCCAGTTGTTGTTTTTTTTTTAATCAATTTTTCTAAAAAATATGTGGGGAAAGATACTTTTTTTCCCAGCACATGCAAAAAAATTGCGATTTTGGTCCCGTTTCAGGAAAGCACATGATTAAAGTTAACCAAGTGCTTAGCGCTGTCCCAAATCTGGCTAAGGTAATTCCATAGGCCCCCCTTGCCACAGCCTCCCCAATTGGCACTTCATTATCTTCAATGTAGTTGTCGTCACAACACCCCGATAGGCAGGAAATCTGTGGCAAAACAGGGAATCTAAGCCAGGTCCCAAACTAGAGTCCTAACCACCAGCCCATTTTCCCTCTCTCTATACAAATACTTTCATTGATTATGGATGTGACTGGGGCCCCAGGGGAGCCACACTGAGGTTACTTAATTAGGACAAATTGCAAAGAATGGGGCAGACAATCCCCAAAGCTGGCGCTCATTCCAGTACTTAGATCCACCAAGCGAGCCTCAAAACAGCTTCTATAATACCTTACTGGTTAGCCACAATCCAAAACAAAGTTCCTTAATGCAACCCACCCTTAGGCCTCTACCCAGACACCCAAGTCAATTAGGATGAGGATTACTGGAAATCTTATTCATCATATAAGAAAGTTCTACCAATCCCAAAGGATCAGACACATTACCTCCCAGGTTAATGAATATTACAAATCTTACCCACATACACACTTACAGCCAATTCTTATTGACTAAACTAAAATGCATTTAAAAAGAAGAGAGAGAGAGTATTGGTTAAAAGATCAGTATACATACAGACATAAGTACAGTGCTGAGATCAGATTCATAGTAGAGATGGTGAGCTTTGCGGTTACACAGACTTATTTTAGAATTAGTCCACAGGTTATAGTTCAATGTTCATATTCAGGATGATCCAGATGGGACTGGAGATCTCAGTCTTACAACTCAAGCTTCCCTTGCATAAAGCATCAAGCAGATCTGAGATGAAAGGATCAGGTCCCAAGTGCCTTTTATACAGTTTTCTAGCAGCCTCTTGACCATGCAATCCAGGGTGAAGAATAGGTTTTGAAGTAACCTTCTATTTCCCAATCATCACTGATCATTTTACCACAAACTTTAAGAGAGACATACAGATAATGACATTATTTCACACAAGATTCATCTAAATGTTAATATTCCCTTTTGATCTCTGAATCAATAGCTATAGTAATAGCTAGGAACTGTCTGTTTACATGGCTAACATCTAATTTACTTTATAAGTAAACACATACAATTAGTATCACCTCTAATTTTCTAACAATACAGGTTTGCATTTCAAGGTTCTAGCCTATTTAACATGGAATGGCCCTAATTATCATTTACATACTTTTCTAACATGTCTCTAAAGGTTGAATCTGGGTCAATTAGCCTGTAAGCTGCTTAACCCTTTCTGGCCATGTGTCACAAGGGGGTTTTTACTTCTTCCCACCCACTACACCTGATTTCTCTGCTTCATCCATCTGTTGTGTCTTTTCATAAAGCTAGATTGTAACGTGCCCTTTCTGTGATTGGTTTGTGAAGCACCAAGTGCGATGGGGCCCCAATTCTTGACTGGGCCCCTTTAGTGCTACCATTAAAAATAATAATAGAGTTTTACAACAAAAAAAATCTAATAGTTGTAGGGTGCAAAAGGAAGGCAGAATCAGCAGCAGATGACCTCTGCTGGCTCTGCTCTATTCCTGTACAAAATGGCTGTATGAAAATCGCAAGTACAAAATATCTAGAGATAAAGTATCATGGAATATGATGAAGTATGTGAAAAAAATTAGAGCTTGTTGGAAAGAATGACGCTTTGCAAAACTATTAAATGTACTCTGCGATGCCTTCCCCCATAAGTATCCATATAGCAATGCAAGCCAGTCACCGGGGGGCATGTGCAAATATCGCTCTATTTCATTGTGTTTATGTGGGAGCTAATTGAATACAATGGAACTGCTGGTATGAAATAACTATCTCCTTTGGGCGGAGCTGATCGGAAGATGTGCCACAACTCCCACTCTGAGGAGTGGATTTCACCACTAAGTGCCCTTGTTTCCCAGCAAAAATGACAACACAATGATGCTTTATTGTCCGTAAAAGGCCTGATCCAATGAGCATGTCCTTCAAATGCATCATCATCATAATAATACTCTGCTCTTATGCAGAGTAGGCCAGTATTGTTATCCCTGTTTTACAGATGGTTGACTTAACCAAGGTCACCCAGAAAGCTAGTAGTAGAACACGGAATTGAATGCTGGTGTCTTAAGTCCCAGTCCAGTTTGCTATCCACTAGACAAGACTGCCTCTATCTGCTGATCACCCTCTACCTATCAATGGCTTCTGTGAGAGCTGAGGCTGCTCTGTACTTCACAGAAAGTGCTTAGATCGCTACAGCATATAGTGAGCTCTTTGGGGCAGGGACCATCTTTGTGTTCTGTGTTTGTACAGTGCCTGGCACAACAGGATCCCAGTCCATGACTAGAGCTCCTACATGCTATGGTAATATAAATAATAAGACCGTCTTGTACCATTAAATCTCCATGCCAGGCACATGATGAAATATAATAATCATAATATGTAATATAACCCTGATGAATATAATGTATAGCATTGCCTCCTCCTGATATAGTACCTGCGGCTTCTGTAAAAATATAAACATGATTACATTTGATTTTTAAAAAATCACATCTTCGGTATCTCTTTCCTATAACTTCACTTATCTTCAGCAGGCTTTGGCCGAGGCCCACCATCCTATTGCTAGCAAAGGTTAAGGTGGAGAGTGGTAGTCTTCTTTCTGACCTCTACTGGTGTAAACATGCTGCACCTAGGGCAATGGGCCCAATCTTGACTAAGTGCCATTCTAATATTAATCAAAGTCTTTATAGTTTTATAGTAGTTGGTGCACAGGACCTCCTTTTAAACCTAATCAGAGTGGGACAGGACTTTTTTTTTCTGTCATAACTTTTAATGCAAATTAAATCTTTCTTTTTTGTCAATATTTTCTAGGAAATTTTATAGACTTTGTCACACTGAAAATCCCCAAATTGAAAATATTTTAGCTATTTGGGGTTTCATTTTTTTCTTGATGAAAACCCCAAAATTTGGCCAAAAATGTACTTTTAATAAATTTTTCCCTTTAACTAAAAAAACTTTTCTGTCAGTTTCTGCTGCACATTTTAACTGGCTCTACCAATCACAGTTTCTTCATCTCTGACTGGAAGGTCTGCTGCATTGAGCATCATAAACCATTCCTTCCTCCAGGGGAACTGTGGGAGTTGGCAGCCTTCTCCCACAATTCCCCTGTCTCCAAAGATATCCCATCACACTTTCAAAAACCTCCCTGAATACACTGCAAAACTGCAAGTGTCCCTTAGCATAATTCAGTAATGCATGAACACATTGAACCACTTGTGCTTCAAAGCAATGCAAAATAATTTTTCAGTTGCATACAACTGAATTCCCATGTGTAGACAAGATCTAGGATTTCTCCCTTCTGCTCTACTGCCAGCTATAAGGGCCAAGAATTAAATGGCTGATATCCCCAGGTAACCTTAAATAGCTTTAATTGACTCCAGTTTATATTCACAAGTTTATTGGAAAGAAAGATTGCCTTGTAGTTTGTTTTGGTCTTGTTCTGTACACTGCGTTGTTCTCTGGATATTTTCTAAATGCTCTGGAGACTCTGTGCCTTGGTAACTGATCTCGGCAAAATGTTTTCCTGATGTATTTCAGAATAGCTGTAACACTTCACAGCAGTCAGGCTGCACCCTTAGCACTTCCTCACTGCTTTATCATTCTGGTGCCTGTTTGTTTCCTCTATTCAACTTTCTTTTTTCCCCCAGCTGTTGGCTAAATGGTTTCATTGTCGGGTTCAGCAACACAAGAACAAAAGGAAAGGAGGATGGGGGCAGAGCAGTGGAGAGAAGAAAAAAAGAAATCAATTCAGTGGAACATTGTGACATGCACAGACTGGAATTTCCTCAGGATTCCAACACTCTGGAGCATTCCTTTAATGACAATGATACATAGCTCTGATATTGTCCTTTTCATCCATAGATCTCAAAGGGATTTACAGAAGAGGCCACTGTCAATATCGCCATTTTATGCATCATGGAAGTTGAGGCATAGGGAGTGACGTGATTTGCCCAAGGTCACCCAGCAGAGCAGTGGCAAATCCAGGAATTGAACACAGGTCTCCTGAGTCACCAGTGCAGTGACTAGGCTATAACTGGGTTCAAACAGGAATTAGATAAGTTCATGGAGGATAGGTGCATCAATGAGTATTAGCAAAAATGGTCAGGGATGCAGCCCCATGTTTCGCGCGTCCCTAAACCTCTGACTGCCAGGAGTGGGGACTGGACAACAGGGGATGGATCACTCGATAATTGCCCTGTTCTGTTTGTGCCCTCTGAAGCATCTGGCACTGACCACTGGCAGAAGACAGGATACTGGGATAGATGGATCACTGGTCTGACCCAGTATGGCTGTTCTTATGTTCTCTGCTACCTTCCAAAGACTCTTAGAAGTGAGAGGGGGACTAGAGGTGTTACAGTAAGTCGTGTGGCTCATAAGTAAAGGATATAGAAAGAAGGCCTGGCAAGTGAGCATGGACACACAAAAGCCTATTTTCAGAATAGGAAGGGCATCATCTGGGTTGACTTAGGGCTCGTCTATTATGAACATAACATCCAGTGGGGTGAGAAAACTGCTTAATCAAAGTACTGCCTAGTGTCTTACAGATTTAGGATTTAGATTCGCAAAAAGAAAAGGAGTACTTGTGGCACCTTAGAGACTAACAAATTTATTAGAGCATAAGCTTTCATGAGCTACAGCTCACTTCGAAAGCTTATGCTCTAATAAATTTGTTAGTCTCTAAGGTGCCACAAGTACTCCTGTTCTTTTTGCGAATACAGACTAACACGGCTGCTACTCTGAAACCTAGGATTTAGATTGTGCGCTTATTTTGTTTTCTTTGGTAACTATTTCTGTTTTTTTTCCCTATCACTTTTAATTACTTAAAATCTATCTTTTGTAAACAATACACTTGTTTTAATGCTTATCCTTACTGGTGAGTTTTCCTGAAGTGCTTGGTTAATCTGCTCAGGTCACAAAGAGTGATGTATATCCACTTTCCATTGCTGAAGTGGTGAACCAGTTAATAAACTTGCATTGCTCAAGAAAGGGCCATGAGCAGTGCAAGACGGTATATACCTAGGGTACAAGACTGGGAGCTGGGGGAATTTGGCTTGTGCCTTTCTCTGTGTGATTCATGAGTGTTTCTGGAGCATTTATGGAATTTAGCTGGGTGTGGGGCTCCACATGCAGTTGTGCTGAGTGATAACAGTGCCTGGAGGGGTTTGCTGCTTGTCACTAGCAAAGCACTGTGAGAGACAGCCCAGGCTGGAGAGATAAGGGGGCACAGTGGTCCCAGGCTGCACCCCAGGGATCCCATCACAAGGAGTGACAGAAGGATGGGTTCCATATTAAAAAGGAGATTCACTTCTAGTCAAACCATCATGAATAGCCACTGATAAGGGTGGCAAGCATGACTGAACAAAACATTGGAGTAAATGTTCATGAACGCTGGGCCAGATCCTCAGCTGGTGTAAATAGGCATGTCTTCATGGACTTCATGGGAGTGACACCAATTTACCCCAGATGAGCAGATGGCCTGGTGTTTTGATCAGCTCTAGTTACTAGTCATTCTTTGGTCTTTTCATTTGTTTGTTTGTTTGTTTATCAGTAACAAGCTACTTCTTTGAAGCAGACTTTAGCGATTTACTTGGATGGGACAGTATAGGCAGGACGGAGAGTTTACCCACCCAGGGAGCAGGGGCTTTTTGTTCTGTTTGTGTAGCACCTAGCAAAATGGGGCCCTAGTCC
Source organism: Dermochelys coriacea (assembly GCF_009764565.3). Lineage (NCBI taxonomy): Eukaryota > Metazoa > Chordata > Testudines > Dermochelyidae > Dermochelys > Dermochelys coriacea. Next base: position 8,249,094 of record NC_050069.1, on the reverse strand, counting down.
ATGACTGGGGCTCCTAGGTGTGACCGCAAAACAAACAATAAATGGCACCAGTGAGGCTTACATCCTAAGTGCCTGAGTCTCTTTTGAAAGTGGGGGTTAAGCTCCTCAGGTTCTGTCTACACTAGAAAACTGTCAGCTAGGGGTGAGCAGTATTGCCAATCCCAGAAGTTCAAAAATCATGAGTCAGAGCTCCTCAAATTCACTAGATTGGCCCAGGAATCAGGAGATTTTTTGTAAAGATTATACAGTGTTTGTCAGTCCTCTCTTTTGATTTTTGAACTCTTCAGGCCCATCAATGTGTGTGGCTGATGATAAATATGGCCAACTCTCCCAAATTTATTTGAGCAGGTTGATTCTGGCCCTGCTGCGGGGCCAAATGCTGCTGCCTGTGGCACAGAGTTTCCAGCTTTTCCCAAGCACTCAAAAGTTTAATTAATTAATTCCATGTCTCCAAGCCCAGCAATTAATTATGCAAACCCTCCCATAAGACCTGCCCCCCCAACCTGCTTATCTGCTCCTCCTCCTACTCCAGGGATGGGGTTGGGGGGAGCAGCTGCAGCAGGATCCTCTTCTCCCCGTTCCCAGACCTGGTGTTCCAGAGATGAAGAGAGGGCAGAAGGATATAGCAAACTGACCCATGCTCCCCAAAAGGGAGGGGTGAGCAGAGATGCCTTTGCAGCTGGGCTCTTTCCACTTCCTCCCCTCCTGTGAGAATGGTGTCGGCTGCTGCCTCCTCCCCCGCCATCCAAAAATCCTCTCTGGTCCTGAGGGGAGGAGAATGAGAGCTGTGCCTGTCTCCTGCAGAAGCCCCGATTGGCTGCTCTTCCTCAGGAGGTGGAAGAAATGGAAAGGGCAGCCAATCAGACTGGCTTCCCCACCCCCAAGGAAAAGCTGAAATTCCCCAGAAGGCTGGAGCTATTTCTGTGATTGGGAGACTAGCTCCAGCCCTGGCCAGAATCACATGACTCACAAGAAGCTCATGAGATCCAGAAACACTGGAGGTATTTTTTAACCAATATAGTTATACTGGTATAAACTCTAGTCAGGACACAGTTATATTGGTATAAAGGTGTCTTATACCAAGATAATTTCTTTCACTTCCCAAACTGGAATATGCTACACCAGGAGAAGCAATTTCATACTGATGTAACTGCTTCTACTCTGAGAGTGGTGCAGCTTTATGTATTCTCGTATAATTAAAGCAGCAAAAGTTTCTGTTGTTGACAAGCAGTCATTAGGATGCTGGTGAAAATTTTACACTTGGTCTCCAAAGTGTGTTGTAAACACAGTTTTAGTGCCATATAACTATTTGGTTAGAGGGGTGATTTTTTTAACCGATAGTTCTACCAGTGCAACACCTAGTGTGGATGCAGTTATATCAGAATAGCTCGTGGTCCTTCCTGTATGGGAATAGTGACACTGGTATAAAGCACCTTTACACCAAAATAACTATATCCATATTAATGGGGTTCTACCTCTTTAACTATACCAGTATAACTGAAGTAGTACAGTGTTTGTTTATAGACAAGCTTAAAACTGGCTTGTACACACAGTGAGAATTTAATGTTGACCTCAGTCGCTATTCTCCCTCAACTCACCCCTTCCCCTGTAGGAAACATCAGGTGACCCATTTGTTCTACCCAACCCCCTACACAGACACACACACTTGGAGAGAACAGAGTGAATTATTCATTGCATGCAAAGGCCTTTGAACTCCATTGATTTTTGTGTCAGGTTCCTGATTGCGTCTGGTAAATTCATTTCTGGTTGATGGCATTAAGTATTTTGAATAATTGATGTGATAATTTGTCCCAAGCTGCCGAATAAATGTTGCTTTCTACATGGGGGATGGTGGGGAAAAATATTTTGGGGGCATTTTTCCCAATTTCTTTAATGTCAAGATGGTACTTAAAATAGGTGTCTGTCTAAAATGCTTCTCCAGCACAAGAAGCAGTGTGCGCATAGGCATCCTTCATACCACCTGCCTTTTAACTGACTGAATGGCAGCAAAGTAATAAAGTATTGGAATTACCAACATTAGAGATGTAAAAGATCTCTCTGGTCACCTAGGGTCTGATACAGGACCATTGAAATTAATGGTAGTTTTGCCTCTGACATTCACGGGAGTAGGACAGTACCTCTAGTCCAGGACCCTGCCAATGGAGAATATTTGTTATTTACACGATACTCTCCAATGTATTGATTTTTAGTGACGATAGTAATTGCTATTGGAGAATATTCCCCAGTCTAATAGATATCAGTGTTAGAACATATTTTGCTTTTCAACATTTGCTTTGCTCATCATTATTGCACCTTTACTGTTCAGATTCATCCCAATGGTTCCTAATTATATGCACAGTCAACACCATTTGCTCTTCTCCAGTCTTAGTATTTATACCCTTCGAGCACTTGTATCATACCCCAACCCCATTAATCATCACTAAGCTAACAGGCTCTACAAATCAATCACTTTTGATTGTTCATCTCAAGGTGGCTCTTCTGAATCCCCTCTGATTTGAAAACATTTCTCACATAAGGCGGTGTCCACAATTGTCCAGTCTATGCCCACAGTTGTCCAGCCAATGGAAAAAAATGTAAAAAGACAAAAGAGAGCATTGCCTCTTAGATGAAGCTCAATACACATTGCATGTCAGCAAGAGTGCATTACAGTGCAACAAATTCTGGCCCAGGTGGGACTTCATGGTGGTTTTGCACACTAGGGCTACTCAGCTGTTCACAGTCACATCTCCCCTCCCATTACTCAGGGTGGGCAAGTGGCTCATGCACTGGACGGGGACTCAGGAGACTTGGTCTCTATTCCCAGCTGTGTCACTGGCCTTAGGTTGGGCCAGTCACTTTGTGCTTGAGTTTCCCAATCTATAAAATGGGGCTCATGATACTGACCTCCTGTATTAAGTGCGGAGAGATCCACTAATAAAAAGTACTATACAAGAGTTGGGTGGTATTCTTATGAATCAGATTTCCACTTGCATCTGACACTAGCGGCTTCCAAGAAAAATCTGGAAAAACGTGCCCTGAATTTCTAACAAACGAAGTTAAAATAAATCATATCAAGGAATATCTGAGAGCTTCTCTGTACAGTGCAGCAATGCACCCCACAGGGCTGGACACTGTAGAGAGATCTCAAGTGATGCGCTGTAGCTGCCCGTGTACACCCCACTAACATGCTCTTAAAAGTACCTAGTGCACGTTAATGTAGTACTGTCTCAAACGTGCACCAAGTACCATTTGGTGAGCAACAGCAGGGCCTACAGGTGGCCGTTGGAGCACAACACTTCAGAGCGCTGTACAATTTCCACCTTCTGGCGCACGTTGCCACATGGTGCATTGCCAAGCACTAAGTCTGTCGAATGCTCTTGGCCACTTAGACATGGTGACTTCTGCATCCTGCGCTACCCCTGTCTTGCCAACCTTCTGGCCTTCACCTGGATCCTTCAAACACTTACTACCAGGGGCAACAAGTGCGACTGTGAATAACTGCATTGAACTGCATGGCAGCGAGACTAAGATGAGTACTAAGTGTTGGCTGGATTAAACACAAGGCTGGCCACCAGCATCAATGAAGCTACCACACCACTGCCCTTTTTAGAACCCGTAGAATATGGCATGTTCATGTGGATTATTTTTAACTAAAAGGCTGTTTTTGACAGCTTCTGAAACAGGGTAGAAATGGGGAAGAAAAAGGAGTAATTACGATATCTGGCCCTATAGGTCAGATCCTCGATGGGTCTAAATTAAAGTCAATGGATCTCTACCAAGTTACACCAGCTGGGAATCTAAAGCATGGTCATCTAGTCGGAGGGATCACCAGGGCTGTATTTGCAATGCTCTTATGATGCATACTCTCTTCCCCCACCCCCGTACTCTACTATATCACCATCTTCCCCGGATCCTTCCTTTGCCTCTCTGCAGGATGACAAGACCTTTCATCCAGTTGTCCCGCTGCTGCTCATTTGCTCTCTGCTCCTGCAAACTTCTCTTAGCCCTGGGCACCTCTTGCTGCTTCAAAGCGACTAATAGTCTCCTCTGTGTTTTCCCAAATGCATCTCTCTCTCATAGTAAATGGTATCGTATGAAAACAATGCCTTGAAATTCACTACAAGAATATTTTTAAAAAAGGAAGATCATAAATGTATCTTTCAGCTACATTTATCGGGATTAACTGAGCAAAATCCTCTAACCCATCTGTGCCTCTTTTAAAGACAAAAATAAAAAAAACTCTTATGCCATTTTCCTGGGGTTCTTTCCCTTTGCTCCCTGCTGGAGGTAACTTGGAAAAGTTCGCCTACCTTATGATATAACTTTTTTACCAACACCACAGGTAATAGGGACTTTTGTGAAAGAGAAACATCACCAGCCACAACCTGATAGATTCATCCCACACGACCTGTGCCATCCAAAACCTGTGAAGAGGGCAGGAACTCACCTTGAGCATGAAAATGATTTTTGCTCTTTTTCAATGTCTGAGTCAAATTCTTAAAGCCACAATTTTCTCTGGGCATCTGTGATCCCAGTTCCATGCCCTCCCCACACACACATTGTGAGCAAAGTTTTTTTCTGCATGTCTCGTATTAATGAAAAGAAAATTCACCTAGTCAGCCAATGCAAAGATTCCAGAAGCTGGAAGCTTCAACAGGGAAAAGTAATAAAGATGGCTTTGTGGTATTGCCACGCAAGACAGCTGGGTTCAAGTCCCAACTCTGCCACACATTTCCTGTATGATCTTGGCAGAGTCACTCAATGCTTCTGTTTCCCACCTGTGAAGTGGCGATAACAACACTTCCTTTGTCTGTCCTCTCTAGTTAGATTGTAAATTCTTCAGAGCAGTGACTGTGTCTTACTTTGTACAACACCTAGCACAGTGGGGCCATTGTCTTGTCTGCGACCTCCAGGTGCTACTATAATATAAATAATGATAAGATAACAACACTAACCACCTTAGCAGATTCAAGAAGAGTAAACAAAGGAAAGGATATTGGCTTGGATGTCAAGAGTAGCTCAGGATATAAATGATATCAGATGAGAGTCTGTTGATTACTGCTCGCTTGGATGGAGCCAGTTGCCAGATTTCTAGTCACCACTTCTCCATCCTCTAGATCAGTGGTTCTCAATCAGGAGTCCAAGCCCCCCCAGCCTCCCCTCCCCCCGGGGTCTGCAAGCAGGTTTCAGGGGGTCCTCCAAAATAAACCAGAGAGCAGGGCTAGTGTTAGAGTCACTGGGGCCCAGGGAAGAAAGCCGAAGCCCGAGCAACTTAGCTTCATGGTTGAGGCCATGGGCAATTGTCCTGCTTCCTACCCCCTAATGCCAGCCCTGGCTTTTAATCTGCTGATATGCAGACAGATAGTTGTGGCACAGGTGGACCGTGGAGTTTTTATAGCATGTTGTGTTGGGGGGAGAGGGGCTGAGAAAGAAAAAGGTTGAGAGCCCCCACCCTAGATCAGTGGTTCTCAACCTTTCCAGACTACTGTAACCTTAATCTCCCCACTGTATTTTCCACTGTATGCATCCGATGAAGTGAGCTGTAGCTCATGAAAGTTTATGCTCAAATACATGTGTTAGTCTCTAAGGTGCCACAAGTACTCCTTTTCTTTTCAGGAGTCTGATTTGTTATGTGTACCCCCAAGTTTCACCTCACTTAAAAACTCAGGCTTCTGCTTCCGCTCCGTGTGGTGAGGCTCAGGCTTCGGCTTTCTGCCCTGGACCCCAGTGAGTCTAACATTGGCCCTGGCGACCCCATTAAAACAAACTTGTCCACAGTTTGATAACAGCTGATCTAGTGTATGGAACAGTATAAACAAGTCATTGTATGAATTTTTAGCTTGTACTGACTTGGCTAGTGCTTTTTATGTAGCCGGTTGTAAAACTAGGCAAATATCTAGATGAGTTGATGTACCCCCTGGAAGACCTCCGCATACCCCCAAGGGGACAGATACCCCTGGTTGAGAACCCCTGTTCTAGGTCACATTGGCAGAGTGCTAGGTATCGACATTGTCTGGGGCATTGAACAAGGAGCAATTCTGGCTTTCCAGGTATTAGCTGTAGGTCGTACCCTCCCCCCGTTCCCTCCCATCTGTGGTTAGATCAGAACTTATCTCCTAGCTCACACCGACCTCACCTCAGCCGGGCATTCTTGTGTCACCTCCAGGCACAGAAAGGTTCAGTCATTTACACAAATACACAGCAGCTTGGTGTCAGAGCTGAAAACAGTGCCCAGGTCCCAGATATCCTCCAGTGTTATTCTTTGGTCTTGAGAGTCTCCCCGAGACACCTGTTCTTAGCCCCAGGTACAGCTTCTCTTACACAAATAATTGACCTACAAGAACACCGTCATTTATTAGCCAGCATGTCCTGGAGCTCCCTTTAGAAGATCAACATTCTGCAAGGCATTTGTTTGGCTGTTTGCCCACAATTCAAAGCTTTTAATATCTAGTGCAATCTTAAATAATTCATTAGCAGCTCAATCTGCCTAGTACCTCTGTGGAGAATGCTGATAAATGAGGTTAAATGGGATTCCTGCTGTTTTCTTGTGCAGTTGTTGATTTAAACTATGACAAATATATGGCTTACCAGCTATGCAAATAGCAGGAAGGAAAACGAGTGCCATTTTGTCAATGAAATAAATCTGACACTTTTTCCCCCTTTGCAAAAATAAAGATGACTCCTCCCAACTTCACCCTGTGTGTTTCTAAGAGTGAGGGCTCCACTGAGCTGTACCCGATGAATTTGAACTTGGGATTCATCCCTAAAGGCTATGCTGGAAGGAGCAGCTCACTGGCTTCTAATGTTCAGCATTGGTTTGTGCTGACCTATTATGATAACCAGTGTATAGTGAACATGTGGTTGTGTGTCCGTGTGGTCGCTAATGATTGAAAGTTGTTTGGTAGCCACTATGCAAAACAAGTCCACGTCCTAGTTCCCAGCCACCCACCACACATCACTATCACCATCACAACTGGAGTTTGGTCTTTTAGAGGGTCAGATCTTTCAGGCCCAGTGCTGTCATTCATCATGTTTTACAGTGCCTCTCTGTGATACTTTCTGGGGGTACCCGGGGTTATGAGGTATCCCATAAACACCTGCCCTTAGCATGAGGGAGCCTGGTCTATACCTTCTGTGGCTCAGTTCCCAACCCCACCAGCCTCTGGCAACACTAGCAGGCCCCTCTAGACCTAAGCAGGCCCTGCTCTCTCTTTGCAGGTTAACGATAGGCACAGACCAGCCCCCAAACCCTTCAAGCGTCTCCCTGCAGCATCCAGGCCCCATGCCTCTGAACAGCCACAGAATTTCCAAATCTGCTGCTCCCAAAGGAAAAGTGCACCCCAGCTTAACAGTTACACCCAGGATCAACACACAGCCCTTTGACGTGCTTACAGGAAAAACCAGGCATGTCTTTAACAAGGAACAGAGATTCAAGAAGAAGCTAGTAGATGGAAGTATTGGAAACAAAGGCTTACACATAAAATAAAAGCAACACACATTCTAGAAGCAAGTATTACTCACCAGCAGTTTTCAGCCAGGTGGGCAGTGATTGCTTTGCCATGACACAAGCTGCGCTCTCCACTTGGCCCCTCAGTGAAGGATGCAGAGTGTAGCTCTGTACCGGCAGCCAGGGTCCAAAAAAATAGTCTTCACTTGTAAACAGGTCTCCCTGGTGCTGGTTTAGTTCTTCCTGTAAATTCCCACTCCGGGAGAGCTCACAGCCCCTTCATTAGCATTCAGCTTAGACTGTAAGTGGGCCTCCATTGTAAACCGTACAACGTTCAGTTTACGTCTAGCCAGACAGATGGATCAACATCTTTCACTTGAAAGAAACCTGTTTCTCACCTCTTGGTGACCAGACCCCAGTCACAGACCTTAAGACCATATTTTTCAGTGTATGTGCATAACTCCTTACATATTATCTGTACGTTCATTGCACAATGATTGTGAGGTCCAGTGTGACACAGACCTTGCATGAACTAGTATGTAGACACCAGGCCTAGGGTATTTCTGTAACCCTTTGAACCACTGTGAGATCTGCCAGCTGACACAAGAGAGCCCTGGTCACACTAGCACAATGAGGCTCTGGCCTGGTGCTGCCACAGTATAACTAATCCGTAATAACTCATCTGTGCCTTCCTGGATGGTAGTCCTGGTGGAGAGGACATTATAATCCTATATATTATAATCTTATAATAAACCTGATTATAAGAATAAGGGTATGAAGAATGAAGGATCCTCTCGTTACTAGAAGCAGTCCCTGGAGGTCAGGGCTGAGCTACAGTGGCAAGGGGCTGCTGTGGGAATGCTTCTGTTGCTACTAGTCAGCAAACTGGGATGAGGGCAGTCTTGCCTAGTGGCTGAAGCAGGCAGCAGGCCTAGTGGCTGGAGTCCGAGCCCGAGTCAAAAACAGATCTCGGGAACTGGACACCAGAGCCAGGGTAGTCAGGAGCCAGAGCCAAGGGTCAAAACTGGAGGTCAGGAACTGGAATGAGCAGAGTATCAGGCAAGGAAGGGCTCAAGGCAGGGATGGGACAGAGGCAAGACTGGGAGCAAAGCAGGAGCTGCAGGAACCAAGTAACACAGGAGAAGGCATCATGGCAAGCATGAGCATTGAGATGCCAGCAAGCTGCTGCTGTTGCTGACTTAAGAGCCAGCCTGCTGGCCTCGGCAGCCAGTCAGGTTGTATGGCTAATTAGGCAGCTGCTGCAGGCCAGCTGTAGCGATGAGAATGCCTGGAGACTGATTCCTGCCTGATTCCTGACACTTCGCACCCTGTCCTTGACCTGTCGGATAGAAAGTTTTGGTCTACTTCTATGGCATCTTCCACCAGCACCAAATTCACAACGGTAAATGGATGAAACCCCCTCTGCCAGCTGTGAATAGCAAGGTATTAACAGAGATGTATGTTTTATACTCAAATGACACTTCAGATCATCCAGACTCTGCACTTGTGTTTACAATAATATCAGAAACCGTTGACATGAACAGACCACCCGTAATTCTGTGTTAATTTTCTATCACATGCACACATCCTTTTACTAAAATATTTGGTTTATCGTACTGTACAGTATTATCACTATAACTGTAAAACCTAGAGACCCCATGTAGTGTCAGGGCCCCACTGTGCAAGGCACTGCATAAACAGAACGACATGCAGCCTCTGTTCTGACCCGCTTACAGTCTAATCAGATGTGCCAGACAAACATTGGAAGAGGAAATGCAGGTGAAGTGACTTCCCAAGGTCACACAGAAAGTCTCTGGCAGAGCCTGTACTTAAGGTTGCCAACCCTACAGGATTGTCCTGGAGTCTCCAGATATTAACAATTAATCTTTAATTAACGATTGTCATGTGATGAAATCTCCAGGAATTTGTCTGAGCAAAGTTGGCAACCCTACTTGTAATTGAACCCAGATCTCTCAAGTCCCAGACAACCATCTTAACCACAAGATCATCCTTCTTCTCTGTGTGGAAGTCTTGTGACCAAAACTTATTTTTCACTGAGGCTAAGAAAATTATTTTATTTTGAATGCTATTAAAACCAGGATTCGAACATTGCCAGTGTTCTTTTTAATGCCTTGAATGATCATTACTCAGACTAGCATCTAACCATGCAATATTTTTGTTTCTCGTAAAAAATAATTTTATTCAAAAATATGTTTGCCTGTGGCATTTAAATGAGATGTAAACCAGTATTTATGATCCTTTTCAAATAAAGTGAAACCTTCAGTTCTTCCCTTATGGGCTTTTGCTGGACGTGACAAGCTAATTCTTGTTCCTTGAAAAGCAGTTTTTGACACAATGCTGATCCTAACATTAAATTTGCAGAAGCTCCACTGTTTATCTGCTTCGCCCACAGACACCATATTGTACATAATATGTAGGACACATTGAATGGTTGGAATTAGCACAATTTTTTGTGAACTGCATATAAATGTATAATTTGCACCCTAATTCTCTGTGATAATAGGCAAATTATGGAAAGTGATAGCATCATTATTTTTGTAAAGTTGGCATGCACTACTCAACACAGAACCAGAACCTCAAGACATAATGGACATACATTGTCAGAATGCCCTGTTAAGCATGACTTGAACCAAGGAGTATTAGTGTTTTTGGAAGATTTCCCTTCCAGAAATACAAAGGGTCATATTTTGCTCTCAGTTATAGAACCTGAATACCCTGCTCTAACAAGCATTTAGGCTCAGATCCTCAAAGGTATTTGAAATCAATAGGAGTTAGGCACCTAGATAACTTTGAGGTTCTGGACCTCAAGCACTTGCTTACCTTTAAGTAAGTCAACTGGACTGCTGGCATGCTTATATTTAATTGCTTTCTTAAGTGCTTTGAGCATCAAGGCCAAAGCAAGAGCAAAATCAGGCCCACTGATAGCAAACAGGCTCAAAGAAGAGTATAGGAGATAGGTGAAACACTTTAGTTTAAAAATCACAACAATGTTTTTAACGTATTTAAAAAGAGGTGGGTATTTAAAAATTTTGTGCAAACCTTTCTCAGCTTTTGGCCTGCAATTAATCTGTAATGGGTTTTTCAAAATACCATTGAAGGTGAATGTTTTGTGATGATCTGGATCTTTTCTAGTAAACTTTTCTGAATCTGTAAGGTGTAGAACCTGATCCAGAAATAACAAAGTTTTCTCCCAGAAAATTCCTGTGTGTTCCTATTTTCACAGAGCTGGAAATATGCCTATAGCAGTCCTGCTTCATATTGCAATGTATTGTCTAATGTTAACCACTGCCCTCGACTGGATGTTATAAGAACTGCTTATCTGTGTGTCATAGGCTCTATATTGTTAGTAGCTAAAGGAGATTCTCACTTAGCAAGAGTGTGCTTTCGGAGCAGGAGGATCCGAGTCCTACCCAAACTGCCACTATGTCATTAATGGCGTTAGTATGCAGTTAAAGTAGCCTCAGGTTTACGATATTTTAGTATGTCTGGAGGGAAAAGATGCACTGTTTGTGCAAGTTAACTCTAGCCCTGCCCTAAGCCTAGCCTTTAATCAAACATTTGAATACTAATATTGATAGAGATTCTAAGCTATGGCTGGCCCTTAACTTCAGGCCAATTGGCTGGCCCACCTCGAATGGCTCAATATCTGGTTTAGATTTTTCTGCCAAACTAAGGCTAAGGAATCAACATAAACACAAATGGAAAGGTTTCAGAGTAGCAGCCGTGTTAGTCTGTATTCGCAAAAAGAAAAGAAGTACTTGTGGCACCTTAGAGACTAACAAATTTATTAGAGCATAAGCTTTCGTAATGCATCCGATGAAGTGAGCTGTAGCTCACGAAAGCTTATGCTCTAATAAATTTGTTAGTCTCTAAGGTGCCACAAGCACTCCTTTTCTTTTTACAAATGGAAAGCAATGTCTTTTTGATGGCAACTGGACTCTGCAGGAAGATTTGGTCAAGATAGTCTCTGCTGATATCATTGATTATTACAGTAGTACCTAGAGGTTCCAGGGGTGATAATTGTCACCTTGTACATGGTGCGGTGCAAACACGCAGCAAGAGAGAGCCCTAAAGGGCTCAGAGTCCGTGTTGACAAGACAAAGAGAGGCAATGGCTTGCCCAAGCTTGTCATCGACAGCAACAAGACTAGAACCTAGGGCTCCTTATCCCCAGGCTGGTGCCCTTCCCTAAAGCCCACTCTGACTTAGGGTGTTTTGCTCCCATTCTCATGGCCCACATGCTGCCTGTTTCAGCAGCGCTTGCTCGTCTTCTGAAAGGACTCATACTGCCAAAAAGGTAGCCAGGTTTCCAGAGCGACATGGAATCTGTAAATTTTGGTGGTTAGCAAGATTCCTTCCCCACCCTGAACTCTAGGGTACAGATATGGGGACCCAGATGAAAGACCTCCTAAGCTTATTTCTACCAGTTTAGTTAAAATTTCCCCAAGGCACAAAGTCTTTGCCCTTGGATTAGGTAAAACGCTGCCACCACCAAGTGTTTTAGACAAAGAACAGGGAAAGGACCACTTGGAGTCCTATTCCCCCAAAATATTCCCCCAATCCCTACACCCCCTTTCCTGGGGAAGGCTTGAGAATAAACCAGATGAGCACACACCCCTTGGATTTTTAAGACCCAAAAAATCCAATCAGATTCTTAAAAATCAGAACTTTATTCGAAGAACAAAAAAAGATAAGAGAACAACTCTGTAAGATCAAAATGGAAGATAATTTTACAGGCAGTCAGATTCAAAACATAGAGAATCCCTCTAGGCAAAACCTTACGTTACAAAAAGACACAAAAACAGGAATACACATTTCCTCCAGCACAGCAAATTTACAAGCCAAAACAAAGAAAACCTAATGCATTTTCTAGCTAGATTACTTACTAACTTTACAGGAGTTGGAGGTTTGCATCCTTGATCTGTTCCCGGCAAAGGTATCACACAGACAGAGAGACAAAATCCTTTTCCCCCCTCCTCCAGATTTGAAAGTATCTTGTCTCCTCATTGGTCATTTTGGTCAGGTGCCAGCGAGGTTACCTTAGCTTCTTAACCCTTTACAGGTGAAAGGATTTTGCCTCTGGCCAGGAGGGATTTTATAGCACTGTATACAGAAAGGTGGTTACCCTTCCCTTTATATTTATGACAGTGGTCCCCCAAATTCCCGCAACTGCTCCCATCTCTAGCACCCAAAGATGGCCGCCCACCTTTCAGGCTCACAGCATCCATCGAAGGTCCTGCAAAGTTCACACCCGAAGACTGCACAGTCCCCAGGTGCAGCAGTGCGCAGCTTTCACCCACAGCCTGAGGCAGGGAGGGTGCTGCGAGTGAGATAAATGCACTCTGAAATGAGACTTCCTCTATCTCCTCCCTTTTGCTCCGTCATGACTGCTGCAGCTATTCAGCACTGCAGGCAAGTAATCTCTTTGTGGGGTGTTTTATCAGGAATCTTCACACAACAACTATTCATCTTCAATCCTACTTTTATCAAGGGTTTCTTTTTGCCCCCTAAGGCTTTTGAGATATCAGTATTGTGCCTGTCAAAAACAGTTACAACCTCCTCTTCTCCACCAATACAGAAAATAAAGAAGCCAGAGAGGAATTGACATGGAATTCACAGAGATCAACCCCTGATCTAGGAATTGGAGAGAAACTGGCCAGCAGAATGGTAGTAGGTTGTCATGCCTGTCTGGATATCTCCCTAGCAAACATGAGGCCCAGTGTAAATATACTGAGGGGAGAAGAAGGGGAACTGGATTGTTGTAGGTTGTGTCCACCACAAAACTGGGATGTTTGGAGCCTTCCAACCACACAAGCTGTCAGGGACCCACAGCTGAACACAGAGTCAACTCATTGGCCCCAGCTGATTCTGCTAACGAACCTTCCCCCCTGACTGGAAGAAAACTGCAGTGGGCTCAGGTCTCTGGCTGCTCAATAGTGTTCCCTGCATACAGCTGTGTTTCTGGGCTCTGCCTCCTGCTTCTTGTCCCTGGCTCCCAGTCTTGGTTTCTTCCCCTGGTTCCTGGTTTCCATTCCTGGCTCTTGCCCCTACTCCAGCTGATCCTCTGGCTCTGATTCCTGGCTCTCAACTCTGGCTCGCTCACTGGACTTGACAACTCGGCTCCTGATTCGGGCACTGGCCTGGTCACCTCCGCACCAACCACTAGGTAAGCCTTCTTCCTTGACCATTAGGCAAGACTGCCCATGGCCTGGTCCTTAACACAAATTTGACAGTGAAAGAGACTCATTCTGATTCAGGAGACACACTGGGAGTAAGAATCAAGGGCTTGATTCAACTCCCACAACGTCATTTAAAAATGCCTACAGTATTTATATGGCCCCATTATTGCAGTGGCTGAGTGCCTCACAATCCTGAACGGATTTATCCTGATGACACCCCTGCGGGGTAGGGAAGTGCTATTTTATAGCTGGCTAGCTGAGGCATAGGGAGAATAAGTGACTTGCCCAAAGTCACATAGAAAGTGTGGCAGAGACAGTAACTGAATCCAGATCGCCTGAGTCCCAGTCCAGTGCCTTAACTACAAAGCCATCCTTTCTCTGTGTGAGAAGGTGTCTTGTGGCCAAAAAGAGACTAGTAACTTGCCCATAGTCACATGGGAAGTCCATGTCCAAGGTGGGCATGCTCTGTAGGAGTTGGATCAGGCCCCTAGTGCTCAGAATTAGGACTGGAGACCAGAACTCCTGGGTTTTGTTTCTAGTTCTACTGTCCCACTGGGACACTTGTTCTCGTTTATACCTGTACAAAGTGGGTGTCACCAGAACTCTTCATGGATATGAAAAGACATCTGATACAGTCGGTATTTTACCACATGAGAGCAACATGAAAATTAGCACAGCTAAAATTCTCCTGGAAGGGACGAGTGCTATGAAAATGGCTTTCTTAGGCCAGTGAATGAAGCTGCTCTCCTGTCCTTTGCTTTCCACCAAGCACACATGCAGACTAGCTTCTATATCTTTCTCATTTCAGCGGGTCAGGTGCAAGTAGTGCTAATGTGAGTAAAACACCCTTGGCCTTCATCAAAGCATGAAGGCAAATCCAGTAAGTGCTGTGGAGTTTCTAGGTTCATTTCACAGACTTGCTGTGTCCAGGCTGCTCCTTACTCACAGATCACAATCTCTGAACCCAACCATGACCCACCCTCACATTCCTCCTCAAGACCCATCTTCGTCTCATAGCCTATAAGAAACCAGACAGTCATTTATGGCTAGGTTGAAGGGTAGTTGGGGGTGGTGGATGCTAACTTTATTGATTGACAATACTATTTTTACAATATAAATATATATTAAAATTGTATATATTTGTCTGTATCCCTCTTCATCACCCTTCCTAAGTCACTTGCCTTCTTACATTGTAAACTCTTCAGGGCAGGGAACATCTTTTTTCCTATCCATTTGTACAGCACCTGGCACAATGGGATCCTGATCTTGATTGCTGCCCCTTGGCACTACTGCAATAAAACTATTAAACAATAATGACAATGGCAGCCAAGGATGCCATCAAAGAGAGCATCTTCTTTTGGGGCGGGGGGGGACTTCCCAGCCAGCGTGGACAACTGTCACAGGGTGAGTTGGGGCTCAAAGTCTCATCTGCACAAGGTATCACCTGTCTCCCCAAGTGAAGGGAATGAGTTTGGAAGGGTCACTTGATAGAAGCACGTGACTTAAAACCAGACCTCATTGGAGATATAAAGAACAGGCCGAGTTCAGTGAGCGAGGGAATAGGAGGGATGTCTGAGCTGTGTTAGTTGACGATTCCCTCCTTAGTTCTCAGGTAGAGGGCCTGGGAAGTGTGTGCCTGCAGGAGCCGGCTAGGAAGGCCAGAATGCAGGGACCAAGTTTGCGGGAGGAAAACCTCAGCAGAGGCAGGACTAAGACACTGCCACCAAAGGTATGAGCCGGCGGGGTGGAAGTTTGTTATGCTTCCGTTTGAACTATGTATTAATAAACCAGACCCCAAGGCTGGGTGGTGTTTGACACAGAAAAGCCTATGTGAAGTTGTTGGGAAGCCCGAGCAGAGGAAAGTGAGATGGTGACCTGACTTGCATGTGAGACCCCGTAATAGCAACATCAATGTGCAGCTTCTCAGGAGTAGAGGTTACAAGGATGATGGTGAATCTGGCCCAGTCTTGCTATGCACTATCCAAATGACATTCAAGGTTATCCAGACAGAGCAGAAAAGTTCACAAAGCTGCTCCAATGGGCAGTTTCCAAGGCACAAACCAAACTCAAGGAAGCTATGGCTGGTTTGCAGAGTTGGTTCAATTGTTCACTGAGGCTACATTCCAGTCAGGTCAAACTACTTACCTAGCATGAAAATGTAATACTCTTGGGGCAGAGAAGGAGGTGAAGAGGTCATTCAGACTCAGATCCTCAGAGGTATTTAGGTGCTTAACTCTCATAGAAATCAATGGGCGTAAGATGTCTATAAACCTTTGAGGATCTGGTCTGAAGTCCATACCCTTTCTAGTCTCCACCCTCAGTCTGTTGCTTCTTATTTTACCTTCACATAACTGCAGAACAAGGGGGCACCAATGAAATGAAAAGGCAGCACGTGCATATTTTGAACACAACACACAATTAACAAGTGGCACTCACTGCTACAAAGTATCGTGGAGGTTTATTCCATTAGGTATTCTTTGGAAGGTGATCTCAATGTGGGGGAAAAAATGTACCAGTCAGTTTATTGCTGCTTCCTCTTTACAAAGAGGGGCATCTTGCATTAGGGAAGTGGGAGGGACTATAATGTGGAGTGAGAGGATGAAATTAAGAAAAAGGTAACTGTAAAATGAGTATCAGGAAATGAATGATGACAGACAGGCTGTAGGTGAGAACTGGTGATCACAGATTCCAGTAATGCCAGCTGTATAGTTACTTGGACCAATGGATTGATACATAGAAGTGGTGGAAGCCCCATTGCTTAAGTCATTTTTAAGTGGTCTGGACAAACCACTAAAAAATAATTCTGTAGGGAACAATTCATGGACCAGACAATCTAATATCTCTCTCTCTAACTACTGTTAAAGCAAAGTCCTGCCAAGTGGAAATAAGAACACTTTTTTCCAGTGCTTGTCCTGTTTTATCTGCTTAGCCCACCTCCTTCCATCTCAGCAGCTGTTTGAACAATCAAGATCAGGAATCCCTACCTGCTCTAACCTTTGTCTGCTCCCGCTCAGCTCAGGAGTGAACTTTGAGTCATGATCTCGGTGACCCTATCTGCCCTTCCATTCCATTCATAGCCTTTATAAGAAAACTACTTTGGGAAAGTAATTGAATGCAAGAATTAATATTTCTGTGGGCGTTTTTCCCCCTCAGAGATCAATGTGCATCCAAGTGAAGATGGATGTGATCTGAAATACCATCAATTATGTTTCCACATTGGTGTCAACCTTTATATGATCCTCTGACATATCTGAACTAAAATGCATACATTAATCAAATGCTGTCTTTATTATTTCCCTGGCACCACTACCCTTGGAAAAAAATCAACAGTCCTATCTACTAGAATCATAGAATCATAGAATATCAGGGTTGGAAGGGACCCCAGAAGGTCATCTAGTCCAACCCCCTGCTCAAAGCAGGACCAAGTCCCAGTTAAATCATCCCAGCTAGGGCTTTGTCAAGCCTGACCTTAAAAACCTCTAAGGAAGGAGATTCTACCACCTCCCTAGGTAACGCATTCCAGTGTTTCACCACCATCTTAGTGAAAAAGTTTTTCCTAATATCCAATCTAAACCTCCCCCATTGCAACTTGAGACCATTACTCCTCGTTCTGTCATCTGCTACCATTGAGAACAGTCTAGAGCCATCCTCTTTGAAACCCCCTTTCAGGTAGTTGAAAGCAGCTATCAAATCCCCCCTCATTCTTCTCTTCTGCAGACTAAACAATCCCAGCTCCCTCAGCCTCTCCTCATAAGTCATGTGCTCTAGACCCCTAATCATTTTCGTTGCCCTTCGTTGTACTCTTTCCAATTTATCCACATCCTTCCTGTAGTGTGGGGCCCAAAACTGGACACAGTACTCCAGATGAGGCCTCACCAGTGTCGAATAGAGGGGAACGATCACGTCCCTCGATCTGCTCGCTATGCCCCTACTTATACAACCCAAAATGCCATTGGCCTTCTTGGCAACAAGGGCACACTGCTGACTCATATCCAGCTTCTCGTCCACTGTCACCCCTAGGTCCTTTTCCGCAGAACTGCTGCCGAGCCATTCGGTCCCTAGTCTGTAGCGGTGCATTGGATTCTTCCATCCTAAGTGCAGGACCCTGCACTTATCCTTATTGAACCTCATTAGATTTCTTTTGGCCCAATCCTCCAATTTGTCTAGGTCCTTCTGTATCCTATCCCTCCCCTCCAGCGTATCTACCACTCCTCCCAGTTTAGTATCATCCGCAAATTTGCTGAGAGTGCAATCCACACCATCCTCCAGATCATTTATGAAGATATTGAACAAAACGGGCCCCAGGACCGACCCCTGGGGCACTCCACTTGACACCGGCTGCCAACTAGACATGGAGCCATTGATCACTACCCGTTGAGCCCGACAATCTAGCCAGCTTTCTACCCACCTTATAGTGCATTCATCCAGCCCATACTTCCTTAACTTGCTGACAAGAATGCTGTGGGAGACCGTGTCAAAAGCTTTGCTAAAGTCAAGAAACAATACATCCACTGCTTTCCCTTCATCCACAGAACCAGTAATCTCATCATAAAAGGCGATTAGATTAGTCAGGCATGACCTTCCCTTGGTGAATCCATGCTGACTGTTCCTGATCACTTTCCTCTCCTCTAAGTGCTTCAGGATTGATTCTTTGAGGACCTGCTCCATGATTTTTCCAGGGACTGAGGTGAGGCTGACCGGCCTGTAGTTCCCAGGATCCTCCTTCTTCCCTTTTTTAAAGATGGGCACTACATTAGCCTTTTTCCAGTCATCCGGGACTTCCCCCGTTCGCCACGAGTTTTCAAAGATAATGGCCAAGGGCTCTGCAATCACAGCCGCCAATTCCTTCAGCACTCTCGGATGCAATTCGTCCGGCCCCATGGACTTGTGCACGTCCAGCTTTTCTAAATAGTCCCTAACCACCTCTATCTCTACAGAGGGCTGGCCATCTCTTCCCCATTTTGTGTTGCCCAGCACAGCAGTCTGGGAGCTGACCTTGTTAGTGAAAACAGAGGCAAAAAAAGCATTGAGTACATTAGCTTTTTCCACATCCTCTGTCACTAGCTTGCCTCCCTCATTCAGTAAGGGGCCCACACTTTCCTTGGCTTTCTTCTTGTTGCCAACATACCTGAAGAAACCCTTCTTGTTACTCTTGACATCTCTTGCTAGCTGCAGCTCCAGGTGCGATTTGGCCCTCCTGATATCTTTCCTACATGCCCGAGCAATATTTTTATACTCTTCCCTGGTCATATGTCCAACCTTCCACTTCTTGTAAGCTTCTTTTTTATGTTTAAGATCCGCTAGGATTTCACCATTAAGCCAAGCTGGTCGCCTGCCATATTTACTATTCTTTCGACTCATCGGGATGGTTGTCCCTGTAACCTCAACAGGGATTCCTTGAAATACAGCCAGCTCTCCTGGACTCCCTTCCCTTTCATGTTAGTCCCCCAGGGGATCCTGGCCATCTGTTCCCTGAGGGAGTCAAAGTCTGCTTTCCTGAAGTCCAGGGTCCGTATCCTGCTGCTTACCTTTACCTTACTAGGAACATGCTTGTTGATAAACTGGATCCTTTCCAGGTAATAACAACATATGGTCTGTGTATAGCACGTATCTGTAGTTCTTGAAGCACTTTACAAAGGAATATTTATGAATGGGGAAAACTGAGGCATACAGAATCACAGACAATGTGCATGGTACCTGGAAAAGAATAGTGTTTAGCTTGCTGTTTCATCTATAAAAAGAAAAGCAGTACTTGTGGCACCTTAGAGACTAACAAATTTATTAGAGCATAAGCTTTCGTGCATTTGGTGGAAAAATCATCTATAGTCTCCTTTACCACAGTATCCTATTATCTCACATCCTTTAATGGGTTCATCCTCATGACACCCCCTGTGAGAGCAGGAAGTACTTTTTAAGCCCATTTTCCAGCTAGGGAATTGCATCACAGAGAGTAAGGCCCAGATCCACAAAGGTACTTCGGTGCCTAAATCTCAGGTTTAGGTGCCTAAGTCCCGATTTTGACTTCACTGCAAGCCATAAAACTTCACCGAATCCTATAGGCACCTAAACTCATTTAGTATAGAAGTTTTTGCAGTAGAAAGTTCCCTGGGCACTTATGTTTCTGCCTCTGAGCGTGAGCACTACTGCCACAATTCTAGGCATCTGGACCCCTCTCTCCAGTCTAAGCCACAGCATAACTCACGAACGGGGGGAAGATAGCTGTTTGTCTGCCTAAGTCTCATGCAGGCCCCAATCCGGCAGGCATGTTCAGAGGCTGTGTGCCAGATAGGGTCCCACTGTAAATACTTAAATAGCTATTGGGCCAAAGAATGATGCTGTAGGCCAGTGGTTAGGGTGCCTACTTGGGAAGTTGGAGACCCGGACTCCAGTCCCCCTCCTCCAATCGTGCTTTCAATATTTATACAAACTGGATCAGTTTCAACAGGAGACACTGGGGGAGCCCTGCATCAGAATATCCCATAGCACAGGAGTCCCCTGTTCGAATCCTTTCTCCCCCTTTGCCCGAGGGGGCAATTGAACCTGGATTTCCCACATCCCAGGTGAGTGCTCTCACCACTGGGCTTAAAAGTTGTAAGGTGGGGGGAGGCTCTTCTTCTGACTGCTTTGGAGTAGTGGAGTGAGGCCAGCATGTGCCAAATGCCTTAGGCGCCTAAGCCACCGAGGGGGCAGGTTCCCATTTGTGGATCACTAGCAGAGATAGGTGCCTCCCTGCAGCCCAGACTTAGGTGCCTATTTCTGAGAAGTGTGGGGGAGAGGGGAAGAATTGGGCTGAGGACACTGTCCTCTTGTCGGCATCTCCCACTGGCACCACCCTGCCTAGTGCGCTTGCCTTTGTGGATCACATTGTAAGGTGCCCATCTCTCCCCATAACATAGGGGCCTAACTCAGGCTTTGTGGATTGCAGTGTCGTTCTTGAGATTTTTCTAGGCGCCGTGACACTCAGCGTTGCAACATCTACATCCCTTTGTGGATCTAGGTGTAAGTGACTGACCCGAGCTCACACAAGAAGCCTGTAACAGAGCAGAGTATCGAACCCAGTTCTACCAGGACTCAGGCTAGCACCCTAATCAATGGGCCAGCCTTCCTCCCAAATAGAGCAAAGCATCCCCTGGACATTTTAGGCCTAATTATACCTTGACTTTCACCTGCTGCAAGTTCATTGACTTCTCTGGAGTTGGGTGGGGGGGTATCTTAGCTTAATTGCAAGTCCATTGTTTTTAAATTAGGGTTTGCTGTGAGTAGAAGGCACAACAGCCGTGAGTTATTGCATCCCTTTGTAACGGATACGTTAAAGCAGGCGGTGACAACTGTTGATCGTATACATATGACACAGCCCCAGAGAGCCTTCTCCTCAGGTAGGGAGGGTGGTAAGAATGGCTCCTAGTCCTTCCACCCACCCCATCCTGGGTAAGGCCTCCTGCTGTGATGATAAAGGGCCCTCTGAAATGCAGGATTACTTTGTTGTTCCTAGGAGAGGCTCCCATGTTTTTCTCCTGTGTGATTTGTAATCTACCACTCTGGGCATTTATAACCCCATCATCACTATGATATCAACCTCCCATTATGCTGGTTAGGAATAATCATCTCCTCCCAACGAGGACGCCAGTCTCTCCCAGAAAGATGGTGCTTCCCGGGCTTTCACCAGGGTGGGGTGAAATGCCTCTCCACCATCAGAAGTATGGGTGCCAGCTCATCATGCTCGCCGCCAATTAAAGAAAATGGAGTGGCACCTCTTAGAATGGTCTGCAATGGATCCAGAGGCATTTTAACTCCGGGTGTGAGCTCCTGTGCACATGTTTCTGATGCTATGTCTACACTGCAGCTGGGAGGTTCCCAGCTCGGGTGGACGCACATGTACTGGTTGTAGTATACCGGAGTGGCTGGGGCGATTCAGGCAAGCTGCCCAGATATGGACCTTGGATCTTGGATGGGGCTGTAGTCAGGTGGCTAGCCCAAGCCACTGCCCATGCTGCTGCAGCCACGTTGCTATTTTTAGCACTCTAGCTCAAGCAGAGCTGGCACGTGGACATCTACCTGAGCTGGAAATTACACTTCCAGCCGCAGTATAGACAGAGCCTCAGACACCAGCAACCAATGTATGTCATCACATGAGCATCTCTTTCCATCCAGGCAGCCAAATCTCCAGGCTGGAATAAGTGCACCAGGATCCATCTTCAAGAGCCTGTTCTCCAACTTAGATCAGAGCTATTGTGGATCAAGATGTTTTAGGCCTGATGACTCATGTCTCTTTCATCTCCCAACAAAGTATTTTGTAAGTACACCTGTTCAAAGCAAAGTAAAACCAGGTCTCTGTTCAGCCTCCCACGTGAATTCTCTGGCTGAGCTACAAGAACAGCCCTGGACACAGAGGGCAGATCTATTGAGAGAGCTCAACACTTAGAGACTGCAGTTATTCAGAGCATGAGACTCTGTATTTCCAGCAGAGCTCTGACTATGGCCCATTGTGTGGGAGATAAACAATGTTCTTTCTGCCTGCACTCTGGGAGCTCTCAGATTCAAGCTAACAGCACCACTCCAAGACCCCGAGTGGAAAGGGGGTTCTTAACAGCTTTCCACCTAGGCACATTTAAAAGCTCCGAGGAATAAAAACAAAAGGGGTTGTGTTTGGTTTTTTGTTTTGTTTTGTTTTCAACTGAGACCCAGCACATTTTGACATTGCATTTAGTGCAGGGCAATTACCAGCGGAATTCAGTCCTGCTTGCTGTTCGACATTGTGACATGCCCAAGGTGCAATCTATATTAATGAGTAGCTGTGTCACCTCTGCCCTCTTTCCTGGAGTTCCCTTTAAAATGCCTTGCTGCTGTAGCCTCCGGCTCACTCAAACAGCCTCCAGCATGCGAGTCACTCCCAGTTCTGTCTGTGTATGAGCTGCAGCCAGCCAGCCACACCTTGGCTCTTACCAGCCATTGGTTATATTACAGGGTAACCCCCAACGCACACCCAGCCTTAGAATTCCCCCCAGAAATGTATGTCCTGTACTGCCCAACCCTTTCCTGGACAACAAAAGGACGTTAAATCTGTTATTTCTTTAAGATAATAATATCCCATCTTATTTATTTCAAATAGTTCTTCACACACTTCCAATTAAACATACTGGATGAGCTAAAATAGTAAAACAAAGTTAGTAACAGAGAGAGAGATTTTAAGTGAATACAAGTAATGAGGCATAAAAGTCAGAAATGGTGACAAGAAAAATAAAGATAAAATGCAACTGATGCCTAACTTAACAAACTATGTTAAATTCAAAGCAAAGTTTTTCTCACCACATGCTCTCAACAGTCTTTTTGACCAAACTTCTTAGGCCAGGACCACTTCCTCTGTTTAATGGCTGCGTCCTTTGTCCCTCCTCATGCGGTGAATAGATATGCAGGGATAGAGAGAGGAGGGGGTCCCTTGAGACATAGGCCCCGACTTCTTCTCTACCTGGGGGGTGCTTGACCCCCAACTCCGCTCCAGGCCCCGCCCTCGCTTCACCCCTTCTCCCAAGCCCTGCCCCCCATTTCTTCCTGTCCTTGCTCTGCCCCAGCTCTCCCCCACTCCATCCCTTCCCCCCAGGCACTGCCCCTTCCCACCCCATGTCTTTCCACCCCTCCCCCCGAGCATGCCCCATCCCTGCTCCTCCCCCTCCCTCCCAGTGCCTCAGCTGTTCCACGGCATGCAGGAGGCACTGGGAGGGAGGGGAAAGGAGGGGAGTTTGGCCGCCTATAACTGAGGCATTTATTCCTCTATGTTATAGTGTCAGTCACACTCCTGGAAAACAGTTCCAGCTGAGATTCAGGAGACAGAGTGTCTATATGTAAGGATATTCCCAGCTGGTTTGCCCACCTGTTTGAACTCCCTTTGTCTCCCTTCCTGCTTAGAATCATAGAATCATAGAATATCAGGGTTGGAAGGGACCCCAGAAGGTCATCTAGTCCAACCCCCTGCTCAAAGCAGGACCAAGTCCCAGTTAAATCATCCTAGCCAGGGCTTTGTCAAGCCTGACCTTAAAAACCTCTAAGGAAGGAGATTCTACCACCTCCCTAGGTAACGCATTCCAGTGTTTCACCACCCTCTTAGTGAAAAAGTTTTTCCTAATATCCAATCTAAACCTCCCCCATTGCAACTTGAGACCATTACTCCTCGTTCTGTCATCTGCTACCATTGAGAACAGTCTAGAGCCATCCTCTTTGAAACCCCCTTTCAGGTAGTTGAAAGCAGCTATCAAATCCCCCCTCATTCTTCTCTTCTGCAGACTAAACAATCCCAGCTCCCTCAGCCTCTCCTCATAAGTCATGTGCTCTAGACCCCTAATCATTTTTGTTGCCCTTCGCTGTACTCTTTCCAATTTATCCACATCCTTCTTGTAGTGTGGGGCCCAAAACTGGACACAGTACTCCAGATGAGGCCTCACCAGTGTCGAATAGAGGGGAACGATCACGTCCCTCGATCTGCTCGCTATGCCCCTACTTATACATCCCAAAATGCCATTGGCCTTCTTGGCAACAAGGGCACACTGCTGACTCATATCCAGCTTCTCGTCCACTGTCACCCCTAGGTCCTTTTCCGCAGAACTGCTGCCGAGCCATTCGGTCCCTAGTCTGTAGCGGTGCATTGGATTCTTCCATCCTAAGTGCAGGACCCTGCACTTATCCTTATTGAACCTCATTAGATTTCTTTGGCCCAATCCTCCAATTTGTCTAGGTCCTTCTGTATCCTATCCCTCCCCTCCAGCGTATCTACCACTCCTCCCAGTTTAGTATCATCCGCAAATTTGCTGAGAGTGCAATCCACACCATCCTCCAGATCATTTATGAAGATATTGAACAAAACGGGCCCCAGGACCGACCCCTGGGGCACTCCACTTGACACCGGCTGCCAACTAGACATGGAGCCATTGATCACTACCCGTTGAGCCCGACAATCTAGCCAGCTTTCTACCCACCTTATAGTGCATTCATCCAGCCCATACTTCCTTAACTTGCTGACAAGAATGCTGTGGGAGACCGTGTCAAAAGCTTTGCTAAAGTCAAGAAACAATACATCCACTGCTTTCCCTTCATCCACAGAACCAGTAATCTCATCATAAAAGGCGATTAGATTAGTCAGGCATGACCTTCCCTTGGTGAATCCATGCTGACTGTTCCTGATCACTTTCCTCTCCTCTAAGTGCTTCAGGATTGATTCTTTGAGGACCTGCTCCATGATTTTTCCAGGGACTGAGGTGAGGCTGACCGGCCTGTAGTTCCCAGGATCCTCCTTCTTCCCTTTTTAAAGATGGGCACTACATTAGCCTTTTTCCAGTCATCCGGGACTTCCCCCGTTCGCCACGAGTTTTCAAAGATAATGGCCAAGGGCTCTGCAATCACAGCCGCCAATTCCCTCAGCACTCTCGGATGCAATTCGTCCGGCCCCATGGACTTGTGCACGTCCAGCTTTTCTAAATAGTCCCTAACCACCTCTATCTCTACAGAGGGCTGGCCATCTCTTCCCCATTTTGTGATGCCCAGCACAGCAGTCTGGGAGCTGACCTTGTTAGTGAAAACAGAGGCAAAAAAAGCATTGAGTACATTAGCTTTTTCCACATCCTCTGTCACTAGCTTGCCTCCCTCATTCAGTAAGGGGCCCACACTTTCCTTGGCTTTCTTCTTGTTGCCAACATACCTGAAGAAACCCTTCTTGTTACTCTTGACATCTCTTGCTAGCTGCAGCTCCAGGTGCGATTTGGCCCTCCTGATATCTTTCCTACATGCCCGAGCAATATTTTTATACTCTTCCCTGGTCATATGTCCAACCTTCCACTTCTTGTAAGCTTCTTTTTTATGTTTAAGATCCGCTAGGATTTCACCATTAAGCCAAGCTGGTCGCCTGCCATATTTACTATTCTTTCGACTCATCGGGATGGTTTGTCCCTGTAACCTCAACAGGGATTCCTTGAAATACAGCCAGCTCTCCTGGACTCCCTTCCCTTTCATGTTAGTCCCCCAGGGGATCCTGGCCATCTGTTCCCTGAGGGAGTCAAAGTCTGCTTTCCTGAAGTCCAGGGTCCGTATCCTGCTGCTTACCTTTCTTCCCTGCGTCAGGATCCTGAACTCAAACAACTCATGGTCACTGCCTCCCAGATTCCCATCCACTTTTGCTTCCCCCACTAATTCTACCCGGTTTGTGAGCAGCAGGTCAAGAAAAGCGCTCCCCCTAGTTGGCTCCCCTAGCACTTGCACCAGGAAATTGTCCCCTACGCTTTCCAAAAACTTCCTGGATTGTCTATGCACCGCTGTATTGCTCTCCCAGCAGATATCAGGAAATTTGCTTGCTGACTCTCTATGCTTCTTAATTGCACATTAAGCAGTGCACACATTCATTTGTTTGAGACAGACCTGTTTGCCAACCCCAGTTTGGAACATGTGTGAATACCATCACACAGGGAAATCTTATAACTTCACATACAATGTTGCCACACATCTTATCAGGACAATATTGACCGGCAAATCATGGGTCTTCAAATGATATTTTACAAGTCAGACCTGGTACAAAGACTGCTACAGTCATGTCTAGGATGTAGACATGGATGCATTCAGTCACAGACATATCTCCATAATTGTTGTCTGTCTCAAGAGACTGTGGCTGTTTTCAGCTGTGGATATAAACGTTAGCAGAATTGCAGAGACGGTATCTCAGATCCTGCTGATGACATCAATCAAGCTGCTTCTAGCTCCTGTTTCTTTCAGTGTTCCAATCCTCTGATGTTTTATTAGAAGTAACAATAATAATCATTCACAACATGTTTGATATTGAGTAAGGACCCAGTCCTGTCAACCCGATCTAATGCCCATCGATCAATGGAAAGATTCCCATTGACTTCTACGGGCACTGGATCACTGGGAAATAGCCATTGCCACTCTGAATCAAACCACTGCTCCATCAGTTCAAGTACCCGGTCTCTGACAGTGGCTGCTACAAAGTGCTTTAGAGGAAGTCCAAGAAATTCTACAGTGGATAATTTATGGAATAACTGTTCACCTGGGTAAAGTTCCTCCTAACTGTCAGTAGTTAGAGCTTGGCTTATGCCCTGAAGCATAAGAGTTTGCATCCCATTAGAAGTACTTGTGGCACCTTAGAGACTAACAAATTTATTAGAGCATAAGCTTTCGTGAGCTACAGCTCACTTCATCGGATGCATTTGGTGGAAAAATGGTGGGGTTTTTTTTCCACCAAATGCATCCGATGAAGTGAGCTGTAGCTCACGAAAGCTTATGCTCTAATAAATTTGTTAGTCTCTAAGGTGCCACAAGTACTTCTTTTCTTTTTGCGAATACAGACTAACACGGCTGCTACTCTGAAACATCCCATTAGAAACTCCTGTTTATTATTCATAGTGGCAAACACATGGTGTTGCTTCTGGGCCTTTCCATCATTCTCTCCTCTATGATCTTGTGATTCCCTCTGTATCTAACATTTAAATGATCAATAAGGGTAAAATCCATCCCGTGTAGAGGATAAGTACAAAGCCTGTGCAACTCTTCATTTTATGACCAGTGTTCTGGAGGAGGTCAGACTTACTGATCAGAATGGTTCCTTCTGGCCTTAAAATGTATTAAGAATTATTTTGAGGTCTTAAGGCGTTCACAAAGGCATGTGCTGACTTCATGCATGGAGGTGAATTTTACCCTAAAACAGAGTCTTCAAGCTCTACAACTCTGCTGCGTATCCCCTTCCTATTCAATGGAAGGTATTTTTATTGAATGCAGCCCTCGAAGATTAAATAACCTGACAACAGAATCCTGGTTATTTAGAGATGAATTTGCTTACCGTGAGGAGCTAGTGTGCAGCTGGCATTCTTATCATTAACTCCCAGAAATACTGTGTTTAGGTTTTCGCTTTGTTTGCTTGAGCTTTGTCAGAGCATTTTATCTCCTGATGTTCCAAAATGGTTCTCCACCGAGCAGAGATACACAACAAAAATTTGTATTCTGATATTGATTTGAAAACTTTCTGCACTGGTAACTATTGTTATCTTTCCAGCCACCAATGGGATAATGTGAGCTTTCCCAGAGGTTTTTTTCTATGTTTATACAGTGCCTAGCACAATAGGTCTTGATCCATGACTGGGGTTCCTAGGCATTCCGTTATACAAATCAATATTAATAGCAACAGACAGAAGTGAGAAAACTTGGGTTAGCAGCCTCATTCATAACCTGCAGAAGTCCCTGATTTTCTAATCGGCGATTGCAGATAGTTAAAGAGATAATAATATAGGTCTCACCATATCTGGGAGTGCTAATAATTTTGTGCCTCTTCTGGGTTATTATTAATAAAACATTTACTTTCTATGTAACCACATGTGACTTGCTGTGCTCTTTGCACCTCTCTAAATGATCCCATACAATTGGCACGTGGAGTTCCTTGCCACTAGAAAACAGATTTCAAGGCCAGATATAATGGAGGCCAAGAGCTTTACACAATAAAAAAGGAGTAGATATTTATAGGGACAATGAGAACAATCCACAGTCTTATGATAGAATCATAGAAACGTAGGAGTGGAAGGGATCTTGATAGGTCATCTAGTCCACTCCCCTGTGCTGAAGTAGGACTAAGTATTATCTAGACATCCCTAGATAGTTTTGGGTTTTTTTTTAAAAAAAAAAAAAGGAGGTATGGTATCTAAACCCACCTGTTTCAGGGCATTACCAAAATTCTAACTGATGGGGGATAGGAAGAAACCTCCATTATGTGCTAATTATTTCACAATTATCCATTTCAAGTTTTCTTTCACCTTCCCCTGAAGCATTTGGTACAGCCACTCTCTAAGACAGGATATTGGATTACTTGATGGATCCATTAGGAAAATGTCTATGTGGCCAAGACCCAGAATCCATTTTATCCAGCCCCCCAAAATTCTCAGGCATATGGATGAGCATATGGGACCACTGAGAGAATGCTGGAATCATTGTTCTGACCCAGCAGAGCAATGCTTTTGTTATCCTAGAGACTCCTGCTTTGGCCTTTTTTCTTTTCTTTTTTCTTTCTTTTTTTTTTATTTATGAAAAGAAAGAAAAGTTTCTTTGCTTAAAGTTAAAAATTGCCAAGGCATGTTTTCTTCGATCAACACATAAGTGGAGGTGGTAGAAGACATCTGAAAGACAGTATATTTTTAAAAAAACCACTGATCAATCCTTCCACAATTTTTGTTGTTGTTATTTTCTTTTTTGGGGAGGCAGAGGGGGATTATTGAACAAGCAAAAGTTACAACACAATGGCACAATCCTGTGAAGATAGAGGAGATTTCATTTATTTTTCCCAATAATAACACACAGTGATTTACAAGCTTCTCTTTTTTTAACCCTGAATTCCTCAGCTGGTTTCCTCAAACGAGAGACAAGTGAGTGTGTATGAGAGAGAATTAATATTTTTGAGAAGTTATGGTAATGCAGGAAGCACAGCAAAACAAAAGAAAATTATGCACTGATCACAATATTTTTGCCCCACATCTTTCTTCATGGTACTAATTGGAGAGGATCCGTGAGTTTGACTTTGGTGTATAAATTATACGGGAAAAATGAATGTTGTTCAGGAACTCAGGGGAAGTGAAGCAGAACGTTTTTCAAAGCTGGCTGGTAGCTCATTTCCTTGGGGCTAAGAAAAAAACCTCAGAACAACCCATTACACGATTGATTGCAATTCTTTATTGTGCTTTAGTGATTAAAAAATCAACCACCTCATCTAAGCATTAAATTCTGATTAATCATTCTCAGAAGCTCAAAAGTAATAAAAGGAGAATATATTTAAAGTGTAGGTAAGAAGATCATTTTAGTGCCTGGTCTGTCAGTCATTTTCCAACCTGTGGGTAACATCTCACATCATGTGGAAGGTTCCCAGCAAAATCCCAAACCTTGTAAAACTCAGTACCTCACACCAGAGTCATCACGAACCTCTCTGTGAGCCTGGCACAAGTCTCAAGTGAATCTGTGAAGTCTCTGCATAAAGACAGGACGTGTCTTTAAACTTAGTGGGCCAACATATGGTTCTTGAGACCGAGGAAGAGGTGGGGGACAAGGAGATGGGTGCACTTTCAACCCAGAAAGTACCTTTGTTGGCACATTGGATCCATGGCCGTGCCCCCTCCCCTCACAAAATACACCCAGTCTGCAGTTTGATGTGCTATGGGAAGCACTAGCAAACCCACTTGTGCTCCCCAGTGTTATGCGGCCTTCTGCACAGATGTAGTAGGAGATGTCTTCCCATCTGGTTTCCCATGCAGAGCCTGTTTGCAATGCCCCGGCTCCATAAAATGGATGATTCACATTTAAATTGTACCTGACCCTGCTGCAGAGGGACACTGCAAATGCTGTGGTGCACCTGTCCACTAGCAGAATGGGAGAGGTAATTAATGGGCAGCTGTTTCCCTCAGAGTGCAGACTGAACTGAACTGGGACCAATTCCCTAGCTTGCAAAAGTATACTATGTGCAAAGAACCCAGACTGGGAAGCAAGGGCTTAGTTTTGACTGGTTTAGAGGCTTAAAAAGCAGACAGACCAAGCAATAATGCCACAGAAAATAAGTCAAGTTACTGAGATTCCTTAAGACAAGATGGTAACAAAGCAGAAAGGAGGAGAAGACTCTACCACAATGAGATGCCAAGAAGGCAGAGGGAAAAAGCCGGCAGAGTTGTGTGACTGAGAAAATGTCCAAGTGAGGTAGACTAAGGCCACCTAGGAAACAGACCTGATCTCTGGAAATACCTGCTCCCAAAGGCATTTATTGGGAAGAAAACCCCCATTAAAAACAATAAGTAGGAAGACCTTTAACCCTGGGACTAAACTAAGACTTTGCCACCCAGAGTCCTTGGGGAGGCAATTCCATGCACAAATGGGGCACTGGGAAATCATAGCCAACAACTAAACTACTGGTGGCTCGAGCACTAAGGACTAAGAAAGACTTAAGGACCTGAGGCTACGTCTACACTACACAGCTTTTTGCGACACAGCTGTGCCGCTACAGCGGTGCCGCTAAAAGGCGCGCAGTGTAGCAGCTGTTTGGCAGGAGAGAGAGCTCTCCCGCCAACAAAAAAATTTCAGCCCCAAAGAGTGGCATTAGCTTTGTTGGCAGGATAGTGCTGTTCACACCGGTGCTTGTCATTGGGAGAACTTTTGTCTTTCGGGGGTGGGGGGTTTGACATCTCTGAACGACAAAAGTTTTGTCTTTCATTTGCCAGTATAAACATAGCCTGAGAAACATCAAGAGAAAGGAAATGCACAGAGCTGGAAAATTTTCTGTTGAAACTTTTTTCATGTGTGCATGTGTGTCTCTGTGTGTGTGTGTCTGTGTGTGTGTGAGAAAAAAATATCCTTTATGGGGCAGAGAGGCCCCACACTGACAATCACAGGGTTAAGGAGACTGACAGGCTCTCCACTGGCAAGGAAAGGGTTAGGGGAAGCCTGTGGAGTGAGTTGGCCCCGCCCTGCTACACCTGCAGCCAATGGCAGGTGTGGAGCGGGAAGATAAAAGGAGAGGGGCTAGCCCAGAACAGGGCTGACCAGGAAGGAGGACAGAGCTCTATTTCTCTTGCTGGGAGAGAAGTGTGACTTCAGCCCTGAGATGGAACTTACTTGCCTCCCACATCAACCCTACTGGATTCCCTGGGAAGGGAATCGATGGAAACACAGACTGCTTAGGAGACAAACCTTGAATACAAGGATGAGGCCCCACCAAAGGTTTGTGGAGTGACCTGGGCTTTGATTTGTTTTATTCACGCCTGATCATCTTTGAATTTTAAATGCCCTGAAAGGGGTAGGACTGAAGGTCGCTTTGGGCCAGTGGGCTGAAGTCCCACTATACTGGACATTGTTGAGACAGAGACATACCAGCAGAGACCTGCAGTTGGGTAAGTTGTTCCTGGAAGGGCTACATAGGGATGCCCCTGGTTATATGACCATTTTTTATTAAAATTCTTGGATATTCACCAAAAAAATTGAAAATTGGCTGTGGGTTTTTCAGTGTTTGATCATTGAAAACATAAAAGAATCAATTTAGGAAAAAAAATATTTTTGTTCTCAATTTTGCTTCAAAATTTCTTTGAAAAGCGGTTTGGGCTGCTGAAATACCAAAAAAAAAAAATTGGAAGGAAATTTTCAAGGGGTGAAAAACATAATTTTTTGTCTACATTTTTAGTAGAGGGACAAAATTGTTTCCTGATAAGCTCTAGAAGAGTGCCATGCAAATACAAGGTCAGTTGATTGGTGGAGGCAGGAAACAGAACCATCATGGTGTAAGCAGCATTCCTTCTGCATCCATCAGGAATTATGGCTGATCACATCCTAGGGCAAATGCTCCTAGTGCAAAGGTATGATCTCATAGATAAGGCATGATAATGACTCAGGAGTCTCTGCTGTGTGACCTTGGGCAAGTTGGCCTTCTTCTCCCTCCCTTTGTCTATCTTGTAGTCTCTGCCATGGAACACTTAGTCTTTCACTATGTTTGCTAAGTGCCTAGACCAATGGACCCCCGATCTTGATGGGGGAGCTTCACGTGCAACTAAAACTAAAATAAATAATAATCTGTCCGTGTAACAGGGTGCTTGGGGTAATGTTGTTGCACAATCCTTTCTGCACTTCAGCGTCTCTCTCTTTGCTGAAGCAAAGGACAGAGTGTTTCCAGAAGGCACTACACAGGTTCTGGCAACCACTTCTTTGAGCATCTTTAACACCCTCTGCTCTGGAGGAGGGACTTGACATTTGGCACTGGGTGTCCTTTGCGTCAGGACTGGCCACCCCCATGAACATCCAACCAAATTTGACCAAGTTACAAGCCTTTGAAAAACAGCAGTTCTTGCATGTTCAGTAAAGGCTTCATAGATTTTAGCAGCTGAATTCCCCCCGAACATGTCTGTACTGGACATGCTCCAGCCCAGGGCTTCCTGCAATTGCATCTTTGGGCTGCGACAGGCCCTGCTGGGGCCACATCTGGGCACTGGAAATAAGAGCAGGGAGATTGTCTCTCCTGTGTTCCCATTGATCCTCGGCTGCCTGACTTGAATGCAAAGGGGACAAGAGCCAGACCTGTGGGTGGAAGGAGGGGAAGTAGATTGGGAGAAGTTGTTGGGAGACTAGAACTGGAGGCTGGCAGGTGGGGAAGGGGAATCTAGGAGGTGGAGAGGAGGAAACTGACTGGCTGGACAAAGACTGGGGTTTGGAGTGTGGGAGGGAAATGAGGGAAGACTAAGAGCCTGTTGGCCAGGGGGAGATTAAGCTTGGATGTGGTGCTGGTGTGGGATGGGGACACTCGGACTGGCTGGACAAGAAAACTGGAACTGAGAACCAGTGGGACTGCAATAGGCAACAGTGAAGCCTGCAAAGGAAACTAAAAGAACCAACTGACTTTAAACTTTGTTTTCTGATCTGTGCTTTCCAAAGAATAAAAGGTCAAGATAGGAATCAGAAATGCCATTCTTGGATGACATAAGATTAGTCTGACACACTGAGAGGCAAATATGACTATCTGGGACGGTTATTATATTTGCAGACATCCACAATTTAAATCATTGCAGCTGAGGAAAGCTCTAGCCTGGAAGGAGATTTTTTTGTTTGGTTGAAATGAATACACATTCAAGCTGTAAGAGGAAAAATAAGCTGGGAGGAAATTTCAAGCAGGCTCTAACGACAGATGATGTTGTGATGAATCCTGAACTGCTTAGGATGAGGAGATTTCATACTTTGTTGTT
Source organism: Dermochelys coriacea (assembly GCF_009764565.3). Taxonomy (NCBI): domain Eukaryota; kingdom Metazoa; phylum Chordata; order Testudines; family Dermochelyidae; genus Dermochelys; species Dermochelys coriacea. The sequence continues at coordinate 8,215,709 of NC_050069.1, read as the reverse complement.
GTTTTTTTTCTGTTTGTGTTATTTGATCTAAAATAAAAATAACTCGCACTGAAATTTTGCAATATGTTAGCCATATACGTACGAAAACCCGAGAACAAAATTCAGATTCTCATGCTCCAAAAAGACAAGACCACTATAGTATGAGTTAAAGAGGATCTTCCTCACCGGCTTGCGGTATAGAATGTGATCAATGGCTGAACAGCTCTGATTCCATCCAGCAGAGGTCAGCGCTGCACATGCACACCAGATAGTGTGCCCTTGTTGCCAAGAACAGCATATTGGGCTGCATTAGTAAGAGCATGGCCAGCAGATGGAGGGAAGTGATTATTCCCTCTCTTCGGCACTGGTGAGGCCACATCTGGAGTATTACGACCAGTTTGGGGCCCCACCACTACAGAAGGGATGTGGACAAATTGGAGAGAGTCCAGCAGAGGGCAACGAAAATGATCAGGGCTTAGGGGCACATGACTTACGAGGAGAGGCTGAGGGAACTGGGGTTATTTAGTCTGCAGAAGAGAAGAGTGAGGGGGGATTTGAAAGCAGCCTTCAACTACCTGAAGAGCATGGAGCTCAGCTGTTCTCAATGGTGGCAGATGACAGAACAAGAAGCAATGGTCTCGAATTGCAGTGGGTGAGGTCTAGGTTGGATATTAGGAAACATTATTTCACTAGGAGGGTGGTGAATCACTAGAATGGGTTACCTGGGTGGGGTGGAATCTCCATCCTTAGAGGTTTTTAAGGCCTGGTTTGACACAGCTTTGGCTGGGATGATTTAGTTGGGGTTGGTCCATAATTCTATGATTCAGTGATAGTTCATTCTTGGTTTTTCACCCAGTTCATTTGATTGTTTTCCTCTTTAACTTGCACACTAAAGATTCTTGTGCACTAAAGATTAACACCAATCATAGAAATTAGAAATAGAAAAGGTCTCTTAGGACATTGAATTCAACACCTACCAATGCAGGTTAGTTCCTTACAGTATGTGCACAATGTTTCATCCAGTCTAGTTTAAATTAACCAGCCAATGGGACACCCACTATTTACTCTGCAAAGTATTAGATCTCACTGTTCAGAAAAGTTCCCTTTGCACAGGTTTTATTCCATTATTCCTTGTCACCCCAGGAAAATAACCATCTAAGCTAAATTATGAATACTAGAAGAAGCTCATAAGTCTGCCACATTCCAGAAAACCCTCCCTGAGTCTAAAATGGTGAGAGCCTATGTATTTTCTGGTTTCAGAGTAGCAGCCGTGTTAGTCTGTATTCTCAAAAAGAAAAGGAGTACTTGTGGCACCTTAGAGACTAACATTTATTAGAGCATAAGCTTTCTTGAGCTACAGCTCACTTCATCGGATGCATTCATGAAAGCTTATACTCTAATAAATTTGTTAGTCTCTAAGGTGCCACAAGTACTCCTTTTCTTTTTGCGAATACAGACTAACACGGCTGCTACTCTGAAACCTATAACAAGACTGTGTCTGCAAATACAGTTGCACTAATAAGAGCCACACTTTCTCTGAGTCTATAAGCTTAAATACAGGGTTTTGGTAGCTGTCTCTTATGGTGAATTCATCCGTTGCTCCAGGCATTGAGTCTGGGTTTCTGAACTGTGTTCATAAGTTATGCAGGGGAAAATGTATTTGCTATGGCTTGGCAAAGCATACAGACTGCTTTTCCAGTTGCAAACTGGGTATGTGCAAAAAGCCAATTAGAAATGCAAGTAACCATTTGTGAGCACATTGACTAGCTTTGCTCACACAATAACAATTGTGTCCAACAAACTGTGGACACATCTTTCCATGTGCAATTGCTCATGCCCAACTTTCAGAATCAGACCTCATAATTATACATAGCATGAAATTCTACCACTCAGGAGTGTGTTTTCCCTTTAGGGCAGGCTTGAGTTAGTTCAGTCCATTTCCAGGTGCTCATCTCCTTTAAGACCAGGCACTCTGGGAGTTGCAGTCCCAGAGGGGTCAGGTGACCGGATGATTATAAGCTACAGCACAGCCTTCTTGGGGAGGATAGAAGGCAAGATACAAAAAGAGCTGCCTGTAGCTCAGAAGAGACTGGAAAGGACCTGATGTGAGTTTCTCCATGGAGTCCCAAGGAGGAAGAATGGGAAAATAGCCAGCAAAGGGGACCATGGCTAGATGCTGGGGAAAAGAAAATGGCTTGGGGCAGCAGATTTCCGATATGGGCTGTGCTTTCTGGAAAGGGTGGGAGGAGCCTCTCATAAACTCTTCCTCATCCCTAACAGCTAATTTAGACCCCATCGTTTAAAATGTATAGTGGGGATTGTTTTCCTTTGTCAACATTGAATTTCATCTGCCATTTTGTTGCCCAGTCATTCATCATTGTGATTATCACATTGTAACTCTTCGCAATCTGCTTTGGCCTTAACTATCTAGAATAATTTTGTATCACTGCAAATTTTGCCACCTCACTGTTTACCCCTTTTTCCAGATCATTTACAAATATGTTGAACAACACTGGTCCCAGTACAGATCCTTGGGGGACCCCACTATTTACCTCTTTCCATTGTGAAAACTGACCATTTATTCCTACCCTATGTTTCCTGTCTTTTAACCAGTTACTGATGCATGAGAGGACCTTCCTCTTATCCCATGACTATTTACTGTGTTTAAGATCCTTGTGAAAGGCTTTCTGAAAGTCCAAGTACACTATACCCAATGGATCACCCCCTTGTCTACATGTTTGTTGATCCCCTCAAAGAATTCTAATAGATTGGTGAAACATAATTTCCCTTTACAAAAGCCGTGTGACTCCTCCCCAACAAATCATGTTCATCTGTGTCTGATAATTCTGCTCTTTACTATAGTTCCAAACTATTTTCCTGGTACTGTAGTTAAGCTTATCAGTCTGTAATTGCCAGGATCACCTCTGGAGCCTTTTTAAAAAATTGGCATTACATTAGCTATTCTCCAATCACCTGGTACAGAGGCTGATTTAAGTGGTAAGCTACACACCACAGTTAATAGCTCTGCAATTTCAAATCTGAGTTTCTTCAGAACTCTTCAGTGACTCCTATCTGATCCTGGTGACGCATTACTGTTTATTTTATAAATGTGTTCCAAAACTTCTTCTATCGACACCTGAGTCTGGGTCAGTCCCTCAGATTCACCTAAGAAGAATGGCTCAGGCATGGGAATCTCCCTCATCTTCTCCAGTGAAGACCAATGCAAAGAATTCATTTAGCTTCTCTGTAGTGGCCTTATCTTCCATGAACCCTCCTTTAGCATCTTTAGCCCCACTGATCGTTTGGCAGGCCATAGAATGCTATCCACTTATTCCTATAATTTGTTTGACTCGGGCATTCAGTCTTTAGTTGAAAGTCTCAAGAGATGGAGAATCCCTTGCTAGTTTGTTCCAAAGGTTAGTCATCCTCATTGTTAGACATTTGTGCCTTATTTGTAATTTGTTTCTCTGGTTTTAACTTCCAGCTGTTGGTTCTTGTTATACCTTTTTCTGCTAGATAAAAGAGCCCTTTAGTACCCAGTATATTTTCCCTGTGAAGGTGCTTGTACATTGTAATCAAGTCACCTCTTGATCTTCTTTTTGATAAGCTAAACACATTGAGTTCCTATCACCACAAAAATCTGATGAAAACAACATGAGGCTCTCCCATCCCACCCTCACCCCAAAAATATCCAGCAGAATTAATTATGTGGCCATCAGGTTGGGAAAAGCTTGCTGGTCAATATACTTTGAGTCTACGCAGCAATATCTAAGCTTCAGCTAGATGAGTGCATTCAGTGTTGGGCACCAGCTGTTCTTTTAAGAGAGTTCAGAGGACAGAAACAAAATAATGATGAAAGTCTGCAACATCCTGTAAGATTTATGATAGCAAGAGTTTGATTGAACTGTTCATGTCTAGACTGGTGAGAAGAGGCCAGAGGGGAATCATGGTAGTTGCTTAAAGGGATGATATGCAAAGGTCAGGGATCAATTATTCTCATCACTCAACTAGAGTGGAACAAGATGTTGCATGACAAGCTAAAGCTGCTGCAGCTCGGAAGGTCTGAGCAACACCTCAAGAGAAATGTTATAATTGCAAACAGTCTAGCAGTGGAAGAAGCTGCTATGGGAGGTTGTGGAATTGCTACCACTGGAGTCATTCCAGATGAGACCCCCATATATCTATGTATAAGAGAGAATAGAATGGTTTCAGAGTAGCAGCCGTGCTAGTCTGTATTCGCAAAAAGAAAAGGAGTACCCGTGGCACCTTAGAGACTAACAAATTTATTAGAATCAATATGCTTATAATGCCATGGGGAAGGACTTGATGGCCCACTGGAGGTACCTTCCAAGTCAAATAATTCTATGCACAGCTATTGTTGGTGACATCACACCAGCTACTTTAATTGGGTACAAAGAGAAAGCAGGTATTAGCATTTAACAAGAGGCGGGTAGCCGACTCTGCAACTACAGGGGGCATATATGAGAAGTGTAGTGTTCCCAAAGGGTTGGATTTATGGACTTTGCTTATTGAAGCAAAGCAAGTCAGTATGAGGGATGGGATTCAAATCTATGAGCACCAAGTCCCAGTCTCACCCTCAGACCCTAGACTGTAACCTCACTGAATCTAAGTGAAAATGAGTCGTCTGGTCTCCTGCCACTGCCTGATGGAGATTTGTTCAGATCTACACTTCCATCTGGCACTGCTCTGTTACAGATGAGTAGATGTTGTCACAGGAATTGTTGGTCTGGATTGAGGTGAAACTGTGTGAGGTGGCCATGACTTGCATAGCAGGGGAGCTTGTTGGTCAGGATTATGGTTTGCTGACAGAGCTGGGGGGGGCTATGGGGGGTGAGCAGTGTTGAGGGCAGGGCTGGACTGAGGTGCACTGACAGAGCTCTGGGGGGAATGCAGGATCCAGGACAGGATTATCTAGTGGTTGTGTGAATCCAAACAGAGGTGCCAAACGCCTCCCATCGCACCTTTAGGCATCGTAGAAATGTAACAAGAACTGATATCTGAGACAGTGATGCCAGTCTGGATTGCATTGCAATGGCAAAGCTGGGAGGGTGGGGCAGTGCAAGGGCTAAAACAGAAGGCGGTGCTGCAGGGTGGGTGCGATGGGGTGTTTACCCTGCACTTGCCCTGAAAGGGTTAAAGTAGATTGAGAAGGGGGATAATTAACCCAACAGGCCACAGCTGAGAGGAATCAGGTGGCCAGGCAATCCCTTCACTTCAGGAGGGGGCCCAGCTGAGGAGGAATGAGCTGGTTGGGGCTGTAAAGACAGGAAATTGGCAGCAGAAGGGGGCTGCTGGGAAAGTCTGCAGTCACTGCCTAAGAGAAGGTATTAGGGAGGAGTGTTTGGAAGCTGCAGAGGCAGATCGCCCACCATTTATTCCCTGCAAGGGGGGAGTTAGGAGGCTGGCAAATGTCGGGGGGGAAGTGCCAGATGGTAGGAATGGGCTCAGAGAAAGGCAATAAGGTCTAAGAGGGAACAGACCTGGACTAATGGTTAAAGTGTCCCTGGGCTGGAACCTGGAGCAGTGGGTGGCCCCAGGTTCCCCTGCCAGCCCCTGAGGGAGTGGTCCTGAGGCCATGAATGGGAAGACGATCCAGAATTGTTGAAGGACCTTTGGTACCCCAAAAGAGGAAAAGTTTTATAGTGACCTGGCTGGAGGGCGGAGTCATGAAGAGAACATAAGAACAGCCATACTGGGTCAGACCAAAGATCCATCTAGCTCAGTATCCTGTCTTCTGACAGTGGCCAATGCCAGGTGCTTCAGAGGGAATGAAGAGAACAAGTAATCATCAAATGATCCATCCCCTGATGCCCATTCCCAGCTTCTGGCAAACAGAGGCTAGGGACACCATCCTGGCTAATAGCCATTGGTGGACCTATCCTCCATGAACTTAAGAGGCAGCAGAAGCTCATGGAGCACGAGAGGGGCTGAAGACCAGGGGAGGGAGATGGAGTGACAGTGTAGCTGCAGGAAGGGGCACCAACCCAGCAAGCTATTCCTCACAGTGACCAGGAACAGGCACCATGCTAGTGGTGAGTGGAGCATGTTGTCATAGTGGGATTGAAGAGAACTGGGTGTAGGACCCAGAACTGGAAAAGTATGACGGTTTAAAGCTCTGGGTTCAGGTCCATGAGGGAAGTGCTTAAAAAAATTGTCAATAATACACAGTCAAATCAAAACTATACACTTTGTGGTGCCACTATATTGGGGCTTCCATGTGTAAAACTGAGAAATCCTGGTCGGCAGCAGGCAGGATTGAACCAGGGACCTCTGAAGCTTAGTGCATGATCCAAAAACCAACTGGCTGTTAGGTAAGGCTGTAGAGCAGACTCATTTTATCTCCCTCTAAGTGGTCTCGGTGCCACTACATGAGACAGAACACCACACTCAGAAGGTGTGTGGGTTACATTTTACCCTAGCTGAGGAAGCATGTCCTGAGCTTCAGAGACTTCCCAGTTGAAATCCTGGATGAGCCCCAACTTGTAACACGACAGACCCCAGTCGTTGGCAGGCAGGATTGAATCAGGGACCTCTGGCACTTAGTGCATGAGCCTCTATCACATGACCTAAAAGCCTAACTGCCTGTTCGCTAAGGCTGCAGCAGACATTAATCTCTAAATTGTCTCGTTGCCGCTAGATGGGACAAAACACCATACCCAGAAGGTGTGTGGGTTACACTTGATTAAGATGCCTGCCTCTTCCCAAACTGAATCTGTGGAATCCATATGGCCGTTCTAGGTTGGCTTGGTGTAGTACGTGGGATGGTGACAAGGAGCCATGTTAAGGAGCCTCACTTAATTAGCAAGAGCAAGGAAATTCCTAGGCAACCTATGCTGGTAGGTTGACTCAAGGACAGCAAGTATTGCAGAAACTTGGCCGCGCAAGTTCATCTTCTGCTCGGAGACTGCTGCAGCTTCTAAGGGGGAGTTAAGCTTGGAGTAGCAAGTCTAACTCTGTATTTGTTATTCCATTGTTTAACAAAGTTCCTCTGTTGGACAATTTATACTTCAGCTAAAGAAATGAACGGTAATTGTCTGCTCACTGAGGCAGCCTCCCTGATCACGATGTTGGTGCATTTGTGACAACCAAAGCTGATAGAAAATAGAGAGAGTGCAAAACCAGAATGATTTATCCAAATACTTTACCCCTGGCCAGATACAATGAGACCCAGATTCACAGTTATAGTTTTGCAAATTCAGAGCTATTCATGGTGGTGTTCAGCTCTCATGCATTAGAGGGGCCCTGGCAGTGGAAGCCACGGTGGGGGATGCACTGAATCAGTGCTACATATTCCTGCAACACAGCAGCATAGCCCAGGCTCTGACTATCTGTGCTGATTCCTCTACCCCATGTGCTACCTGACTCTCGGTGGGCTCCAGGGATTAAGAAGCCCAAATGCCCCTTTGTGCCAGGAAAATAAGTGAAGAGAATTTTTTTTCCACTGGGAGCAGTTTGACCAAGTATCTGTAATAGGGCCAGGAAATAAAGTTTAACTTCACTCCTGTGTGTCAGGCATTTATTGCATTGTCAGAGCTGGGTGGGATATGGGGTGACAACTGGGTGAGCTAGACAAGGTATAAACATTTGTACATGGAAGAGTACATCATGCTATGATATATGGAATCAGAGTATGTCCTGGACAGGAGGCATTTCTTCAATAGAACCACTACAACCACCATTACAAACAGGCTTCCACACACCTTGAGTTCTAGCTTTGTCTCCCTTGGTTACCAGGGTCCATGCGCAGTCTACAATGCTGTATGGTGCACAGTGATGTCTAGTGGCTCAATCATAACTGCAGGTAAATAAACTGCAGAGGTTGAAACAACGAGGAGTCTTTGTGGCACCTTAGACTAACAAATTTATTTGGGCATAAGCTTTCATGGGCTAGAACCCACTTCATCAGATGTATCTGATGAAGTGGGTTCTAGCCCACGAAAGCTTATTCCCAAATTTGTTAGTCCTTGTGGCACCTTAGAGACTCATGCAGAGGTTGAGAACGTCTTGCAGTTAACAGTGAAGTAGGAGAGAGATACAGTGAATAAACAGACAGGGGAACAGGGCTGCATGAAGCAGGCCTCCCTGCACAGGCCCTGGGTTGGAAAGAATCTCACTTAAAAAAAAAGTATATGGTCAATATAGTCACAGATCAAACAGACTTCAGAATCAAGGCAACTCCTGGTAGAAGTGCTGAGGTCAATCTGAAGTGAAGTGGCCTTGTGTGAGTGAATGAGTAGTATCTCCAGGTGGCTGAGTGTATAATATAGGACCTACTGTTAGCTATGAAAGATCTTGTTTTAGCTCAAGTGGTAGAGGCTTGTGTTGGGGTTTTTTAGGAGCTGAAGGATCAGACTCCAGGGCCAGCTCTGCAGGAATGTGTATGTTTTGCAGCACGTGGATTTGATACAAGTCACGCGAAAGAGCATCTTGAATGTATGTCTTAGAAGCAGAAGATGGAAAGGACTGCTTAGGTCAACCATCACATCACACTGGGAGCCTGGGCAGGATCAGTCCCTGCATTGCACACTGAGCTGCTCTGGCCAATAACACAAGCGACGGGTCATCTATCACGTTCCCTGGGGACAGGTTTCAGAGTAGCAGCGGTGTTAGTCTGTATTCGCAAAAAGAAAAGGAGTACTTGTGGCACCTTAGAGACTAACAAATTTATTAGAGCATAAGCTTTCGTGAGCTACAGCTCACTTCATTGGAGTCTCTCTCCTCCCAGACACCATTGTAGTGTGCAGTGGTTTCCTCCACCATGGAGAAATTTGTTCGGGCCACCTCGGTATAAAATATTTATCTGGTTATGAATTATTTAGTGTTTAGGAAGAATGTTAACAGTTTGTTTATGTGGCCAGCTGTTCCTGGGACCTATAAACAGTTTTAAGCTCTATACCAATCAGCGGAGAGCTTCGTTTCATGTACGTACTTCTGCTAGGCCCTACCAAGAGCCCAAACTCCTTTGTGTCTTTTATTTATGAAAAACTGACTGCCAACCATGTGGTTCTCCAGCCGGACCATCAAACCCTGTTGCAGCATTCTCCTTACATCTGGCAGCAAGGAATGCAGTTTCAACACCCAGTGTTTTGACTGGGAAATCAGAAGAATGCAAAGATAAGACTGAAAATAGCTTAATGACACTATATAAATCCATACTGAACCCACACCTAGAATACTGCATCCCTTTCTGGTCACCCCATCTCAGAAAGGATATAGGGGAACTTGAAGAGATCGGAGAAGGGCAACAAAAATGACCGGGGTGTGGAATGGCTTCAATACAAGGAGAGACTAAAGATTCATTGTTCAGCTTTAGAAAAGAGATGACTAATGGGCAGATATGACAGATCTTTATACAATCATGAATTCCATGAAAAAAGTAAAAAGAAAAGGAGTACTTGTGGCACCTTAGAGACTAACATTTATTAGAGCATAAGTTTTCGTGAGCTACAGCTCACTTCATCGGATGCATTTGGTGGAAAAAACAGAGGAGAGATTTATATACACACACACAGAGAACATGAAACAATGGGTTTATCATACACACTGTAAGGAGAGTGATCACTTAAGATAAGCCATCACCCACAGCAGGGGGGGGAAAGGAGGAAAACCTTCCATGGTGACAAGCAAGGTAGGCTAATTCCAGCAGTTAACAAGAATATCAGAGGAACAGTGGGGGGTGGGGTGGGGGGGAGAAATACCATGGGGAAATAGTTTTACTTTGTGTAATGACTCATCCATTCCCAGTCTCTATTCAAGCCTAAGTTAATTGTATCCAGTTTGCAAATTAATTCCAATTCAGCAGTCTCTCGTTGGAGTCTGTTTTTGAAGCTTTTTTGTTGAAGTATAGCCACTCTTAGGTCTGTGATCGAGTGACCAGAGAGATTGAAGTGTTCTCCAACTGGTTTTTGAATGTTACAATTCTTGACGTCTGATTTGTGTCCATTCATTCTTTTACGTAGAGACTGTCCAGTTTGGCCAATGTACATGGCAGAGGGGCATTGCTGGCACATGATGGCATATATCACATTGGTAGATGCGCAGGTGAACGAGCCTCTGATAGTGTGGCTGATGTGATTAGGCCCTATGATGGTATGATAGCCTAATCACATCAGCCACACTATCAGAGGCTCGTTCACCTGCGCATCTCTTTCTGCCATGTACATTGGCCAACTGTCAGACTATGCTGACAGCTTGTGCCACACACTCTCAAGGAAACTGCGGAACCACCTGATTAACATCCTCTACAGCAAACAGGGAAAGATTAAGAATGAGCTCTCAAAACTGGATACTCTCATAAAGAAGCAACCTTCCACACAAACTTCCTCGTGGCTGGACTTTACAAAAACTAGACAAGCCATTTACAAAACACACTTTGATTCTCTACAAAAGAAAAAGGAAACTACTATATGCCACAAGGGGCCACAACAATGGTTCCCGTAACCCACCCAGCAATATTGTTAATCTATCCAACTATACTCTTAGCCCAGCGGAAGAATCTGTCCTATCTCGGGGCCTCTCCTTTTGCCCCTCCACCCCCACGAACATGATACAGTTCTGTGGTGACCTAGAATCCTATTTTCGACGTCTCAGACTCAAGGAATATTTCCAACACACCTCTGACCAACATATTAACCCACAGAGACCTTCCTGCCAACACTACAAAAAGAAGGATTCTGGGTGGACTCCTCCTGAAGGTTGAAACAGCAGCCTGGATTTCTACATAGACTGCTTCCGCCGACGTGCACGAGCTGAAATTGTGGAAAAGCAGCATCGCTTACCCCATAACCTCAGCCATGCAGAACACAGTGCCATCCACAGCCTCAGAAACAACTCTGACATCATAATCAAAAAGGCTGACAAAGGAGGTGCTGTCGTCATCATGAATAGGTCGGAGTATGAACAAGAGGCTACTAGGCAGCTCTCCAACACCACTTTCTACAAGCCATTACCCTCTGATCCCACTGAGAGTTACCAAAAGAAACTACAGCATTTGCTCAAGAAACTCCCTGAAAAAGCACAAGAACAAATCCGCACAGACACACCCCTGGGGCCCCGACCTGGGGTATTCTATCTGCTACCCAAGATCCATAAACCTGGAAATCCTGGATGCCCCATCATCTCAGGCATTGGCACCCTGACAGCAGGATTGTCTGGCTATGTAGACTCCCTCCTCAGGCCCTCCGTTACCAGCACTCCCAGCTATCTTCGAGACACCACCGATTTCCTGAGGAAACTACAGTCCATTGGTGATCTTCCTAAAAACACCATCCTAGCCACTATGGATGTAGAAGCCTCTACACCAACATTCCACACAAAGATGGGCTACAAGCCGTCAGGAACAGTATCCCCGATACTGTCACGGCTAACCTGGTGGCAGAACTTTGTGACTTTGTCCTGACCCATAACTATTTCACATTTGGTGACAATGTATACCTTCAAATCAGCGGCACTGCGATGGGTACCCGCATGGCCCCACAGTATGCCAACATTTTTATGGCTGACTTAGAACAACGCTTCCTCAGCTCTCGTCCCCTAATGCCCCTACTCTACTTGCGCTACATTGATGACATCTTCATCATCTGGACCCATGGAAAAGAAGCTCTTGAGGAATTCCACCATGATTTCAACAATTTCCATCCCACCATCAACCTCAGCCTGGACCAGTCCACACAAGAGATCCACTTCCTGGACACTACGGTGCTAATAAGCGATGGTGACATAAACACCACCCTATACCGGAAACCTACTGACTGCTATTCCTACCTACATGCCTCTAGCTTTCATGCAGATCATACCACATGATCCATTGTCTATAGCCAAGCGCTACGATATAACCGCATTTGCTCCAACCCCTCAGACAGAGACAAACACCTACAAGATCTCTATCATGCATTCCTACAACTACAATACCCACCTGCTGAAGTGAAGAAACAGATTGACAGAGCCAGAAGAGTACCCAGAAGTCACCTACTACAGGACAGGCCCAACAAAGAAAATAACAGAACACCACTAGCCATCACCTTCAGCCCCCAACTAAAACCTCTCCAACGCATCATCAAGGATCTACAACCTATCCTGAAGGACGAGCCATCGCTCTCTCAGATCTTGGGAGATAGGCCAGTCCTTGCTTACAGACAGCCCCCCCAATCTGAAGCAAATACTCACCAGCAACCACACACCACACAACAGAACCACTAACCCAGGAACCTATCCTTGCAACAAAGCCCGTTGCCAACTCTGTCCACATATCTATTCAGGGGATACCATCATAGGGCCTAATCACATCAGCCACACTATCAGAGGCTCGTTCACCTGCGCATCTACCAATGAGATATATGCCATCATGTGCCAGCAATGCCCCTCTGCCATGTACATTGGCCAAACTGGACAGTCTCTACGTAAAAGAATGAATGGACACAAATCAGACGTCAAGAATTGTAACATTCAAAAACCAGTTGGAGAACACTTCAATCTCTCTGGTCACTCGATCACAGACCTAAGAGTGGCTATACTTCAACAAAAAAGCTTCAAAAACAGACTCCAACGAGAGACTGCTGAATTGGAATTAATTTGCAAACTGGATACAATTAACTTAGGCTTGAATAGAGACTGGGAACGGATGAGTCATTACACAAAGTAAAACTATTTCCCCATGAAGAAAAGGAGTACTTGTGGCACCTTAGAGACTAACAAATTTATTAGAGCATAATTAGAGCATAAGCTTTCGTGAGCTACAGCTCACTTCATCGGATGCATTGAAGTGAGCTGTAGCTCACGAAAGCTTATGCTCTAATAAATTTGTTAGTCTCTAAGGTGCCACAAGTACTCCTTTTCTTTTTGCGAATACAGACTAACACGGCTGCTACTCTGAAACCTATTTCCCCATGGTATTTCTCCCCCCCACCCCACCCCCCACTGTTCCTCTGATATTCTTGTTAACTGCTGGAATTAGCCTACCTGCTTGTCACCATGGAAGGTTTTCCTCCTTTCCCCCCCCGCTGCTGGTGATGGCTCATCTTAAGTGATCACTCTCCTTACAGGGTGTATGATAAACCCATTGTTTCATGTTCTCTGTGTGTGTGTATATAAATCTCTCCTCTGTTTTTTCCACCAAATGCATCCGATGAAGTGAGCTGTAGCTCACGAAAGCGTATGCTCTAATAAATTTGTTAGTCTCTAAGGTGCCACAAGTACTCCTTTTCTTTTTGCGAATACAGACTAACACGGCTGCTACTCTGAAACATGAAAAAAGTAAATAGGGAAGTGTTATTTACCTTCTCACACGAAACAAAAGCCAGCGGTCACCCGATGAAATCAATAGGCAGCAGGTTTAAAACAAACAAAAGGGAGTACTTTTTCACTCAGTGCACAGCTAAGGTGGGGTTGTGATGGCCAAAAGGATACCTGGCTTCAAAAAAGAACTGGATAAGTTTAGGGAGGATACTTCCATCAATGACTATTAGCCAAGATGGTCAGGGATGCAACCCCATGCTCAGGGCAACCCTAATTTTCTGACTGCCATGTGAGTGGAAGACTGGGTGAATCACTCCAGAATTGCCTGTTCTGTACACTCCCCCCTGAAGCTCTAGTACAGGCCACTGTTGGAAGGCAGGATACTGGGCAAAACAGGCCATGGTATGACCCAGTAGGGCTGTTCTTATGTTAAGATGAACCAGCAGAGAGTGCTGGAGGAATGAAAACACAACTATTAACGGGTGAGCCTTGTGTTAACTCTTAAACAGCTCTCGTAGTGGGTACCTCCCAGAAGTGGAAAGTTAATGGCTTGGGTTTAATATCACAGACATGGATAGGAAATGTTCCTACCCACCCAAGCTATTATACCCACTTCTTTGCCTTCCTTTCAGATTTGCGACCGAAAGATGCATAAATAAGGGGTGGGGGAAAAGATGTCTGCATACCCTGATGTTTTTCTCGCTTCCTCAAAATCAGAACACTCTTAAGTTGAGATTTGTGATAATACATTATGGCAGGTGAATTAGGCAAAGAGTTCATTAAAGTCAGAGTTAATTAATGAGATCCACTGCACATTAAAGATCATTACTTCATCTGAAAAGAGTAATTAGAGTCATTTCTGGTGCACTTTATTCTCCTGGGTGCTCTGCTGACATGCCACATAAGTCATTCAATGTTAAGCAAATAAACCACTGTTCTCATGATTTACTGTGGTCACTGGATAAATGCAGCAAGTCAAACTGCAGTGGGGAAATTCCATTAAGAGTTTCTTCTCATCCCCATAAGCCCATTGGTGGCAATGATCATTTGTGTGCCCCATTTCAGCAAGTTGGGCCTGCCTGGAAAATGCTTTGTTCTAGAAATGCAGTGGAGTTGTGTGACATTGGACTCCATATGTTTTATGGAAATGCTTTTGTGAATATGATGTAACTGTAATATGCTTTATGCAAAAGGTCTCTTGTAAGGTATCAAAGGTTATAACCTACTGAATATATTCCTCCTATTTCTATGCATGTATCATTTTTGTATCTGAAGCTAGAAATGAAATATAACTGAGGTCCTATTGTAATTATGCAAAGTGTGGGCCATTAATGGTGGTTTAAAATCTTGGTTTAGGCACCCATTGACTAGGACAATTGGTTGTAAATTGTTTGTTTACCTGCAAGCCTTCCTGTATACATGTGGGCCAACCCAGGAAGAATGGAGACTAGGGGTCTTAGTGACATGTGACCATTTCACATGAAACTGGAATCCATCTTAATCCTTGTACTTTTCCATTGATGAGGCGGGGGTGTGGACAAGCACAGACAAAAGATTCCCGCCTTGTGCCAAAGCTATAAAAGGGGGTGGAGCAGAACAAAAGAGGCAGTCACTCATGAGAAAACCCCTGTTTACCATCTGAGATGTCTGGTGAATCTAACAGACCGTAAAAGGGGAAAGGATTGGGTCTAGACTAGGAAGGAGTCTAGTCTGTGAAAGAAGCTTATTGGAACATCTTTAAGAATGAGATATTACCTGTTGTGAGGGGCTTATTCCTTCACCCGCTTACTTCCCTGGTCCTTCTCGCATGAACAGAGAGCAACAACACCTGAAGTCCAAAGGTGCAAACAATTTGTTGTTTTTTGGGGTGAACTTCCAGCAAGCATGATTCCAGTTTCCTTCCTTAATGTCCCCCTTCCCAGCTCTGACACCACAGATCCTTACTTGTCACCCTGTTCCCATTCCCCTCCTTAACAAAACATGATTCCAATTCCCCACCCCCATTTCCTATTCCCATTTCCCCCTTACTTCCTGATTGACTGCAGACTATAATGTAAAACTTGAGTTCTGCTTAGCTATACCTTAACCAATCATTTTACTGAAATTTAACTGACCAATCCTAATATTGTAACATGATTATTTAACCAATTGTATCCCACCATCTTAATTAGTTTACACCCAGCAAAATTATACAGCAGACTGAAACAATCCCAGAACTAGACAGAGATTATACAGACAAACAATAGGGAAATGGGGACTACAATGATAGAACACAGAAATGAGGATTTCACATCCCAGCTATTAATAAGTGAGTTCTTGCCAGACAGGATGCTATCAAACCAAGTTTCCTTTTACATTTTCTAGGCACTTCCCTTTCTCTGGAGGTGGTAAGCATTATTAGGACAGGATTGTATTCCTAACAGCCCAATAGCACCTTCTTTCAATGAGACTAGTTTGGAATGTGAGGTGGTGACCGGTCGTTTCCCAGCTTATGGCTGCCTCTGCTGCTTAGCCAAAGATCTTAGCCTAAGAACAGAGCCTCAGACTGTCACAGTAAGGGAAGGCCCTTACACCAGCAGACAGTGATTTTGATTTTTTTCTTTTATACCTCTATAACTAGCTAAGTGATAAGAATACACCTAAATTCTTAGCGTATAGGCCTTTACAGACAGGCCTGAATATCTATATCCTAACACCTGTAATCAGTTTCTTAATGTATTAGGCTTAGATTAGCATGTTTTGTTTTATTTTGCTGTGTGATTTATTTTGTTCTGGTTATTACTTGAAACCACTTTAATCCTACTTTTTATACTTAACAAAAAGTGATTTTATTAATAAAACCAGAATAAGTGATTAATCCCTGGGGGAGCAAACAGCTGTGCATCTCTCTATCAGTGCTATAGAAGGTAGACAATTATGAGTTTACCCTGTATAAGCGTTATACAGAGTATAATGGATTTATTTGGGGTTTGGATCCCATTGGGAACTGGGTGTCTGGGTGCTGGAGACAGGTAACCTTCTGAGCTGTTTTCAGTTAAGCCTGCAGCTTTGGGGGTGTGGCTCAGACCCTGGGTCTGTGTTGCAGCAGGCTAGCATGTCTGGCTCAACAAGGCAGGGTTCTGGAGTCCCAAGCTGGCAGGGAAAACAGGCTCAGAGATCATTTCAGCACATCAGGTGATGGTCCCAAGGGGATGTCTGTGACTGAACCCATCACAAGTTGATCCCAGGATACTCAAAAGACAAGGTGAGTATGGCAATATCTTTTATTGATCAACTTCTGTTGGTGAGAGAAAGATATTACCTTACCCACCTTGTCTCTCTGTTCTAGAAAGGCAGCTTGATCCAGTGAGCAGGGCAGCAGAATGGAACTCAGAAAACCTGTATTCTAATCCTGGCTTTGCCACTGCCTTATGTGACCTTGGGAAAATCACTAACTCCTGTTTCTCACAGTTGGTCTATTTAGACCAAAAGCTCTGCAGAGCAGGTGCTGTCCAGTGGCTGGCTTGTGAGCCTGGGAGTTGGGAGACCTGGCTTCCAGTTCCTGCTCTATCAACAGTTGCTCTGTGCCTCAGTTTCCTCAGAACCCATCTCTCCTTTGTAGTCTAATAATGAGAGGCAGTGAGGTCTAATGGACAGAGCAGGGCCCTGTGGGGGTCAGGCCATCTAGATTCTATTTGTGGTGCTACTACTGCCATGCTATGTATCTTTGGCCAAGTCACTTCAGCTCTCTGTGCCTTTGTCTGCCTTGTCTATTTAGACTGAGCTATTTAGAGCAGAGACTGCCTCTTTCTGAAGCATTTCTTCAGTACCCCCCCTTTCTCTAAATGCTTTCTATCAAGTAGCCATCCAAGGCAGAAATTGTGGACACAGGAGACTCTGAAGTTGCTTCATTTTAAATCTGCCCGTATGGACATTGGCTTTCGGCTATGAGAATGGCATATGTGCTTCCCTCTAGATTCCTTACATCCAGCCCACCTGATCTGAGGGCAATCTCTTGATATACACATGGGCTTAATTACTGGGGCTAGATTGTTCCTGGTCCTTAAGCTTGTGCACAATGCAGGAGATGAATAAAGGTGTACAGAGCCTCCTCCATTCATTTTGACTCTTCATCTTTATCGTCCTCAACATGTAGTCTCCTTGGAGATTGTGCATTCCCTTGATTAATCTCTAGCTAGGTCCTTAAGTTGATCAACTTGTATATACAGTTTATGTCCATCATTGACAATCTTATCGCCCCACCAAAGCTTTGGGCAACTACATGATCACCAGCCATGTAGCTGCATTTCTTGGTAAATACACTTTGATAAACATGCTTGATTCTGCCTGTGCTCAAATGCAGCCCCTGTTCTCTCCTGGGTTTGGTGGTGTTATGCATGCCTGGAGACAGATGAGGAGAGGCAGACTGTGGCCACTAGAAAGCAGAGAAGCAGCAGGACTTCCACACAGCTAGAAGTTTCAAATTGATATCAGGTCCTCAACATGAAAGCTAGAAGATACCACTCAAGATCTAGCAGGTCCAAGACTCCAAGGGAACAGAGATGTACAGGACAGAGGTGGGTGGCAGCTCAGCCAACGCTGTTAAAATCAAGTTTGCCTATAAAAGAGTTCTCCAACAAACATTCCTTGTTGAAGATTCAATACTCAGAAGACTCAAAAGGACATTCTACAAGGGACAGATGGGCAACAGGATGGTGTGCTGCCTTCCTGGAATCAAGGCACCAAGATGACATTTTAAGATTGGACAGGTTTCTTATGCCAACTGGCAAGGATCGTAGTATCATAGAACTGGAAGGGACATTGAAAGGTCATCTAGTCCAGTCCCCTGCACTCATGGCAGGACTAAGTATTATCTAGACCATCCCTGACAGGTGTTTGTCCAACCTACTCTTAAAAATCTCCAACAGTGGAGATTCCACAGCCTCCCTCGGCAATTTATTCAAGTGCTTAATCACTCTAACAATTCGGAAGATTTTCCTAATGTCCAACCTAAACTGCCCTTGCTGCATTTAAAGCCCATTGCTTCTCCTATCCTCAGAAGCTAAACCATTTTTCTCCCTCCTCCTTGTAACAACCTTTTATGTACATGAAAACAGTTATGTCCTCTGTCTTCTCTTCTCCAGACTAAACAAACCCAGTTTTTTTTTAATCTTCCCTCATAGGTCATGTTTTCTAGACCTTTCATCATTTTTCTTGCTCTTCTCTGGACTTTCTCCAATTTGTCCACATCTTTCCTGAAGTGTGGCATCCAGAACTGGACACAATACTCCAGCTGAGGCCTAATCAGCATGGAGTAGAAGAAGAATTACTACTTGTGTCTTGCTTACAACACTCCTGCTAATGCATTCCAGAATGATGATTGCATTTTGTTTTGTTTTTTTTTTGCAACAGTGTTACACTGTTCACTCATATTTAGCTTGTGATACACTATGACCCCCCCTTTCTGCAGTACTCCTTCCTAGGCATTCGTTTCCCCTTTCTGTATGGGTGCAACTCACTGTTACTTCCCAAGTACAGTATTTTGCATTTGTCCTTATGTAATTCTGTCCTGTTTACTTCTGACCATTTCTCCACTTTGTCCAGATCTGAATTTTAATCCTATCCTCCAAACTACTTGCAACTCCTCCCAGCTTGGTATCATCTGCAAACTTTCAGTGTACTCTCTATGCCATTAGCTAAATCACTGCTGAATATATTGAACAGAACCGGACCCAGAACTGATTACTCTGGGACCCCATTTGATATGCTTTTCCATCTTGACTATGAACCAGTGATAACTTCTCTTTGGGAACAGTTTTCCAACCAGTTATGCACCCACCTTACAGTAGCTCCATCTAGGTTGTATTTCCCTAGTTTGAATAGAGAAGGTCATGCAAGACAGTATCAAAAGCCTTATAAAGTTAAGATATACTACATCACTTTCCTTCCCCTCCCCCGGAATCCAGAAGACTTGTTACCATGTCAAAGAAAGCTATTAGGTTTGTTTGACATGATTTGTTCTTGACAAATCCATGTTGACTTATACTTATCACCTTATTTTTTTCTAGGTGTCTGCAAATTGATTGCTTAATTATTTGCTCCATTATCTTTCTAGGTTCTGAAGTTAAGCTGACTGGTCTGTAATTCCCTGGGTTGTCCTTCTTTCCCTATTTGTAGGTGGGCACTGTATTTACCCTTTTCCAGTCCTCTGGAATCTCTCCTGTCTTCCGTGACTTTTCAGAGATAATCACGAATAGCTCAGATTCCTCCTCAGTTAGCTCCTTGAGTATTCTAGTATGTATTTAATCAAGCCCTGGTGACTTGAAGACATCTAACTCATCTAAATAATTTTGAACTTGTTCTTTCCCTATTTTAGCCTCTGATCCTACCTCATTTTCACTGGCATTCACTGTTAGACATCCAGTCTCTACTAACCTTTTTTGGTGAAAACTGAAACAAATGTAATTTAGCACTTCTGCCATTTCCACATTTTCTGTTGTCACCCCCCCTCCCCCATTGAGTAACAGGCCTACGCTGTCATTGATCTTCCTCTTGCTTCTAATGTATTTGTAGAATGTATTTAATCTTTTTGGTACTGGTGCAACCTGGAATGCTATGCTGGAATACCATGTCCAGTTCTGGTGTCCACAATTCAAGAAGGATGTTGATAAATTGCAGAGACACCCAACAACTCAGCATTGCTCCAGGTATATACCTGTACCATAATGGATGACTGCAGGAATATTTACTCTGAGCAAACAGATGTCTGATTCTTAGTCTAACTGACAGCTTAACAGCATCAACCCTGACTTTGTTCTCCTAACCCTGCCTCCCTCCCAACTGCACAAAGTTAACTGTTTTGTGTATGTTAAAAGTTTTAGAACTTTTAAAAATCGCAGGCCAAGTCAACAAGTTAGGGAAAGCAGGGAATTTTTGGATAGACACTAAATAATAATCATAGGGTTAGAAGGGACCACAAGGGTCATCTAGTCTAAGATCTAGCTCTTATAGCATGTCTCATCAGTAGATCGCAAAGTGATTTACAGAGGATGACCTGTCATTTTACAAATGGGGATACTGAGGCACTGAGTGGTTAGACTTGCCTAAGATCACCCCAGTGTAAGGTGACCAGATGTCCCATTTTTATAGGGACAGTCCCATTTTTTGGGACTTTTTCTTATATAGGCACCTTTTACCCCCCACCCCTTGTCCCGTTTTTTTCAGTTGCTATCTGGTCACCCTACCCCAGTGTCAGAGCAGGGGTAGAATCCAGGCCTTGCTAGTTATAGGCCATTGCTTTATCTACTAGATCACACTTCCACTTCAAATGCAGAAATCGAGGCCTGTGCATTCAAGATGAATTGTATTCTTTTATTCTGAAGTATTGCCTAGATACCAGTGTTATTAAAGTAATTTAGTTTATAGTAGATTAAATAAAGCATTAAATGTGGGATGAATACTCAACTGAACCATATTAGCACCAGTCATCCCCACAGAGAAGCAAGTTTTAAAAGTGGTAATATAGTAATCTGCTCTTAAAGAACGCTTAGGCCCACAATGTTAGGTCTTGACATACTGAATCCTAAGATGGACTCCTTTGCAGTGTGACATACATTCATCCCTAGTGTAAGCCTGTTGAAATCAATGAGGAAAGTGGGTGCTCAGCACCTGTGAAACCTAGGCCACTTGTCTAAATAGGGATTATCTAGGTGTGTGACTTTAGGTATCCATGCTGGAAAATCTTAGCACAAATCCCAGTCCAACCACTAGGCAATACTGCCTCCCTCAAGGTCAAAGGAAAATGCAGGGTCTAGGGCCAAATGTGTGACTTTGCTCAGGTGCAGATAGAAACAGAAGAAGTAAGACTGAGTAAATGTGCCCCAGACGATGCCAACTCTAACTGATCCTGACCCAGTCCTTTTGCTCTAACCACACAATTGCACTTCCTTTATTGGGCTTATGCTGTCGTCCTTTGATCCTGTTACCAGGGACTAAGGAAAACATTTATTCCACAGTCAATAATGCTCCCCGAAGGCCTCAAGATAGAAACAGTCACTTGACTTATCAGTTTGTGAGAGCTACAATGAAGCAGACAGCTATTGCTGAATTCCCTGCCTTCAGCAGGCTGCATACTGAGAAGAAGCAGTTAATTGGCTCCAAGGATAAGGCAGGCAGGATGTAAAGAGAAGACACTAACCCCCTAATATTTTAGTATGTATGACTACAACTAGCATGCCGTATCTCTACAGCTAAGCTTCAGTGGTAGCAATTACACACTCAGGCAAACCTTTGAGAGAGGAGCATTCAGACATGCTAATGTTTGCAGAATCTCACCTTTGTTTGGGACAAGGCTCAAGATCAGGCGAAACTTCTTATTCCTCCCCACACTCTGCTCAGAACTTGCCTCTCCCCTGCTTCCTGGAAATACGTTTTAGAATCTAAAGTCCTCAGAGCCGAGCTGTAAAATAAACATCATGAAGGCTCTGGATGGGGACTCGAGAAGCCACAGGCTCCCTGAGTGATCTTGGATAAATCAGCTAGAGTGGGATTTTTCAGAAGGGCATAAAGGATTGAGGCACCCAAAGCCCATTGAATTTCATATCACTGTGTACCTCAGGTCCCCTTTAAATGCTTCTTTTGTCTTCCTCATTTATTTAGTTCTGGAGTGTCTCTTATGCAACCCACCCCCAGTCGTTGCGGTGCTCAGTCAGTGGCTGGTTATGGCTAGGCCACTGAAAGGTAGTTGCGTCTACTACAACCTTGGAAAACAGAGGTGGGTCTTTTAGCTCAAACAGTGAAGGCTCATGCATTAAGATCCAGATGTTCTAGGTTTGATCCCAGCTGCTAGAAATACATCCAGGGTGCAGTGTGACAAGTGGTGGCCTGTACAGGGAATGAACCTCTTATGACAATGTAAACCACGTGCCCTAAAGCACTAGGGCATAAGAAGTTTTCCGCTCCCATATGTTGGTGAATAGGGGGAAGAATGGCCTCGGAGCTTCCACAGCTGCATAAGATACCCCTCAACTCCAGATGGAGAAATGCTCCAGAGGGAAGTCGCTCTCTGCCACAATTTATTGGTGAAAAGGTGGAAGTAGGGCATCATTTGCATAAGTTTTCTACCCAGAATTCCTTGAGTTACATTTTAGGAGTCACCATAACTGACCATATACTCAGAATTGGTTGGGAAGGGGAATTGAAGGCCAAGGAGGCAAGGATTTTGCCTTGTATTTCTGAAGGTACTAGAAACAGGCCTGCGAGTGCATCTCAGGATTCTACTACCTGCTGATACCAAACTGAGTGGGGTTTATAGGGTGGGAGTGGTGAAGAGAAGGGATGTTTGCTAGTGGACGTTCATGCCTATGGGTAAGGGACCAAGTTAATGGACTATTAACGTTGCCTGGAAGAAAGATAGCTAAATAACTGCTGTGGTTTCCCCAAGTTGATTGTGTGTTCACTTTCCAACCCCCAGTAAAGTTTTCCTGTTTCTTATGCAGACACAGCACATGTGAGTGGGACAGTATTGCTTGTTAAGGGTAGTCAGGGAAGCTATTTAGTGATCTCAGAAATTTGAGCTAGATGTAATTTCATTTTAAGAGGGAGCCCTAGCTATTGAATCCAGTTCTTGTTACTGCTATTGACAACTGGTGGAAGAATTTTACTTGTTTGTACAGTACCAAGCACATCCATCTTGGTTGAGGCCTCTCAGTGCTGCCATAGTACAAATGAATCAACCATTCCACAGGGTTTTTGGGGTCAGGAACCATGTTGTCATTCAGGTTTACACAATCAGGAGTTGGTCCTGACCTGGGCCTTGGAGCTCTTTTATGGTAGCAGGACTTAATAAGAATGAGCCTTAGCTTCGTGTAAATCCCATTTCTCACTTCTTCGGTAATTTTTGATTGATCAAAACCAGCTTGTAAATCATTAGCTGCCCACAGCCCCAGCCTATTATAAAGTTCTTTACATTTGATTTGACATAAATTTATGAACTTTCCAAATGAACCTGGTCTTTTGTTTGAAGTTGTAGATGGCTCCAAGAATGAATTAGTCATTATCTTCTCATCGCTTACATCTTAACTTATCAAATGCAGCCACAACTCCTCCCAAGTGGAACGATTTGTAAACAGTGGCAATTAGACTTTTGTTCTGCTCTGAGCCTGGGACAGAGCCCAGCGAGAGAGAAAGATGTACTGCATTACAAGTGGGATTTCTAAATTACATATGCTGAAGCTCTAGTAAAACCCTTATCAAACAAAGCCAGTGAGGAGAAAGAGGACTAATTATCAGAGGGTGCCAGTAAATCAAAAGGAGCAACCAAGTGTATTTTGAAAAGTAAGATACATTGAGATAATTGAACCATGCCGTCTCACCTAAAAGATACTTGCCCGTGTGTGAAAGCATTTATGCAACCTTGGTTTAAAGAAAAGCTGCAGTGGAAGGCAAAAGTTATTCTCATCACTCCATCTAGTTAGGAGAAGAGGAAAAATTGCAGCAGAATTATTGTAGTATGCTGATGGAAAAAGCATGATTAACTATTGGATAGGAACCTGCCATCTTTATCATCTGAAGGAAGTTTTTTCTAAAGCACCTAAGAAGAGTTGGTCAAAATTTTTCCATCTATATAATTTTGTTGGAGCTGGCTTTTTGACAAAACTGACATTCTTGTGGAAAGGAGAAAGTTATTTTTTAAATTGTACAAAGGTTTTCATTTAAAAAACCAACCCCCCACAAATGTTTGACATTCATTAAAAATGTTTTATGGGGCTAGGTGGTAACAAAACAATCATTTTTCAACCAGCTGTGTGCCTAAGGGATTTAGGAGCACACATCTTATTGAAAGTCACCAGAATCTCTGCTTCTAAACCCCATAAGCACTTATGAAAATCTTCCCCCAAGGTGACCTTGATCCAAAGCTCAGTGTCAATGTGGATCTTGCCATTGACTTCAGTGGCTCTGGGTCAGACCCAAAGAAAATGCAGCTCCCATTTGAATAGGTGGGGAGAGGAGTGATTTCCAGTGTGGTTGTATAGGAAGTGTGGAGAATGCTAGATGACACGATAGATATGGGGATATGCACTGGGGCTTCCACTGAAAAAGGAGGCTGCAAGGGAAAAGAGGCCAATATGATTTTGCATGGACTGTTTCAAGATCTGAGGTTCAAGTAGTCCAGTGCTGTAAAGGGAAATGCAAGAGACAACCAAATGAGAGCACAATCAGTGAATACTTTCAGACAAAGCATGGGCAGCAAGATAGCAGAATGGCCAAGTAATAGTCACAGGCTTAAAGGGAGTACATCGGGATTT
This sequence comes from Dermochelys coriacea, assembly GCF_009764565.3. Lineage (NCBI taxonomy): Eukaryota > Metazoa > Chordata > Testudines > Dermochelyidae > Dermochelys > Dermochelys coriacea. Next base: position 8,191,191 of record NC_050069.1, on the reverse strand, counting down.
ATAAATACAGGTGGGGAGAAGAGAGAAAGCAGGGTTCATTGATAAATGGAGAAAGGTATGGAACTGATGACTTAAAAATGGCCGTGATAGTGGAATGGTATTTATTTTCTCTTTGCATATGGATTTTAAAGGAGATGCATGTAGAGAACTAGGAGACCTCTTATAAATATACCGTAGAGTGGCAGCTTGTCGGGACAGGGCCTACCCTTTTGTTCTGTGTTTGTACAGCGTCTGACACAATGGGGTCCTGGCCTCTAGATATTACTGCAATACAAATAATTAATCAATATAGCTATTAGTAAAGGGCAACATGGGAAATGTGAACATATACCAATCAGCCAGGCTGGATGAGATGCACACTAGGATATTAAGGGAAATAGCAAACCAATTTACTGAAGCAGTCACAGTTAGTCCCAAAACCCATGGGAAATTACAGAGGTAGCGGAGGAATGAAGAAATGCAGACAGAGCACTGATCTTCAAAAAAGTACCAAGCACTAATCCTGTCCATTGTGGGCCTGCAAGTGTAACACCTGCCTCCAGTAATATAATGGTGCCAACTCGGAGAGAGGAAATCATTCAGTAGGGAACAGTGCGCAGCACGGAAGGTGCGGCTATAAATAACAGATCTGACCCGAAAAAACTTGGTTTTGTTTTTACTTTTAAAAATGACAAAACTAGTCAAAGAAAAGAACCTTAGAGCTTTGGGTTTCAGTAAAGTGTTTGGAGCTATGGCCCTGATTCTGATCTCTGGGGTAAATCAGGCAACTCCATTGAAACCTATGGAATTACACCTGTATCAGAGAAACCAGACCAATGTCTTATGCAGTCTGACTACCTTCTAGCTCCACGGTGGTCCGGTTCTCAGGAGCTCCTGGCTGAATCATTTGGATGGGGTGTTCCACATTGTGGAGTAGGGGCAGAAGCAGGTGAGCTAATGTAACCAGGATCAGCATGATTGTCTAAAATCCCCTAACCTCACCCGTTCCCAGCCAAGCATTGAAAGTTCTGGCCAGAGAGAGACTTCTGTGAGATCAGTGTTTGGAGGAGGCATTACCTATTTGTCATCTCTTAGCAGGAATCCTGGGGGTGTTCCTCTCCTCCAGCTGCAGAGGCAGATAGGTCAAGTTGCTGATTCAGCCAGTACTTTTGTAGCCATTTAAGGTTTTGTGGAGGGTTTTTTTTGTATCTAGATAGCACCTAGAGGTAGCACCCAGTGAGGAATTGGGGCTCCATTGTGCTAGGCAACACACACACACACCCTGCCCCAAGGAGCTTACATTCTAAATATTGCGGCAAACCCCTGCAGTTTTCCTTTAAGCTCCATATTACCTCTGAGATCCTGAGCCTTTCCAGTGCAATAAATATATCTAAGGAGCAATATGAAACTACTAAAAACTGGTATTAACCACAGAAGCTATTTATAGTTGTACACCTTTAGGATAGGATGACTCTGTGCTTCTTTCAGTGTTGATTTTAAGAATCATTAAGGAAGACCAGTACATAAATGGATGGCGTTTATATATAAAAAAAAAAACTATTGGTAGGAGGCTTACAAATGACTAGATAGTTCAGAAATCTCTCATGCCATGTTCAGTTGGCAGTTTAGCATCAAATTATGCTTATTTTTCTCTTCTATAGGGTACATTCATGCATAGCTGAGAAGCTTTAGAAATGTTTATGCATTATAGTACTTGGAATAAAATGAGTTGAGGCTCCATTATAAGCATCGTGTTGAAACTCATATTAAGTGGATTCTGTAAGGATATATAATTTGGAAGATGCCCTGTGATATGAATAACAATACGAAGACAGTTTTGTTTTCACAGTAACCACAGAATTCAAGATGCACTGAAAATGAGAAGCAGCCATAAAGCTGCTTTTAACATCTGCTTTATATGAAGTGAAGCCCTGATGTCATGCTGTATAATCGTAAGAAGATGGGTATGGCTTGGGGTTTATTATGGCCATGGGATATAACGGCTTGCTGAAGGACGGGCTTTCATTTTTGTTAAAGGGAAAATATAAAAAACATTCCAGTTTCTAATCGCTTCTGGCCAAATTTTGTCCTCCCATATACTGATTCCAAGAATTATGCAGACGAAGCCAAGATCCAAATCTGACCTTGTATTGTAAATGTAAGGAAGAGTAACTCACTACAAAATATTGGGTCAGCTCCTCAGTTAGGTCAATTTACACCAGATGAGGCCCATTGTGTTTAACTGGAAGGCCACATGGTCTAGTGAATTGATCATGGAACTAGAAGGGAAATCCTGAATTTTAATCCTGTCTCTGCCACTGATTTAATGCCTGGCAAGAACAAATCACTTCATATAGGTAGGAGTGTTAATCATGGTGTTCCAGCCACTGGATCTTGTTATACCTTTGTAGGCTAGGCTAGAGAGACTATTACCATCTAATTGGACCTGTCTAAATGTTGTGGAAATGCTAGATGGTGCTGCATGGAATAAGGTTGCATTCTCTGTACTGATGTCTGGCCACTAACATTCCAATACAATGCCTTTGGTTGAATATGCCATAATGTACAACTTCCCCAGCATGGTCTCTTAAATCAGCAGCACGTAATTATTACATCAACGTACGGTTGGCTGTCACCTTCCCAATAAACCTATTTATGGAAATGTTCATGGCTTTAATACAATCAGCAATCTCAGCTAACCTTCAGTTCCCCAAGTGTTAGGTCTCATGCACAACATGACTATTGCATGGAAGTAAGTAACATCATGGTTATAAATTGTTTCCCTTAATAAGCATGCAAGGGAACCTGAAGGGTCCTGAGCAATCCCTGGCCCCGGACACGCTTTAACAGAAAAGTCAGATTTTGGATTTCCTCTGTACTCAGCAGCCCATGACAAATGAGTGTTCAAAAAATAATATTCTAGAGCAATAGGAACATGGACATTAATGGTGCTGGTGGGTCACCTGTTAGAAGCATCTGTATTGCACTGCATCCTTCTTAATCTCTCAAGTTGCTGTGTGTTGTAAAACATTTGCCAGGCCCCAGCCAAGCGAAGGAATGATTCTTCTCTATCTTAGCTATTTCTATAGTGTCTATCACCATAATATCCCAGGCCCCAACCCTGCAACTGACTCAGTCTGAGCAGACCCCTGAAAACATGTAGAAATCCATTGGTTTGAATTCTACCCTGCATGAGAGTTCTACTTGATGTGTTTAATGGGGGAACATCAAGGAACCAGCTGTTGCTCCCTGTTCCTGGGCTGCTGACTCTGCATATGAGCTAAAGCAGTGGGGGAGTGGCTCTGCCTTACCCCACTAGCATAGCAGATGTTTGCTCCAATCCTGAAATGCCCCAGACATGCCCCTTCCCCCCCACCATGCTGGAGAGGGGGGTGGGAGGGGAGATGACGGGTGCAGGAGTGGTCCAAAGGAGCCACAGCTGCCTGGAGAATCCATTCCCCCTCTGTCCCAAAATCTTAGCATATTGTCACCACGATACAAATAATAGTTAGTAACAATGAGCTAAATCTTGTTCCTGGGAAGTTCTGCCTGGCAAAACTTTGAAAAGTAGGCTTCAGGATTTCTCCAACAGCAGCCCTGGGTGCCTGCAAAGCGTGAGTAGCCTTTAAAATCAGAGATTGTAATGGGATTCCTGCTGGCCTCGCGAGAAGCATTCCTGGAGGTTTGTCCACAGGACCTTGCCTTAACTTTGGAAGGATTTCATTTTCAACTGCAGTTTGTAATGAAAACGGACATGTACTCACTCTGATCTCTCTCTCTAACGTTGCTCAAAGCAAAAAAGTCAGAGGTGCCTCTGAGATTAAAGAAACTAAACACTCTTAAACAAGAGTGCTTAGTGCTGCTTCGACAGTGTTGACTAAAAATGAAACCTTTTCATGTATTAGGCAAAAGCAAGGAGATTTCAATGGAGAGAGAAATAGGTCATGAAAATGAAGGCTCTTGCTAGAACTATACAGGAAAAAAGTTTCAGGGCTCACTTCCTTTGAGCTTTTTCTTCAGTCTGAATTCACCTTGGTTTGCATCCCTGAGTTTCATTCAAACCCCCAAACTTTCAACCAAGTTCCTGTCAATTATTAAGTTGCAACCAGTTTGAGTCAAACTTCAGGCAGTTCCAATGGAACGACCCTATGTTGGCCAGATTCCTTCACAAGGTGCTTGAACTTATTTTGTTTAAATGAATGTTGAAATGGACATGATTTTTGCAAAATGTTTCAGTTTGGACAAAACTGCACTTCCCCCCCCCATGGAAAAGAGTTTTGTTGAATTTGTTTTCCCCCCCAACCAGTTGCATCTTTAGGCACCTAAGTGCCTTTGAAACTTAGGCCTCTGGTGTCTTGGCTCAGGAGCAGATGATTGGGGTGCTCTTGCCTTTTACCTAGGAGGTCTGCTGAGATTTTGATGTTTAAATAAAGCTTCTAGTACTAGTTTACTCTGGAACTGTCTCAATTAAGCACCAACGTCACACTGGGTGAAAACTCCCCTTATTGTCTAGTGTCAATTCACCATCAATAGCAGTGATCTTATTTGTGTTGTCTGCTGATTGTCATCTCACATTGTATGCTCTCTAACACAGGGACTGTGGCACCAGGCTCTGTAGAGCAGTGGTTCTCAAAGCCAGTCCACCGCTTGTGCGGGGAAAGCCCCTGGCAGGCCGGTCTGGTTTGTTTACCTGCTAAGTCGGCAGGTTTGGCCAATTGCAGCTCCCATTGGCCACGGTTTGCCGCTCCAGGCCAATGGGGGCTGTGGAAAGCAGCGTGGGCCAAGGGACGTACTGGCTACCCTTCCCGCAGCCCCCATTGGTCTGGAGCGGTGGACCGTGGGAGCCACAATCGGCCAAACCTGCAGACGCGGCAGGTAAACAAACTGGTCCGGCCTGCCAGGGGCTTTCCCTGCGCAAGCGGCAGTCCGGCTTTAAGAACTACTGCTGTAGAGTGGTGAACACTTTGGGCCTGATTCAAAGCCCAGAAAAATGAATAGGAGTCTTTCCTTGCCATAAAGAAGGAGACCTGTCTGCTATAGTGCCTGGCACAATGGGGCCCTGATCCTTGATTGACGTTTAAGTGCTACCATAGTACACAAAATAAATAGTAATGAGGGCCTATTACCAGTGCTCAACAAACACAATGGAAAAACCATGAGCTTAATAACCAATATCTCTACTCGTACAGTAAACTTCTAAAAGCACATTCAAAAAAGAACTAAATAAATTCATGGAGGATAGCCATTGATGGACCTATTAGCCGGGATGGGCAGGGATGGTGTCCTAGCCTCTGTTTGCCAGAAGCTGAGAATGGGCGACAGGGGTTGGATCACTTGATCATTACCTGTTCTGTTCATTCCCTCTGGGGCACCTGGCATTGGCCACTGTCGGAAGACAGGGTACTAGGCTAGATGGACCTTTGGTCTGACCCAGTATGGCTGTTCTTATAATGTAAAGCTAAATAGCTGTAGCACTGTGCATCCTCTATCACTGTTAAAGACAGTAAAGAGACACGGAAGGTAACAATGATAATATAATCAGTTATTGATGACAGCCTGAAATGAGATGAGGGAAGGCAAGCTCTTCAGATGTCCAATACTTCTGCTATGGCAACAGAAAACGCCACAGCTTTGCTGAGCTCTGCTTTTGGTCTGGATAGTGAGATACAAAGTGATCTACTTAGGTTGTGGAAACACCCTTGTCAAGAGGAGAGGCTCTGAAAAGATTGTCATTCATCCTCCTTCCCTCTGTCATATGAAAACCAAACCTGCTCTGATTCCTCATCATAGACAGTTGTAATACTGCACTGTAAAAAACAGACACATAGGTACAGACAGCCAGGGGAGTACAAGGAAACAATGGGACAAGGCTGGTCAGCAGGAGAGGCAGCAGTATCAGTGCACCAGCAGCCAAACTGTGGGGGCTGATACCTTAGTGTGTGTCTACACTTTGATCCAGAGGTGTAATTTCTAGCTCACTGAAACATACTGGCAGGAGAGTTTGGCTGCCCCAAGCATGTACCTAGGGTCTGGGCCGGGGGGAGGGAGGGGTTGAATGAGGGGCAGTTAGCTCCTCCCGCTGCTCATGTCATCAGACCTGCACTTCTATTTTTAGCATGCTAGCTCAATCAGAGCTAGCATGGGGTGTTGCACTGTCTGGAGTGACTCACAACCGTGAATGCCAATCTCAGGGCAGATGGTCAGGAAGCAAGGCAGGCAGTTGTTTGTATGTTCCATCATTAGATTTTACAAACCCAGGAACACGTGAATTCCTGAAGCACTGTAATAGTCTTACTATAGAGTCACAGACAGTCCCCTTGGGCACTCCAGTCTAATTGCCACCCAGGCAAGCTGGACTGAATGCTAGTTGGTTGCCATACATCAAAGATCACAAAAGATTCAGGTTGCTTCCAGTCCCAAGAGACTAGTTACTTACCCCAGGTCAATTTGTACCTCGGATCACCAAAGACCATGCTTGTAGAGAATCCTATAGTAAACTAAGGATTAACTAGGAAAAAAATGTTATTTACAGTTTAAAGTGGGCAACATATATCTACACTAAATGACTTAGTCTATGGTTCCAAAAGGTGACAGAATTGTAGCAAGCTGTCACTGTCTTTTAAGGCTAACCCAGATTGACCCCAGGGATCTCTACTTTTCTTTTGCAACTCAAAGGAAACATTTTCTTGACAGCTATCTTTATTTGCTTCTTCCAGAATTCAAGCTGATGGGACAAGGCCATATACACAGCCTCTTCCTGATATGTGAAGGAGCTATTAATGATGTCTTTGAATCATGATGTCCCACAATGACTTCTTAATGAAGATGAGGGGATCACTTCTGACAGGTTGACCGTTTCAGGGCAAAAACATTTAACAGTTGTAAAGCAAAACCTTGAATATTATGTTATAGCAGGTGATCAAGATTGTAAGTGAGATTAATGCATGAAGCAACTTAAACAAGCATGTCAAAGTCAACACACAACACATTGTTAGTTCAATAACCATCTTAACCCACATGGTGAGCAGGACTGGTTTCCAGCAATGATTTGTCAGAGCTCTGCTGAGGCCTGAAGCCGTGGCAAGAGCTGGCACCTATTTGCTAACAAAACAGGGGTACGTCTCCTTGAGCTGGGAATTATACCTTCCATCTTGAAATGTAGACATACCCTTAGTCTTGTTTTCACAAAAACGTTTCAGGTGGTTTTGGGTTTTACAAAACCAAACCAATGATCAGTTTGGCTTGAGTACTCTTACAGCTGATCATTTCTCTCTGGCAAAGCAATCAATTATAAAACCCTGTGCAATATACACACCATAGACTAAATACATTACAGGCAAAATCTTGCCCTCAGATTCATAGACTTTGAGGCCAGAAGGGACCATCATGATCTACTCTGACCTCCTGCAAGTTGCAGGCCACAGAACCTCATCCACCCACTCCGGTAATAAACCATTAACCTCTGGCTGAGTTACTGAAGTCCTCAAATCATGATTTAAAGACTTCAAGTTAGAGAATACACTATTTACACTAGTTTAAACCTGCAAGTGACCCATGCCCCATGCTGCAGAGAAAGGCCAAAAAAACCTAGGGTCTCTGCCAGTCTGACCAGGGGAAAAATTCCTTTGACCTCAAATACAGTGGTCTATTGGATCCTGAGCATTTCTGCAAGACCCACCAGCCAGACACCTGTGAAAGAATTCTGTCATAACTCAGAGCCCTCCCCATCTAGTGTCCCATCACCAGCCATTGGAAATATTTGCTGCTAGCAGTCACAGATCGGCTATGTGCCAGTGTAGACAGTTTCATCATACCATCCCCTCCATAAACTTATCAGGTGCAGGCTACATCTACACTGTGCACCTTACAATGGCTCCTGCCAACGAAGCGCTGTCCACACTGGTGCTTTTCATCGTTAAAGCTTTTGTCACTCAGGAAGCTGTTTTTTTTCCCCACACCCCTGAGTGACAAACGTTTTAACAACGAAAGTGCCAGTGTAGACATCGCCTTGGTCTTGAAGCCAGTTAGGTTTCTTGCCCCTACTGTTTCCCTTGGAAGACTGTTCCAGGACTTCACTCCTCAGATTGTTAGAAACCTTCATCTCGTTTCAAGCCTAAACTTGGTGACCATTTTATATCCATTTGTTCTTGTGTCCACATTGGCACTTCACTTATACAGTTCCTCCCCTTCCCTGGCATTTAGAGACCAAACATATCTCCCCTCAGCTTTTGTTTGGCTAAGCTAAACAAGCCAACCTCTTTGAGTCTCCTCTCATAAGGTAGGTTTTCCATTCCTCAGATTGTCCTAGCAGCCCGTCTCTGTACCTGCTCCAGTTTGATGGGTAGGGGAAAGCTATGTAGTATCAGCAACCCTGGCACCAGAGCTACATTTCTTGGTGGGACACAGACCATACAGAAAGTTGGAACTGTCATTTACTGGGTGTTTATTCAGTGCTAGCACAATGGGGGCCACAATCCTGATGAAGGCAGCTAGGCAGAGCTGCTATACAAACAATAAATAATCAGACTAAGGCAAAATAAAGAAAATAGTCTCTGTAGGGGAGGCAGTGTTGCACAGTGGATAGCATACTGGATGGGGACCTGTGTTCCATTCCTGGCTTTACTTCTGGGTGACCCATGCTCTGCACCTCAGTTTACTTACCTGTAAAATGGGGATAATATTGGCCTCCTTTGTAAAGCCCTTTGAGATCTACTGAGGGGAAAGTGCTATATAAGAGCTAAGCATTATCATTATTATTGTATTAAAAGTGCTAACATGAGAACTGGGGGAGGGGGAAATGAGAGACTGAATGAAAACTAGAGGGGAAAAAATGTAGACTAGAAATGGGTTAAATGGAAATAGATAGCCATTTAAAAATGCTCTAGAGCTCCTAGAAAGATACGGGGGGGAGGGGGAATAGATGAGGAAAGAAAAAGGGGAGGAGAGAGAACACAAAATAGGAACTTTGGCCATAAAATTAAAATAATTCTACATTGTCATTTTGCATGTAGAAAGAGGAGCCATTTTACAAGGTGTTGTAACTTATTTTGGAGTAGGTTTGGGGGAGGGAGTTTTTTCCCTTCTTAGGCTGTTGAGGGAATTGCCCCTGGAGAAGCCATAGTCTAAATACAACTATGGACAATATTGTTCTACTGACAAGAGAACACCTCCTCCAGGGCAGGCACGCTTCAGAGTCCCAAAAGCTGTCCTGCTACACACGACCAGCGTTCTACTGATGCTACAGTGTCCGGATGACATACATGGATTAATATCCTAGAAAGAGCTAAAATCAGGGCTGAGATTTGCAAAGCTGTAGATGCCCAATTTCCATGAAAATTAAGGCCTTGCTTTATATTAAGGTTCCATTTATAACTGGCTCATAAAAGATTACTAACTGATCCATGGATGTTATAAGCATGTTACAGAGATGAGCAGTAGGTTTTATTGATGGTTACAGGCACACCAGTAGACTCTGTAACCATCAGTTAATCCCTGTGATGGGGTGCACCACTCACGGCCAGGAAGGCACCTCTGGGGAATAGCTCACCAGGTCGATGCCCCTTCTCACGGTTGCATGGTGTCTGTCTCTTGGGTGGGTGGCTCCTTTCTTGCTCCACGAGCGGCTGCTGCCTCTTCGTGACTCGGCCTTCTGGCCAGGTCACCAAATGGCTTCCCTTTCTGGAAGTCTCTTCCCACTGACAGTCTTCTTAGTCACTGTATAGTTGTGCCCTTCCTCAGCAGCTGGCAGGGGAACCCGGGCCCATGCTCTGCTCCAGGTTCTGGCTCAAGGACACTCTAGCCAGCAGTCCCTCTTAAAGCTCACTGCCTTTCCCCGAGCCCTGTCCTGCCATCTAGCGCTCCCCCCTCTCTGGGGTTTGCCAGCCTCCTAACTCCCCTTCCCAAGGAATAACTGTGGGCTACCTGTCCCCATGGCCTTCAAACACTCCTCCCTTCTCCTAAGCAGTGACTACAGACTTTCCCGGCAGCACCTTTCTGCTGCCAATTTCCTGCCTTTATAGCTCCAATCCAGCTCCCTTACTGAGTCCTGGGAGTCCTTGGGCATTGATTCCCCTCAGCTGCAGCCTGTTTGGTTAATTAGCCCTATCACAACCATTAAGAGATCTCTTTATCATTTATTGACTCTTTTATAAACCATGTATAACTGGAACCTTAATATGAAGTGGAATCAAAATCATACAAATGAGAATTAAGCATCTACTTGGGCAGCCTTGAGAATCTGATAGATGGAGATCAGAAATATGGACAACAGACAGAGAGATAGATGCATGAATGCAAGTCTTGGCAGGTAAATTTCTTTCCACCTGACCTTTGCAACATGGCACCCGCCACCCAGTTCTCAAAACCACAAGGCCTGTGTCCTGTTAAGAGCCATCTATCTTCTCCCATGACAATGATTTAAATTAAATTAAGCATGTACAAAATGTCCAGGAAATCATTAGCTACAAAGGAATTAATTTATGGAGCAGGAGCTTATGTGCCAATATAATTAAAGTGGTTTCATAATGGATGCACCAAATATCAGTTTACTACCTTCCTCAAGCGTGGTTTTATACAACCACATTCAACATGGGAGAAAGCAATGCACTGCCTGTCCGCAACCAGCAACAATAAACCTCCTGTGGGTTTACAAATAAATCTTCTGAGTAAATAAAACACTTTGGAAATGGCAGGTAATGCTCTGCCATTGTTAAGATCTTGCAGAGGGCCATGGTTTAGAGATTACAGCTGCTCCACAATAGCATTCAGAACAGAGCCAGAGTTAATCAGCAACACCACTAATTGAGGTCTGATCTCTGCAGTGGTGCCTGCACACGGTAGATGTACGGAACACAAAGCAACACCATCAATGGTGCTTCATTGCTTGAGCCAGTGTGGTTCATAATAGTCATGGAGCTGTTGGCTGGGAACTGGGGTCTAGACCCTGATAGTGAAGAAAATATGTCGTGTGAAAAATCCTGGGGTCTTTGCACAGGCAAATTCTCACAGAAGTCAGCAAGAGTTTTATCTGAGTAAAATGTGGGTGAGGACTTCCAGGTTTGGCTGGTGCTCAGCATCTCTCAGGGTTTGGCCTCACTCACTTTGATGAGAATTAGCCTGTGCAAGGACTGAGCAATAGCAGAATAAGGACCCTCAAGATTTGACCATCTGGGTAGTGATAGGGGAATTCTCAGTGGGGAGTGGCTTAGAAAAGCACCAACATGCTTGGGTAGATTCTTAATGTAACAAGCTATATGTGCACCACTGCTCTCTATGGGGTAGAGTCAGAACAACCCAAATCTGTGTCATAGGCCCTATACTGTTAACATTTAATGGGGATTCTCCTTTGCCTGAACTGGCAAGCACCTTGTGATGTTGCAGTAGGAAGTACTGAGTTTTCATAGATTATAAGGGCCCATCTTGTGTGACTTCCTGCAGAACACTGACCTTAGAATTTCATCCAGTGATTCCTGCATCGAGCCCATAATTCCCTGCTGCTGTTGTGATTGGCCATGGGCTGCAGTATAGGAGGCAACTAAGAAGTTCTGTGTGATCACAATTTTGTTATATTGCTTTATACGAATTAGATCGGCCACCTCTAATAATAAAATCTACAGCCTTGTTAGTTTCACTCTCTTTCCTCCCTCCTCTGCTTTCAGCTCTGCCATCTCAGCCCTTAGATTTGCATGCTCCTTTTAACCTTCCTTGTACTTTGCATTCAGCACAGCCAACTGCCCAGAAGTTTAATATACAGCACCTCAGATTTCGTTGCCATGAGGTGCTACTTAATCTTTTATCTTCTTGGGCTGTTGATGGTGATGTCAATATCTCAGTACTCTGGTGGATTTAAGGGACAGACCGCAGATAGCTTGGTTTTCTTAGCAATTAGGGGACCAGGTTCTTTCCGTGCCCCCAATTCCCATAGATCTGTGCTAATACACAGAGCAGCATGAGTCACCACGAGCTTAAGAAGCCATGCAGGTGTTTAAGGACATTTGAACGTTATCAATCTTTTTCTCTTACAGCTGTTTCATGGAGATTTTCAAAGGCTATTTCCATGGCTTAAGAGTAATGTTTAAAATATAAAACCCCACAGAAAAGGGCTGCTTCTAGTTGCTGCAAATCTGTTTCATAGTAATTAAAGTGAAAAGTGTGTCTGTGCTGAAACCAAAGTTAGCTGTATCTAGGTATATCTTAGGTACTTATATGGCCCCCGTTACCAAAGTAGTGGAGCACCTCACAATTTTTTAAGGGATTTATCCATACATGGCACCTGTGAGGTAGGGCAGCGCTATTATCCCCATTTTACAGGAGGAGAACTGAGGCACAGAGAGACTAAAGGTAATCTTTTCATAAACATCCAAGTAATATAGGAGCCTAAGTCCCTTTGGAAGTGGGGCCTAAGGCTCAGATTCTCAAAGCTATTTAAGCACCTAAGTCCCACACCTGTGAGGATCTGGGCATTTTTTGTAAATTTTACCCTAAGAGTTTGCCTAGGCGGGAGCTGGGAGGAGCTTCCTAGCCCAAGCAGAAAGATTCATCTAGCGGGGCTCCAGCAAGGGTGGAAGCTACAACTCAGGTTCTCAAGCCTGAGCTGCAAGATCCAGACAGCTATTTTTAAAGCACTTGTTCGAGCCCTGCTTGTGCAACTCTGTCTGCCCTGGCTGGGAGGCTCGCTCCCCACTGCAGTGAGAACTTGCCCAAGGTCACACAGGAAGTCTGTGGCGGAGGAGGTTATTTAACCCCAGTCACTGAAGTCACAGGCTAACACCCTTACCTGTAAAAGGAAAAAAACCTCGGAGGGGAATGAGCAAAGATATTAAGGGTAGCTCTTTAAGGATAGCCGCTGTTCTGTTCTACAAACAGGTCGGACTTCCTTCCTGTAGGGAACTATCCCCTGTGCACCCAGTGTCACTTCCCTCACTCTTCCCCTAGAGCCTGAATAAGTGGGCTGCTTCTGGAAGGAAAGCCCTTGTAGATGGTAGCATGATATCCCAGGACTTGATATCGTACAGGGGTGATGAGTACCCTCCTGAGGTGCCTCCCTCCCGCCCTTTTTTATTATCTCTCTATATACTTGTGCTAGGCACTCCACAAAGACAAGCTAGGAGGTATCTTAGTCAGTGCATGGTAACAGATGGTAAATGTTGACTCTTTAATGTCTCCTGATGTAGCTCTTTGAACCTGCTTTACCTGTATGCAATGTTTAATGTAGAAAGCACTATTCCCAGCAGCTTGGTGTCTGCTGTGCCAAAACCAATGGTGTCTCGTCAAAAAGGCCTAAAAAGCAGTTCATCCTGTGCCCTACTTCTAACAAATGATCCTCAGTAAATACGCCCTGATGCAGCACACCAGGGTTTTGGATTAGCTAGAGAGCTGTGTATATGCTTGGTACTTCTTTTTTTTTTTTCTTTTCACTCCCCATAAAACATTGCCAAATCCAGAGGGGAAAATTCCTGTAACGTTCCTATCTATCACAAGAAATAGAAGAGAATCCGGTTTACTGCTGAGATATATCTCTCTTTTATGCCCGTAATTTCTGGCTAGTGCTTCAGATCAGCTAAATTGGGAGAAATAACAAGAAGTAACAAGGTGAGAATGAAAAGTAAGATTGAAGGAGCAATCTTCTCCTTCCTCTTCTTCTCCTTCCTATCTTTTCCTTTCCTGGGCAAAGGAAAAGATACCACAGGCCAGACCGTGGCCTATTAAGCCATTGTTCGTGCTGAAGACCCAGGCTGAAGGGCTCTGTGCTGCATAAGTAATGCACAATAAAGGGGCAGGTCCATCACCCATGCATAATATGTGGCTAGCCAGCTCTGCACTGTAACTCCACCCCCAACTTCATCCTACAAACCGCTTTTAATTAGATGGCGCTACTGGGCCATTAGCTGTGAGCAATATCTGTGCTCTCCAGTGAGGTGCATCCTGCACTTAGGACAGAAGAATCCCATGCACAGTGTGCCCTTGTTGCCAAGAAGGCTAACGACATATTGGGCTGCATTAGTAGGAGCATTGCCAGCAATTCGAGGGACATGATTATTCCCCTCTATTAGGCACTGGTGAAGCCACATCTGGAGTATTGTGTCCAGTTTTGGGGCCCCCCACTAAAGAAAGGATGTGGACAAATTGGAGAGAGTCCAGCAGAGGGCAATGAAAATTATTAGGGGGCTGGAGCACATGGTTTTTGAGGAAAGGCTGAGGGAACTGGTCTTATTTAGTCTGCAGAAGAGAAGAGTGAGGGGGGGATTTGATAGCAGCCTTCAACTACCTGAAGGGGGTTTCCAAAGAGGATGGAGCTGGTCTGTTCTCAGTGGTGGGAGATGACAGAAGGAAGGAGCAATGGTCTCAAGTTGGAGTTGGGGATGTCTAGGTTGGATATTAGGAAAAACTATTTCAATAGGAAGGTGGTGAAGCACTGGAATTGGTTACCTAGGGAGGTGGTGGAATCTCCATCCTTAGAGGTTTTTAAGGCCCGGCTTGACAAAGCTCTGGCTGGGATGATTTGGTTGCTGTTGGTTCTGCTTTGAGCAGAGGGTTGGACTAGATCACCTGCTGAGATCTCTTCCAATCCTAATCTTCTGTGATTATGTATAAAGACTCCCCTACCTGAAGTATTTCTGGTCCTACAGAGATGTAATTAGTGTGGGTAGCACCTGTGATCTTCAGGTGGGTGATACTTGCTATTGCCTGAAAAATGAATAGAAAAGAACAGGCAGGGGGGTCCTTGAAATTATATTAATTAGCAATTATTCTGAATGATTACAGCTGTGATTTATTTTAAGAGCCACAGGTGTGCCTTTCCTTTGTCCTTAGATCACTAGGCTACATTTTTCTTCACTGCCTTACTCTGTTATGGAATGTGGCGGTGTCATTGTAATGGTCGCCATGTGCCTCCCCAGAAAGGGCAGCATTTTCAGTGGTGAGTGGAATTAAACAGTTCCTCCATATTAAGAATCTGAATCTTCTGTTCATATTTGCTATGCACATGGGCCCAGCCTAATTAGAGTCTCCTGAGTTTGCTTCAATGGTGCTTTGAAAATGCACACAAAGAAATAATCCCATGTTCTATATTCGCTGATGCTGCATTCATCTGGAGACATGTATGCCAGCCTGGATGCTTTCCCAGATAACTAATTGGACAGTCGGGATGCATGTGCAGCCAATCACACAGCTTATACTTGGGGAGTGCACTGTTGTGAAAAAATAAGTGACAAAAGGTGGGGAGTTATCTGCAAACTTGATCAGTGATAATTTTATGTTTTTCTTCCAGATTATCAATAAAAATGTTAAATAATGTAGGGCCAAGAACCGATCTCTGCAGGACACCACTGGAAACCTGCTCAATGACCTTTCTCTGTTTACTGTTAAATTTTGAGACCTATCAGTTAGCCAGTTTTAAATCCTTTTTAAGTGTTCCATATTAATTTTATATTGTCCTAGTTTTTTAATGTCCTGTGATGCCAAGTCAAATACCTTACAGAAGTCTATTATATCAACACTATTACCTTCATCAACCAAATCTCATCAAAAAAGATATCAAGTTAGTTGACGGGATCTATTTTCCATAAACCTATTAATTACATTATCCTCCCTTAAGTCTTTATTAATCAAGTCCCATTTCAGCTGTTCAATTATCTTATCCAGGATTAATGTCAGACTCACAGGCTTATAATTATGTCTCTGAGCAAATGCAGTCTGTGTTCCTAGCACTAACCAAGATGTCTAGATTTAGATTATGGATTCAGTCTTGCAGTCCTTATTAACACACACAGCCCCATTCACATGCATAAAGGTCAAATGATTAGGCCCTCAGAAAATTGCGAAAAGCCAAAGTAAGGCAGTCTAGACCCTACACAGAACCCACAACTTGACATGACTCCACCCCTGTGCCATGGTCCCTCCCATTCTTAGCGTGACAGTAGCTTTCAGTACTAAGAAGAATGAGGCCATGAAGGCTAGAAACAATGCTTTTTTTTTTTAATATAAATGAGCTAAAATTCTCATCTCAACATGAGCCTCTAGAATCGGAGCTGGTCAAGGGGTGAGGGATGGGAATTCCCTTGTGGAAATTTTAGACTTTTCACTGGAAAAAAAACCAAAACAAAACCCATGTTTTTTGTGGGGTGAGGGATTTGATTTTGGGGAGGGACGTTGAAGAGAGGAGGGACTTGGCAATCAAAAACCAAAAAATAATTGGCTGAAATCTGCCAAAAATTTGAAAAAAAAAATTCAGATGCAAGTTTTTTAGTTTGGGGGTTTTGAGTTTTCTGATGAAAAATCAAACTTTTTCAAAGAAAGCTGACACTGGCTGCGAAAACTTTAATTGCATCAAAATCCCAATTTCCCATTGAAAAGAAATTTAGACAGAAATTGTTCTACCAGCCCTACAAAGCAGCTGGAGTGCTAGGCATGTCTACACAGTAACTGGGTGGTATAGTTCTCAGCTGGGGTAGACATACAGGTGGAGCTCTAATTGACCTAGCAGGCTAACTACAGCAAGGTTGCTTTGGTGGCACAGGGTAGCTGTCGGGGACCCACAGCTGATCTCGGACGCAGCTGGTTTATGAACCTTGCCTCCTGACTGGCTGAAGATTCCAGCAGGCACATTCCTAAACCCGGTAGCAGCACCGTATCTCTGGCTGTAGCTTCCTTCCTCTTGGCACCCACTCCTGGTGTCCTGCCCCTGCTTGAGCTGATATTTTGTCTCTGGCCCTTGGCTCTGTCTCATTCCCTGCATTTGGTATTCGGCTTCTGACCACAGCTCCGCCCCTCGGCTTTTGATCCCTGGTTCTCAGCTCTGCTTCACTCCTTGGATTTGGTAACCCCTGATTTCTGACTACTAGCCCTGGTCACCTCTGTTCCAACCACTAGGTCAGCCTTCCACCCTGACCACTAAGCAAGAACACCCACGGCCTGGTGCTTAACACTAGCTGCCCATATACATACCTAGGATCTCGGACTAGATTGTACTCGGGTGGCTAATCCATGCCACCATGGCCACGCTTCTGTTTTTAGCATGCTAGCTCAATCAGAGCTGATGTGTGTGCATCCAGCCAAGCTGGGAATGACACCCCTAGCTGTGGTGCCGATGTGCCCAGAGTGCCTTTCCCTTAACCCAGCCCTGATGGAATACGGTGCACCAGCAGCAGAATTATAGGCTGGAGGCCACATCTCCAGGCTCCTAGTTCCATGCTTTTAAACACCGAGGCATGTTCCTTCTTGCAGAAGGTAGGAGAATCAGGAAACATTAATCCTTAGTTCCTGAGCCACAGCAGAGGGAGAAATTTGCTTATTGCCAGCACCCCCTTAGGTATTAAAAGTAAATAAGAAATAAACAAGGTGCTCCGTGGGGCTGATCTGAGCCAGGATTTTTTAGTACTGTTATTATTAACCAAGGAAGTGTCTGTGATTGGAAAAGACATTGTCTATGAATAAAAGAGGGGCTCCTTTCGTAGTCAGGTTCTGGATGCTTTATGATTAAATGGCGGTTGTTCATGAAATAATAATAAAAATAAATACTGACACTATAAATCAACCAAAACCAATCTTCTGTCTCCAGAGTTACTGTAAGAAAATTAATTCTCTGCACACCCAGAAGCAAGCCTTCCAGCTAGGAGTAACTGATAAATTGTGTTTTGGCTCCCCTGTAATTAGGAATAATGGCTCCCTTCCTTTTGATTGAGCAGTGGTGGCAGAAGTGACAAGTTGTATTTGCTTGTCGGGAAGAGTAGTGCTTTGTTCTTTTTTTTTTTTCATGTCTTTATTGTGTGGAGTTTGACAAGTCAGGGAGACAGCTGCCGGTTTGGCCTTGTTGAGATCTGACAGGTCTACATTCAGTTCAACCTTTGCTTGGACTCTTCTGAGCGGTAGGCTGATTTATGGAGCTTATGCACAAGTGTGCACTCATTCATGGAGGGCCAGATTCTGAGATGTCTTCCTGACCACGTGCATCTCTCATTGACTTCAGCGTTATTCTGCCCCGCTCAGTATGCTGCAGTCCATCGTCGCAGTTTGCAATCCACATGAGCGAGCTATATCCAAAGCAATCTGAATAACTCTTTCAGGTAAAATTTCATGACACACTGTGTCAAATGCATTACTAAAATCAAAACATAGCGCATCTACTGCAGCCCTTTCATCTACTAATTTTGTGTTTTTATCAAGAAAAGCAATCAAGTTTTGGCTAATGTGATTTATTCTTTACAGGGCCAGGCTGCTGGTTTCTGAAGGCTATTTGAGCAATCAAAAGGGATAGAAACTTCATTATTCTAAAAATAAAAGCTTAGATTCTGGGGAACATACAATAGCAAAATCTATGGGAAACTCATAAATGCTAAATAAGATTAAGGCCATAAATCTTAATTAAACCACTCATTTAGCGGGTAAATTCTTTTCATATTGTATGCAATTTGAGACTGGGTCCTTGCCTTCAAGCTTGTCTGTAAAGTGTCATGCACAGTTATGGAGCTCCCACTGTTGTGTTATGTGTCAGTCCACATATGGTTTGGCCACATAAATATGTGTCTGCTACAACTGTCAGCTAGAGGAGTTGATCCTTCAGCTCATGCTTTTAATACTGGAGATCCCAGGTCCAAGTCCCTCGTACTGACCACAGACAGCTGTTATTACACTATAATAGTGTGTGTGCGTGTGTGTGTGTGTTAATATATCTAATAATAATTCATCATTAAGAATTCATTGGAATTCACGTATTTTCCTTGTTCCAGCTTTGTGCAAGTGTGAATGCAAAATATCTCAATGACGCACTTTCCTCTGAATCCTTCCTTAGCCATCAGACATTGCTTAAGACATCAACAAGGGTCTGCCATCCCTTTCCATGTCCCCTGTGTGGTTAAGTGCCATATCCTTTCCCTCCCAAAGTTGTGTTTGACACAGAGATTTTTTGGTCAGCCCCATTTGTGTGTTCCTCCAAAGATCCAAAGGCAGATGCTCTGGCTTCATTCTTAACCCATGTCCCAAATATTTCCATCTTCTCTTCTGATTACCTGTAGAGATAAGGAGTTGTTGAAGGCTAACAAATCTGAACATTTGTTATAAAATAATGTAATTAAATACTAGTATTTCTCAAAGGCATTTGCTTTCAAAGGAATTTAGACATTTGTCTGTACCTTTGGTGGATTTCCAGCTTTCAAACTTAAATGTTAAGAGGGAAGTAACATTTGAGTTGAAGATCTGTCTTCTGGGCTTTACATTGTAGATTTTCGATTACCAAATTACCAAAGATGGTGAATGCAGCTGCCATCTTGTCAATTGTTTCATTCTGGACATCCGCACTGGTTTGCGTCTTACCGCCAAATGTATGTGAATAGACTCACTTCTTGTATTCCTTTGTTTTCTAATGTAATGCTTGAGTTCAGAATGATTAAGCCTAAATAGGACCAAAAAATAAGGATTCAAACCTGTTTGTATTTTGCCAGTGGTGGAGAGCAACACCATATGTTACTCACTGGACGAAGCCCAGCTCAGCTCATTGTAGTTCAACATGTTACATCTAGGCTACCAGCCTTAGAGATCAATCCTCATTCTAAGTGTCCTTGCTAGGATTTGATACTGACAGATGGCAATTTCAGAGAAACTTTTGAGATTTCATAATTTAAGTGAATCAACTGGACAAATTTCTCCTCAAGACCAGAATATGAGCAAGTTTGGTCAGTGATATTCCTGGCTCTATGGTTTCTATTAAATATTAATTCTCCATAAAGACCGTTCATGCAGGGGGGACAAAGGATGATGAGTGGAGAGATATGAGGATATTGGGATAGCAGAAAGCCAGGCAGCCAGTGTCAGAGCAAAGTTCTAGCAGCTCAGCAGTGAAGCAGAGAGAGGGAGTAGTTTGGGGAATAATATGGTCTTCTTTGAACAAGAAAGTTTCATATTCTGTGTGAGAGACTCTTACTGTGAGTCCTCACCATTGCCCCCTGACTGAAATGAATTCCCAATAGGTGCTATGGTCTGTTGGGTTGTGCTGGACCTAGCGCACAACCCATTTGCATTTTATTCTTGGGTTAAGCAAAGAAACATCTAATATTACATAATGTAAACAATAACACCACTAAAGATCCATTATTCATATAATTAGCAAACCCTGACTCACTAAGCAGAATATGTCTACGCTGCAGTAAAACACCTACAGCTGGCCTTGTCAGCTAACTCAGGCTCACAGCACTTGAGTTGCTGGGCTACAAAATTGCAGTGTGGATGTTTGGGCTCAGGTTGGAGCCCAAGATCTGGGACCCTGCAAGGGGGCAGAGTCCCAGACCCCAGGGTCTAGCTTCACCCCGAGTCTACTCTGCACTTTTATAGCCCCGCAACCCAAGCCCCACAAGCCGAAGTTAGCTGACAAAGGCCAGCCGCAGGTGTGTTATTGGAGTGTAGACCTACACAGCCTTTCCATCTGAGGGTAACACACTGGATAAGTTACTTTGTGGAGAAGAAACCTGCCTTCTTTTCTTGGATCTGCCACTGACTCATGCGAGTGTTATCAGCTTTCACAATTTTATTGCAAGTCTCCCAATATTTGGTCTTTTTCTTAAAACTCTGGCTCCAGGAGCCAAGTATATACATGAGAATCTCAGCTTTCTTTTTCTTTTTCAATTTTTTTTAATCTTATTATTTCTAAGCTATTCTCATGACTGGGGGGTGTGAATACTGATTTTTGAATGCTTGAGTTTGATAATACAATATTGTCCTTTTGCAGCCTTTGGCAAGACGTTTCACCTCTTTGGGACTGTTTCCCTATTGTTATAATGGAAATAATGATGATTCCTATCCATACAGCTTTACAAAGGAGAGGAAGTATTCCACAAATATCTACATGCATGTACTGTCAAACCTGCTGTGAGTTACGCCACAGTTATATCTGTTGTGTCTCAATGAAATCAGTCGTGTAAACACCTTGTCGGAATCTATGTGATTCTATAGGTGCAAATGGAAAGACAGAATATGACACTGTACCTAGACAAAAAGAAAAGGAGTACTTGTGGCACCTTAGAGACTAACAAATTTATTAGAGCATAAGCTTTCGTGAGCTACAGCTCACTTCATCCGATGAAGTGAGCTGTAGCTCACGAAAGCTTATGCTCTAATAAATTTGTTAGTCTCTAAGGTGCCACAAGTACTCCTTTTCTTTTTGCGAATACAGACTAACACGGCTGCTACTCTGAAACCTGTACCTAGACAGCATGCAATTAATTAATTAAAATGTAGGGTACTTCCTCACTCAGAAAATGCTTTGGGTTATTATTATGTTCCTAATTTTGGGTTCAGGCATGGTAGCAAATGTAATTTAATTGGTCACAGACACATACAGGAGACCTTTCCTGGAGCTCAAACTTTGCTTCTGCTTAGCAGTCACCTTGGCCAATTTTCTTTTCAGAGCAATACCTCTCAGAATGCAATGCCTGTTTTTAAAAATACATCTGCAGCTACCAAAACTAGCCACTAGGAGGCAGTGTAACTGGAATCATAGAATCATAGAATCATAGAATATCAGGGTTGGAAGGGACCCCAGAAGGTCATCTAGTCCAACCCCCTGCTCAAAGCAGGACCAAGTCCCAGTTAAATCATCCCAGCTAGGGCTTTGTCAAGCCTGACCTTAAAAACCTCTAAGGAAGGAGATTCTACCACCTCCCTAGGTAACGCATTCCAGTGTTTCACCACCCTCTTAGTGAAAAAGTTTTTCCTAATATCCAATCTAAACCTCCCCCATTGCAACTTGAGACCATTACTCCTCGTTCTGTCATCTGCTACCATTGAGAACAGTCTAGAGCCATCCTCTTTGAAACCCCCTTTCAGGTAGTTGAAAGCAGCTATCAAATCCCCCCTCATTCTTCTCTTCTGCAGACTAAACAATCCCAGCTCCCTCAGCCTCTCCTCATAAGTCATGTGCTCTAGACCCCTAATCATTTTCGTTGCCCTTCGTTGTACTCTTTCCAATTTATCCACATCCTTCCTGTAGTGTGGGGCCCAAAACTGGACACAGTACTCCAGATGAGGCCTCACCAGTGTCGAATAGAGGGGAACGATCACGTCCCTCGATCTGCTCGCTATGCCCCTACTTATACATCCCAAAATGCCATTGGCCTTCTTGGCAACAAGGGCACACTGCTGACTCATATCCAGCTTCTCGTCCACTGTCACCCCTAGGTCCTTTTCCGCAGAACTGCTGCCGAGCCATTCGGTCCCTAGTCTGTAGCGGTGCATTGGATTCTTCCATCCTAAGTGCAGGACCCTGCATTTATCCTTATTGAACCTCATTAGATTTCTTTTGGCCCAATCCTCCAATTTGTCTAGGTCCTTCTGTATCCTATCCCTCCCCTCCAGCGTATCTACCACTCCTCCCAGTTTAGTATCATCCGCAAATTTGCTGAGAGTGCAATCCACACCATCCTCCAGATCATTTATGAAGATATTGAACAAAACGGGCCCCAGGACCGACCCCTGGGGCACTCCACTTGATACCGGCTGCCAACTAGACATGGAGCCATTGATCACTACCCGTTGAGCCCGACAATCTAGCCAGCTTTCTACCCACCTTATAGTGCATTCATCCAGCCCATACTTCCTTAACTTGCTGACAAGAATGCTGTGGGAGACCGTGTCAAAAGCTTTGCTAAAGTCAAGAAACAATACATCCACTGCTTTCCCTTCATCCACAGAACCAGTAATCTCATCATAAAAGGCGATTAGATTAGTCAGGCATGACCTTCCCTTGGTGAATCCATGCTGACTGTTCCTGATCACTTTCCTCTCCTCTAAGTGCTTCAGGATTGATTCTTTGAGGACCTGCTCCATGATTTTTCCAGGGACTGAGGTGAGGCTGACCGGCCTGTAGTTCCCAGGATCCTCCTTCTTCCCTTTTTTAAAGATGGGCACTACATTAGCCTTTTTCCAGTCATCCGGGACTTCCCCCGTTCGCCACGAGTTTTCAAAGATAATGGCCAAGGGCTCTGCAATCACAGCCGCCAATTCCTTCAGCACTCTCGGATGCAATTCGTCCGGCCCCATGGACTTGTGCACGTCCAGCTTTTCTAAATAGTCCCTAACCACCTCTATCTCTACAGAGGGCTGGCCATCTCTTCCCCATTTTGTGTTGCCCAGCACAGCAGTCTGGGAGCTGACCTTGTTAGTGAAAACAGAGGCAAAAAAAGCATTGAGTACATTAGCTTTTTCCACATCCTCTGTCACTAGCTTGCCTCCCTCATTCAGTAAGGGGCCCACACTTTCCTTGGCTTTCTTCTTGTTGCCAACATACCTGAAGAAACCCTTCTTGTTACTCTTGACATCTCTTGCTAGCTGCAGCTCCAGGTGCGATTTGGCCCTCCTGATATCTTTCCTACATGCCCGAGCAATATTTTTATACTCTTCCCTGGTCATATGTCCAAGCTTCCACTTCTTGTAAGCTTCTTTTTTATGTTTAAGATCCGCTAGGATTTCACCATTAAGCCAAGCTGGTCGCCTGCCATATTTACTATTCTTTCGACTCATCGGGATGGTTTGTCCCTGTAACCTCAACAGGGATTCCTTGAAATACAGCCAGCTCTCCTGGACTCCCTTCCCTTTCATGTTAGTCCCCCAGGGGATCCTGGCCATCTGTTCCCTGAGGGAGTCAAAGTCTGCTTTCCTGAAGTCCAGGGTCCGTATCCTGCTGCTTACCTTTCTTCCCTGCGTCAGGATCCTGAACTCAACCAACTCATGGTCACTGCCTCCCAGATTCCCATCCACTTTTGCTTCCCCCACTAATTCTACCCGGTTTGTGAGCAGCAGGTCAAGAAAAGCGCTCCCCCTAGTTGGCTCCCCTAGCACTTGCACCAGGAAATTGTCCCCTACGCTTTCCAAAAACTTCCTGGATTGTCTATGCACCGCTGTATTGCTCTCCCAGCAGATATCAGGAAAATTAAAGTCACCCATGAGAATCAGGGCATGCGATCTAGTAGCTTCCGTGAGTTGCCGGAAGAAAGCCTCATCCACCTCATCCCCCTGGTCCGGTGGTCTATAGCAGACTCCCACCATGACATCACTCTTGTTGCACACACTTCTAAACTTAATCCAGAGACACTCAGGTTTTTCCACAGTTTCGTACCGGAGCTCTGAGCAGTCATACTGCTCCCTTACATACAGTGCTACTCCCCCACCTTTTCTGCCCTGCCTGTCCTTCCTGAACAGTTTATAACCATCCATGACTGTACTCCAGTCATGTGAGTTATCCCACCAAGTCTCTGTTATTCCAATCACGTCATAATTCCTTGACATCACCAGGACCTCCAGTTCTCCCTGCTTGTTTCCAAGGCTTTGTGCATTTGTATATAAGCACTTGAGATAACCTGTTGATCGCCCCTCATTCCCAGTATGAGGCAGGAGCCCTCCCCTCACAGACCTTCCTGCCTGTGCTTCCTCCCGGTATCCCGCTTTCCCACTTACCTCAGGGCTTTGGTCTCCTTCCCCCGGTGAACCTAGTTTAAAGCCCTCCTCACTAGGTTAGCCAGCCTGCTGGCAAAGATGTTCTTCCCTCTCTTCGTAAGATGGAGCCCGTCTCTGCCCAGCACTCCTCCTTCATGGAACACCATCCCATGGTCAAAGAATCCAAAGCCTTCTCTCCGACACCACCTGCGTAGCCATTCGTTGACCTCCACGATTCGACGGTCCCTACCCAGGCCTTTTCCTTCCACGGGGAGGATGGACGAGAACACCACTTGCGCCTCCAACTCCTTTATCCTTCTTCCCAGAGCCACATAGTCCGCAGTGATCCGCTCAAGGTCATTCTTGGCAGTATCATTGGTGCCCACGTGGAGAAGCAGGAAGGGGTAGCGATCCGAGGGCTTGATGAGTCTCGGCAGTCTCTCCGTCACATCACGAATCTTAGCCCCTGGCAAGCAGCAGACTTCTCGGTTTTCCCGGTCAGGGCGGCAGATAGATGACTCAGTCCCCCGGAGGAGAGAGTCCCCGACCACCACCACCCGCCTTCTCCTCTTGGGAGTGGTGGTCGTGGAACCTCCAACCTCAGGACATCGCATCTCATGCCTCCCAACCAGCGGAGTCTCCTTCCGCTTTCTCCCCCCAGACATATCATCTGGTCCACTCTCCGCATTGGTACCTGTGGAGAGAACATGAAAGCGGTTAGTTACCTGTGTCTGTGTTACTGGAACCCGGACATTCCGCTTACCTCTTCTGGAGGTCACATGTTGCCAAGCTTCTTCACTGGCCTCTTGGCTCCTCTGTGCAACCTGCTCTACATCTTTAGAGCTTTGTGCCCCTAGAAGGCTATCCTGAGTTTGGTCCAGAAAATCCTCAGTCTCTCGTATACAACGCAGGGTCGTTACCTGTTGCTCCAGACCTTCAATCTTCTCTTCCAATATGGAGACCAGCTTGCACTTTGTACAGACAAAGTCGCTTCTGTCCTGTGGAAGAAAGACAAACATGGCACATCCAGTGCAGGTCACAACAGCTGAATTCCCCCCTTCCATATCACCTACCTACTACGGAGCTTTCTCAGAGACGTTGGCAAGATGTAAGCCTCACTGGGCTCACTCCAGGCGAACTCCCAGGCAAACTCCTGCTGTGAGCTGCTCTGCTGTCCCCGCTGCTCAGCTGGTTCGCGAGGCTCCGGCTATTTTTAAACAGCCAGGCTTCCCTGACGCAAACACACAGACACCCTAATGCCCGCCCCCTGCAGGCTAGCAGCCAATCAGACACTCACTCAGGCTCCCTCCCAGCAAACACACGCTCGGATACTTCCTCAGCAAGCAAACACACACACTCGGATACTTACCAGTCCCAGGCAAACTCCTGCTGTGAGCTGCTCTGCTGTCCCCACTGCTCCGCTGGAACGTTGTCCCCGTCGAGGCCAATCCTTGGACAAGATGGTCAGACCCCTGGTGATAGTATGCTTTTAAATGTGGCCAGTAGCACTTTGCTGTGTGCCTTTGCATTCAGTTAATCCAAACCGTAAAGCTATTCAGCTGAAGGAAGACACAACCCCCTGCAATTTATTCTTTAGAGCAAGAGAAGTTTGCTATGAGGGACACTGGGCTGCAATAAATGACAGCATGTTATCTGTATAACAGGAGATTGAGTGATGCTGTGGAACATAATGGAAAGTTGGCCAATCAATACCATGTTATTTTTCAATTTATCTTTATTAATTTTGCCCACTGTTTTCATTTGTGCTCCCAAGAGCAATGAATGGGTGTGAACACTGATTCTGCCTAAATAATATTATGAAAGAACATAATTTAGGCAAGCTGCACTTCCTTGCTAGAGCTCTAGAAAGTAACCGTTGTGTAAGGGTCTGTGCTGTGACTGCTCTGGTCAACTGGTGGAAAATGAAGACCTGCGTGGTGGTGTATAAACCGCATATTTGAACTGAAGGAGCAATTCTGGGCCATGGTGACTCCACCCCCCCTGCACCTGCAGAGTATGCTCCAGCTGAAGGAGGAGCTTAAAAGGAAGCCCAATTGCTCAGAAAGGGACAGAGAGTAGGGGAAACAGACCTATCCTAAGAGCTCCTTTACAAGGGAACTTCAGAAGCCTTTGCTGTGAGTGGGCAGCTACCAGATGAGCCCAGCTGGGCTGAAGGTTCAGTGATTTTCCTTTTTCTTTCTTATGTTAGACCTTGAGACTGGGGGGTGAATGCTAGGAAGCAGCCTTGGGGCACTCCAAGGTGCTTGATATTGTTGCCTCCCAAAGGGCTCTGGGCTGGAGACTGATGGAGTGGGAGGGCTCAGGCTCCTGTACCAACCACCCTTGTTACAGCGAGACCAGAAAATTCCCTTTCAGAAGTATGAGGGAGTAGAGGTGCTGAAAGCCTCAAGGTGAAGGTGAGCCACCTATCAGGGTCCAGAGGTGGACTGAAGGCCCTTTCTGTTGGACATGGGACTCTATATATTTCTAGGACTCAGTTACACTGGAAGGGGCCTCACTAAATTGGTGACACAGCTGGGAGGGCCAAGTCCCCACCTACCAAAGGTTGGGATGTTGGAATGGTTGCTGCCGAGAGACCCCGTCTTGGGGGTGGGGGGAAGTGGCAGTCCAGGAACCTAACCGCTAGGCATTGCCATCAGTAAGCCCAATCCCCATCACAACTTGCCACTCATGGGGTACTTGATACTTTGATAGAATTACAGTTCCTTAAGTGGCACCTCAGTGAAACACCAGAAGAAATAGCATAGTGGTGATGCAAAGTCCTGTTGGCTTTCTGAGTAATCCACAAAGTGCCCGTTATAAATTGAAGTCATAGCTTCCGCAAGGAAACATCTTGGCTACCTCGAAATAAAAGGGTCCTCTCCTCGAAGAGGTAGTGTAGTCTAGAGGCTAAAGCAGCAGTCTGACAATAAGGAGCCTTTCTCCACTGCCGAAGCCTTTGACTGCAGCATATAGTGCCTCTGCAGCACCATACGTGTAGACATTGGCTGAGTGACATGGGGCAAGTCACTTAGGTCATTATTTTCAGAACTAGTTTTGATAGCCTCGGTTTTGGGTGTACAACTTTAGACATCTGCTGTAGGGCCAGGCTTTCAGAGGCATCTACCTTCTATTGATTTAAATGGATTTCAGGATCCAGGCCTATGCAACTGCAGATCCCATTGACATCCAATCAAGTTGTGGGGTCCAGAACCTCTGAAAGTCAGGTTCGAGGTGTGTCTTGTTGCCAGTCATAAACTTGGGCAACCAAATTAGGGGACAATTTTTAAAATAATGGTCTAATCCTCTCAGTCTCAATTTTCTCATCCATGATAGTGATATGAACAGATAGCATGGTGCCTCAAAAGAGAATTGTAACACCTTACTAAATAATGGCCCAGCTCCTTACCTGGTGTAGATTGGCATTGTTCTGTTGACTTCAGTGGAATGATGTTGATTTACAGCAGCTGTGGATTGGGTGCAGCATGTTTGTAAAAAGAGACAGAGGTGCAACGCGGTGTTAAGGCCAGACAGTGACAGAGGTGGGAATTGGAAAAGGAGGATTCCTGTATGCAGTACAAGACCACGCTGTCTCTAGCAGTGATGGAGAGATCCCTTCAACCAGTTGAAGTTTTCAGATTAAAAACTCACTAGCACAAACTTTTTTATTTTTCTTCACATTCCAATACCACCTCATCATCATCATCATCATCATCATAAATAATTTCACTCTGGAAAACTTCTCAAGTCCCTGAAATGTCGTAGGAAGGGGTATGTGAAATGATGTGCCCAAACTTGCATATATTTGCATGATTGACATGCAGTGCTGATAAATATAACATAAAAACTAAGCCCAGGGCCTAGTTCTGCTTCTATCATGATCAGAGAGAATCACTTACGGTTTGACATGGCTGCTATGTTCCCCAGGGCCTCATGAAGCACTCTTCCCTCCCAGAACTTCCCCAGGAACAGTGTTGTTAATAATTTGTCCCTAGATGTTCCCCCCAACATGAAGATGCTGTACAAACAGATAGGGCCAGTTGCAATAGTCGCACTGATGCTCCACAACACCGGTTTCACTGGTTTCTATAGGACCCCTTGTGGTGAAAGGTTCTAGACCCAAAGGGGCATTAGGAACCTACACACCTCTGAGGATCTTGGCCCTCATCAACATGAGGACATGTAGCACAGGCTGACCCACAGTAAAAGGCAGTCCCTGCCCTGAAGACTTTACAGTCTGAATGGACATGACACCCATGGGGGGAAGAAAAGAGATACAACATACAAGCAGAAGATGGGGAACTGAGGCCCAAGATCACACAGGCAGAGCCTGGAACTGGACCCAAGTGGCAGCCCAAAGCCTTAGCCACAAGACCATACATTTTACAAGGGTGTCTGCATCACCCTCTGCTCAGACATGGGCCTCAGTTACACAATCTGGCCCTAGGACTGAACAAGTTACAAACCACGCGCAAGCGTTCAAGGCCTGACCGTGTGCCAGCTGAAGTGAATGTGTAATTTGGCAATGACTCCAGTGGGGCTTTCTGGCTTCCTGAAAGTTCTGGGCACCTTTCACAGTAAGGATACCCTAGCGGGCTTTACAAACATCATGATCATTCACACATACTCTGCCAACCGTCCCTTCTGTGAACTTAACACAGAAAGTTCCCTCTTAGACAACTTTCTGCCCGTTATCATGTATCACAAAATGGTGCTGGGGTGCACTGATTCCCAGGCTATTTCAGGGCATTTTCAATATCCTGCACTCCCCATCAGTGACCATCCTCTGAGAAGTCCCATCATTAAAAGCCTCCTGTGACTGACAGTGCGATTGGCTGAACGAGAAGCAGGACTGAGTGGACTTGTAGGCTCTGAAGTTTTACATTGTTTTGTTTTTGAGTGCAATTACGTAACAAAAAAAAATCTACATTTGTAAGTTGCACTTTCATGACAAAGAGATTGCAGTACAGTACTTGTATGAGGTGAATTGAAAAATACTATTTCTTTATCATTTTTACAGTGCAAATATTTGGAATAAAACATAGTATACACTTTGATTTCAATTACAACACAGAATACAATATAGATGAAAATGTAGAAAAACATCCAAAATATTTAATAAATTTCAATTGTTATTCTATTGTTTAACAGCGCAATTAAAACAGCAATTAATCGCTATTAATTTTTTTGAATTAATCATGTGAGTTAACTGTGATTAATCAACAGCCCTAGTATGAATACAAGCAGAGATAATTCAAGGGTTTCGTTGTGCCCTGCATTGTACAAAGCCACAGTAAGAAACAGTCCCCGTCCCAAGGAGCTTACAACTTAAAAAACAAAAGAAGGAAAGAGACTCACCCAAGATCACATAACAAGTAAGTGACAGCGCCAGGAACAGAACCTAGCATTTCAAAGTCCCATTAATAGGTGCTATCCACTGGACTATGCTGCCACCAAGGTTTAAAAAACACACTACTATTGAAAGTTCCTGAGTAGCTGTTCCTGTACTAGTTTCAGCCTCAAGACAGCACCTGAACTATGGGGTCAACTCTCAGATGTTAACAATTGCTGTAGTCACAGTAGCACCAAGCCAGCAATTACATTCAGTAGGGAACTGTGCAGCTTGTCTTGTGTCACACTGGTAATTGGTGATATTTAAAGTCCAAAAAGCGCTAAGATATCAAACTGCTTCCTTTCCCTTCCCTTCTTTTCTGAGAGACGAGGCAGAAGAGCAAGGGGAGTCACCTAAAAGGACATTAGGCAAGGATCAGAGAGTGAGAGAGCGCACGAGTGAATGAGTATGTAGAAAGCAACACATTAAAATCCAGAGAGATCAAGGGATAGAAAAGCATCAAGAATGTGACTTGTATTGTGAGTGGGAACAGTGAAAGGGCACAAGAATTGAAAATGAAAGCACATGCACACAAAATGCAGTGTTATTGTCTGGTTATTAGTCTGATGGAATAAGTGAAACTTGCAGGCCTGAGAAGTTACATTTCTAGGTAGTGTAGTACCTTTATAGAGGCCCTGGAATCAATTGTAATGATCCACTAGGGGAAGCTAGAGAATCTTTTTGTTTGCCAGCCAGACCAGGCTAACAGAGCTTGGGTTGACCTACTACAAGGGTAGTCAATAGGCAGAATATGGACCAAACCTGGTCCACCGGAGACTTTTGAATGGACAACGAAATCTTTTCACTTACTTATTATTATCATTATTGTTATTATTTTGACTGTACTTTAACCAAGCAATTTGGATACTCACACACCTCTCCTTCCTGGAGCTCATTCCAGGAGTTTCTATTTAATTTTATGGACACGTCATTCTGGTATCTGAACACCTCAGAACCGTTGCTCTGCCTATCCTCAGAACGCTGCTGTGAGAGAGAGAAGCATCATCTCCACCTTGCAGCCAGGAAACCAATGCACAGAGAGATTGACTTGTCTACTTGGAATCTGTGGCACAGCCAAGATTTGGACAAAGGCCTCCTGGAGGCCTGCCTAGTGCCTTGACCACAGAACCAGCCTTCCTCACATCTTCCTTTTTCTCTTAACATTTATTTAGACTGACATTTAGTCAAGGGACCTGGCTTTGGGTACTCACCCAGTGACTTTCTCTGTCTAGATTATGTACCTATATGGCCTCCTTTACAGTAGTATCTGAGCACCTCATAGTCATTGATGTATTTAGTGACTGAGCCAAAAGAAAACTCTCCACCAGTGTCTGAAAGGTGCAGACACCCAGCCTGAGGTGAAATGCCTGCAAGCGGATCAGGGGAACTATATAAATACAGCACAGTATAAAGGCCTAGATAGGTAAGGTCCATGCTCAGGGTTGCAACTTTGGCTTTGCTGCTAGGAGAGAGACAAAGGGGAGGGAGGGTCAGTTCTGGTGGTGATTTATGTGACTCGGAGACATCCTGCATGCAGAATATCACGGTATTCCTTAAAGCCACTGAAACTCCATCCATGACTTTTGTGCACTATCCATCCCATCAGTATTTGACTCTGGGAAAGATGCCTTTAACATATGTGTACAGGATTTACCACATAGAGTATACCAAATGGTATATGTTGGAAAATAGCTTCCTTTGAGAAGAAGGTTGGTCTTGTAGTTAAAGTACTAACTCGGGCTTTGAGAGATCTAGGTTCAATTCTAACCTCTATAATTTTGGGCAAATCAGTCGCTCTTTCTAGACCACCACTCCTTCTGTCAGGTTTCAGAGTAGCAGCCGTGTTAGTCTGTATTCGCAAAAAGAAAAGGAGTACTTGTGGCACCTTAGAGACTATTTGAGCATAAGCTTTCGTGAGCTACAGCTCACTTCATCGGATGCATTTGGTGGAAAATATAGAGGGAAGATTGATATACACACACAGAGAACATGAAACAATGGGTTGGAGATAATGATACTTCCTGTGCTTGTCTTGGCTATTTAGTTTGTAAGGACCAGATCCACAGAGAGACTGAGGCAATGCAGTGCCTAACTGGTAGCTGCCTAGAAAACCACTGGAACAAGACTGTGATCCACAAAGCCTGATTTAGGCACTGATTCTCCCTGTACAACGAATGGGAAGAGATGATCCCCTTAGAATGTGTTCCAGAAAGCCAGCACACTAGGCAGGGAACCACTTAAGTTAGCCAATGGGAGATATCAACCAGGCGGGTGCGTGCTAAACCCTGCCCCTCTTGTACGGGGAGATGTTGGAGGACCAGTAAAGTGCCTGGACCACTACTACTTATTGCTAAAAGTAACCAGCAGGCTGTGAGTGGACCTATGTAGCAGCCTTAGCATGACCAAGTCAAGAGGGAAGGGGGTTTGGGTGACCACAGAAGGGAACCTTGACCCCGCGTCCTTCCTGACGAGATCTCTGTTGAAATTGCTGAGGTATGCGTTTAAGGAAAAACAGAAAGCTTATCTATATGTGCCCTCAGGGATGTGTTTGTCAAGGCCTCAAGGCTTGAAAAAAACCACATTTGGCTAATTGATGATCAGAGGGAAACCTTGAAAT
This sequence comes from Dermochelys coriacea, assembly GCF_009764565.3. Taxonomy (NCBI): domain Eukaryota; kingdom Metazoa; phylum Chordata; order Testudines; family Dermochelyidae; genus Dermochelys; species Dermochelys coriacea. Next base: position 8,158,786 of record NC_050069.1, on the reverse strand, counting down.
TGCTTGCTTAACAAGTTTTCTTTGAGTGATGTGTTATTGTAATACTAATGAATAAATAAGGGAAGAAAGTTTCGGGTAGTTGAACTCTTCAGGGATTCTCCCTCTGGATACCTCTCGGGGTCCCCAATAGCAGAAGGAAGATTGACCAATCGGAAGACAGCCGTTGCACCGTTCAAGAGCCACACCCAACTTCGGTAGTTATTGAGGGTTGGGGGCGTTTTGTTAACCTGTTGAAGACGAGTGTAAGTGCTTGATAATAAGTAAAGTCTAGCTTTAAGTGAGAGCATTCTTGTTTTGTCCTGTTTGTGCCAGTGACCTATTGGTCGGACAGTCGTGTCTCCGTTGATTTACCTACTGACACCCCCTCACACAGAGGAAAGTTGCTAAGAGCTTTGGGTTGAAAGAACCCCGGGTAACACTCATGGAAATAGGTGCCCAAATCCAGGCTGCTGGGAGGTGCCTATCTTTGCTTGCGATCCAGATACCAAGGGCAGTAGGTAGACAAATACCTACGTTGCCTGCAGGACCCAAAACAGAACAGTTTGGGGGAGGAACTCCCCTTTTGCCTAGTGGATAGGATGTACTTAGCCAGGATGTGGAAGACCCCCCTCTCCCACTCCCCGCCATTCAACAAGTCCCTCCTCCTGAAGAGGAAGAAAGGATTTAAACAGAGATTTGCCCAACTATTGGACTCTGTGATAGTCTAGTATGGGGTTCCTCAATCTCTCCTATTGAAGTTGTTCCACTTTCATTAAATAATTGGATAAATAAATATTAATTGGACCAGTGAAAGTGTGAGAATGACTCTACAACCTCATGGTTAAAGCACGCACCTGAAAAGTGGCACCTCCAAGTTCAAATCCCTTCTTCCCCTCAGAAGGAGGGGAAATGTGAATTGGGGGTCTCCCACATCCTAGCTGAGTGCCCTCTCCACTGGGCTAAACATTATAAGGGCAGTTCTCCCCACGCCCCTGGTGGTTTAGTTTGAATTTGCCTGAGGGGCTGTCAGGGTTCCTTCCCCACTCTGAACTCTGGTGTACAGATGTGAGGACCCACATGAAAGACCCCCTAAGCTTATTCTTATCAGCTTAGGTTAAAACTTCCCCAAGGCACTGTGGTGGGGTGGTGTCCCACCCCCATGCCAGATTGGGCTTCAACATACCAGAGTGGCTGCACAAGGCGGCAGCCAATCAGGGCCAGTATTACAGCCAGACCATCAGGGCTAGGCTAGGCCCTATATGAAGGCTGCCCAGGCAAGAGGCAGTCAGTCTCTCCCAGGCTTTCAGAGGGTGAAGGTCTGTCTCCTGCATGAGGAGACTAGCACCAGGTGCAGCACAGCGGGAGCTGAAGGGAACTCCTGCCTGGTACCTGCTGGGCTGTGGGCCATGAGGAAAAGGGCCTAACCGTTCAAAGGGGCTGACGGGGAAATGGCCCAGGGAGAGAGATGGACAAAGGGAGAGAAGGAGGGCAAGCAGGAAGGCTGCTGCCAAAGGGTCCCAGAGTTGGGACCCAGGGTAGAGGGCAGGGCCTGGGTCTCCCCCTTGCACTTCCACCTGGCTGTTAGGAGTGGCCATCATGGACTGCACCAGACCCCTTCCAAAAAGGGGTTAGACTTTGGGGTGTGGTTGGCCATTGTGGCTGGGGTGAAGAGAAGGACTGTGGATAACACCAAACCCCCTGGAAGGGGGTCAGACTGGAGCAGTGGGCACTGCCGGAGGGCAGTGTCCTGAAGAAGATGCTGGGAGCAATGCTGGTCAAGATGCCAATCTAGGGCGAGAGATGGATGGGACACCAATGGCAGAGGGCACTCTGCATGAACTGAGCTAATTCCCAGAGTAAACAGCAGGAAGTGCTGTGGTGAGTGCCAATCCCGTCACAGGCACAGATTTCTTGCCTTGGGATCTCTGCCACCACCAAGTGATTTAACAAACAATCAGGGAAAGGACCACTTGGAGTCCTATTCCCCCAAGCCTACACCCCCTTTCCTGGGGAACACTTCAGCATATATCCTCACCAACTGGTTACAAAGGGACTTGTCATAAATATAAAGGGAAGGGTAACCACCTTCTGTATACAGTGCTGTAAAATCCCTCCTGGCCAGAGGCAAAATCCTTTCACCTGTAAAGGGTTAAAAAGCTAAGGTAACCTTACTGGCACCTGACCCAAAATGGCCAATGAAGGGAAAAGATTCTTTCAAATCTGGAGTGCGTGGGGAAAGGCTTTTGTCTGTCTGTCTGTCTGATCTGTTTGCCGGGAACAGATCAAGGATGCAAGCCTCCAGCTCCTGTAAAGTTAATAAATAATCTAGCTAGAAAATGCGTTAGGTTTCCTTTTGCTTTTTTGGCTTGAGAAATTCGCTGTGTTGGAGGGAATGTGTATTCCTGTTTTGTGTCTTTTTGTAACTTAAGGTAACTTAAGGTAGAAGAATTCACTATGTTTTGAATCTAACTACCCTGTAAAGTATTTCCCATCCTGATTTTACAGAGGTGATACTTTTACCTTTTATTTAAATAAAATCCTTCTTTTAGGAACCTGATTTTTTTTTCATTGTTCTTAAGATCCAAGGGTTTGGGTCTGTGTTCACCTGTACCAATTGGTGAGGCTTGTTATTATCAAGCCTTCCCCAGAAAAGGGGGTGTAGGGCTTGGGAGGATATTTTGGGGGAAGATGTCTCCAAGTGGGCTCTTTCCCTGTTCTTTGTTTAAATCGCTTGGTGGTGGCAACATATCAGGTTTTTAACCTAAGCTGGTTCCCAAGGCAAGAAAGAAATCTGTGCCTTGGGATAGTTTTAACCTAAGCTGGTAAGAATAAGCTTAGTGGGTCTTTCATGCAGGTCCCCACATCTGTACCCTAGAGTTCAGAGTGGGGAAGGAACCTTGACAGGACTACAGACCCAAACCCCTGGGTCTTAGAGCAATGGAAAAATCAGTCAGGTTCTTAAAAAAGAAGGATTTTATTTAAAGAGAAAAAGGTAAAAGAATCACCTCTGTAAACTTAGGCTGGTAGTTAGCCTTACAGACTATCGGAAAATTCAAAGAGCCCAGAGGAACCCCCTCTAGCCTTAGTTTCAAAGTTACAACAAAACAGGGATAAACCTCCCTCTAGCAAAATTCACAAGTTGAGAAAACAAAGGTAAACTAATATGCCTTGCCTGGTTGTTGCTTACAAGTTTGAAATATGAGAGACTTGTTCAGGAAGATTTGGAGAACATGGATTGATGTCCGGTCCCTCTTAGTCCCAAGAGCAAACGGCCACAGAAACAAAGAATCCAAAACAAAGGCTCTCCGCCTGCCAGATTTGAAAGTATCTTTTGTCCCCATTGGTTCCTTTGGTCAGGTGCCAACCAGGTTATTTGAGCTTCTTAACCCCTTAGAGGTAAGGAAAAATTTAGGCTACCCCTATGGTTATGACAGGGGCCCTATCCAGAAGGCATGCTCAGAGGCCATCTACCAGGTGTGGTCCTTGCATGTGATTTAAGGAGCTGAATGCCCATCTTCCCTGGTTTGTGAATCACTCTGGGGTTTAAGCGGGAGATAGGCATACAGTCACCTCGAGCGAAGCTGCTGGAGACATACTCAGATACCAAAACATAAGCACCATGTGAGCATAGGCACCTGCGGGGTTTGACGGCAGCTGAGCAGGTGGTGTGTGGATTGAAGTGGAGCCTAAAAATGGGACTTGGGTATCTAAGTACCTTCATGGATCGCACACTAAACTCTTTGGGCAGGGACTGTTTCTTACTTGATTATTTAAACACAACTCTTCCTAGTGAAGTAAATGTGGATTGCCCGTTTTAACCCCATGTCAGCTCATATTGATAGAAGATTAGTCCTTGTGCTTTAACATTAAATGAAAATGAGGCTATCTAATAACACAAGAAGATGCTTTAAAAACATTGCAACCACTTGAGCACTAAAATTTCCTCCAACTCCAATCTCTAGGCATTCCCTGAAAAAATTCTAGGCACCTTTTCTATTGTCATTTCTAGGGCCCTTGAAGAATTGGAAGATATACATATGATTGGGGGGTGGAGAAATCTGGCATTAAAGATATTTAATGCAAAAACTGTTGTGGTAGGTCTTTTAATATTCATTCCACCAATGTAAAGATCTATGACTTGTATTAAAAACAACCCTGAAATCCCACTTTAAGAGATTTGTATATTGCTTTTTGGAAAGATTCACATCCGGCAATGAAAACTAAATCATTAGTCACAGACAGAAAAATGCTTTTAAAAGGAATGATTTGCAAGAGAAGTACTGTAAAACATTACCCATGGCAAATGTAGGGTCGGCATTATATATTGAGTTGCCACAGGTGAATTTTATGGGCTTCTTGGGGGGACTATTTCAGAGAGACACCTGGTCTAGCTAATGCAGGGTGAGGCATCAGGAGACCTAGCAAAACCAGTGTTTTACATTGTCAAATCAATTACCCTGTATAAGTTTTTGCCTTTCTGAAAAATAATGAGCCTACCCCACCTTGGTGGGACTTAATTTGTAAAGTGCTTTGAGATCCTCTGCTGGAAGATGCTGTAGAAATGCAAGGCATTATAAATATTATATAAACATGATATGATGGCATCCTAGCCAGTGGGTAGGATTCTTTCTACTGGCAAGAGAATTTGGAATGTTTGGAGGTTCTGTTGGGCCCATGAACAGATGTGTGGTCCATTCAGTGCAGTCTCTTAATGGGCATAAAATGATTGTCATGGTGCAGCCCACTCTAGAAAGTTTCTACTGAGTCCCGAGGAGAAATGGGAAAGCACAAACCAGTTGCAGGGCCCTTATTGTAGAGTTGGTTTCTCTTTTGCTCTTTCTCTTTATTTTGAAATAATAGAGGCTAAGGGGGAAATTTGTAAAGGCACAAAGGGAATTTAAACACCCAACTCCCATTGACTTGACTTAGGTATTTTTATCTGGGGGAAATACATTGGTAGAATTTCCTTGGGAGAGGCTACAGTAACTAGTAGCTGTGAGACTGCATTTTGAATCAGTAAGGAGAGGGTTGATTGGCCAGAACATATTAGGAGGTGGAGCTAAAGAACTATAAATCATGTTCTAGACCTAAAGGAGTTCACTGGTTTCATCTGTTTAGATGTCTGCTCTGTGGAGTTGATTCCATTATGGAAGCTTAGCTTAGTAAGACATCTAAGGAGCTCATTCCAGCTTGGCAGTTCAGCACAGCTCAGAGGCTCACTTCAGCCTGGGACTGTAGCGTAACTCAGAAGTTCTCTCCATCTTGGGAGATTGATTTTAGCTCAGAAACTTGCTCTAGCCTAGCAATCTGAGTTAGCTCAGGAGTTTAATTGAGTTATGGACGATAGTCAGATGCCTTCCTTAATGAGCGTTTATCTGTTAAGAACTCGCTATTAGAATTCTGTCATTCAAATAAGATATTCCTGTGAGGTCCTAAATGAGAAAATCATGTATTTTTCTATATTTGTAATGGTCACCACACTTTTCTGTTCTTTTTCCTTTCATTGAACTTATAAGCATTGGACCCACAATTCACATGCTATGGTTGTACTGGTATATAGACCCCAATTCAGGATGGCTGGTTCAGGTGACAGGCAATGTGTCTGGTGGTCTCCCCACCAAAAAGTGGAGGCCCTCATTTCAAACTGCATTCATTGGTGGTCTTTCTCGGCCTCTGCAGATAGACCAAGGTCTGAAGGGGCCAGAGAGGATGAACTCCACTCTCACACCTAAAGTCAGGTGTGAGCGACTTGCCTGTCAGCGCTGAGGCACATTAGCAGGGCTGAGAGACGCTCACAGCACAGCTGCCCATGCTGTGCCTGCCTTGTGGCTGAAGAGAGGATTTCACTCTCCAGTGCCTTCAACCCAATGTCTTTTAAAATTCCTTTCACATCCCTTTAAAGTAAGATTTGTAAAGACAAAGGGGATGCACAGATAGTACGGGACTGGAAGAGCTGCACTAACAAGGTGTCACCATGTCTCAGTGGCATGGATCTCAGCTAAGGATGCCAAATTCAGGACAAACTGCTGAGAAATAGGGCAGACTCACCCCAAACTGGTGGTTATTCTATCATTTAGATTGTACCAAGCCAGCAACAAAAGTAAACTTCTGTCTCACCACAGTGGTTAAAAAGAAACCAAAAATTCAGTTTCCTTAGGCATTCCAGCCCTTGGCTCACCACCCAGACACTGGGTGATGAGTGCTTACTGAAAATCAATTTCACTAAATATAGGGTCCTTCTAATCCCAAGAGATCAGCCACTTAGCCAAGTCAATATATAACTCAGATCTTACCCAATAATCATGCTGATGCCAGTCCTTTAGTAACTAAAAACTAAAGGTTTAATAATAAAAGAAAAGGAGAGTTAATAATGATTAATAGATCATATACATACAAATAATGATGGAACAGACTGCTTGCTTGTAAAGTCTCTCTGGTAACTTCCAAAAGATTGGAAGTTTCTCAGTCTGTAAATTCACAATCCAGAGAATCAGGGCAGGAAAGAGGCAAAATGGAAATATCTCTGGGGTCTTTTATATTCTCTGCCATGTGCCTGGAAATTGATTGTCTCCGACAAAGCTCACAGCCTCTGTTTGTGGAAAGTTACTGGCCCAAGATGGAGTCCAGAGTCATAGGAGCATATCACATGTCCTTCCATGCTTTGATGACTTACAGTGGGCAGCCATTGCCCATATTGTTGCTAAGGCATCCGCAGGAAGGCTTACTGGCCAGTATGAGTTTCTTCTATGGCTCATTGTTAGAGTGAAGTGTCCTTAATGGGCCATCAACACATAGCTGTCTGGCCTTGATGTAAATTGGATCTGGTGGGTGTTACCCAGGAATACACCACATGAATAAAATGCAAGTCCATGGCTAATATTCATAATTTTAGATACGAAGATGATACATGGATTTAACCAGGATAATCGTATTTGATAGATTGGAAATGTTATATTGGCACCTTACATGACATACTTTGTACAAGATTTGTTGCAATTGCATAACAGTGGTAATGTCAATTATATAAATAGTCATATTCAATCATACAGCATCACACAAGGGTTCTGTAAGTTTGCACGTGGCATTGTGCAATAATTGGCAATAATCCTTGCCATTCTGAGCCCTATTCTCCTGTGGAGCAAGTCTCCAGTACTTCTGCTTCAGTAGCCACACACTGGAGAGTAAGAGCATGGAGAGACGAGCACTTCACCCACATGTTCCCAAACATGGCTGGTAGTAGGTCAAATCTTTGCCTTCCCAACCTTGACGGTGTCCCTTTAACTCAAAGCCAAATCACCTCGTTGTGATTAGTGTTATTACAATTAATTTCAAGGGAAATTACAGTAATGGAACACTTAAAAGTAAAGAGCTACCACTTCAGATAGCTGGCTATTAATTATAAATGCCATTCTCTATCAGGAATTCTATTTTATCTAAAAGTGGTGTGTTCTGAATGCTTCTCTGGTGTTAATTAGATGGAAGAAAAGCTGAATCAACCGATTATTTTGTGCTGGCTGGAGCTTGTCTCCTCTACATTTCCAACATAGATCCAAGGAATAATGTTGGCATTTGGGGGACCAGGACTGAGTTACTATGGTAATGAGGGCTACAGGAAAGCCTAAGAAGAGTTGTACAGGTTTACAGGCATTAGGTGGATGTTCAGTATAGTTTAACATTGCATTCATTACAGTCAGCTCCTGTTAGGTTGTTGGATTACTCCACTGGCATAATTTACATGTGACCTTGGTAGTTTGAGGAGAAGGACTCAGGGTTTATAAATTTTAGTCCTGACTCTGCTACTCATCCATTGCATGGTCAAATGGAAGTCCCTTAACCTCTTGGTGGCTCATTTTACCCGATTATAAAATGTGGATCCTTCCTTGATAGGAATATTTTTATTTGTATAGCACCTGGCTGCCCCAGTCAAGGATTGCACAAGGCTTTGTACGAACATGTAACTAAAAGACAGTCCCTGCCCCAGAAGTATTGCTGGTTTAATAAGTTGATGTTAGGAAAGTGTTTGAGATCCTTGGATAATAAAGATTAAGGGCCACATCTTGGTCTGGAGTAAGAGGGTGCAAGGGAACCACTATATTCCCTACTCCATGCAGGTGGGTGGAAGAGGGCAGGCAGTGAAAAGAGTCTAGGTTTCATTTTCCTTTCCATGCACTGGACAGAATAGCTGTACCAGCAGATTGGGAAATGTACACCACATCGGGTATAGACCTGGAACTTGCTTAGTTGTCATCTCCATCCCAGGCTCCTCCAGGGCAGATTGTCTCATCACCAGCTAAGCCTGAAAGAAGCATGAGGTTCCTTCTGATACAGTCATTTACATCCTTATGTTGTGCAGCATCCTACAGAATTGTGCAATCTAGGAACACACAGCTGGCCCTATTCCAAACCATGGCCAAACTGATTCAGATGACATCAGTCACCTGAATCTTTGTCCATAATGAAGACTTTCTTTGGACTTAAAGATAATTTATTTTTTTATTTTCTTTTTTCAAAATGGACGTTCGTAAAAGCATAAGAATTGCTGGCTGGATCATATCCACAGTCCATCTAGTTCACGACTGTCTCCAACTATGGCCAGCACCAGAAACTGCACAGAAAGTTCCCAGAAATCCTAAACTGGGCAATTATGGAAGTTCTTGAAAAAAAATTTGAAGGAGAAAGTAGTTAAGGACATTCAGGTCAATGGTAAATGGGACAACATACAACATGGTTTTACAAAATGTAGATTGTGCCAAACCAACCTGATCTCCTTCTTTGAGAAAGTAACAGATTTTTTTAGACAAAGGAAATGCAGTGGATCTAATTTTACGTAGATTTCAGTAAGGCATTTGATACTGTGCCACATGGGGAATTATTAGTTAAATTGGAAAAGACGGGGATCAACATGCAAAATTGAAAGGTGGATAAGGAATTGGTTAAAAGGGAGACTACAGCGGGTCATAATGAAAGGTGAACTGTCAGGCTGGAGGGAGGTTACCAGTGGAGTTCCTCAGGGATCGGTTTGGGGACCAATCTTAGTTAATCTTTTCATTACTAACCTTGGCACAAAAAGTGGAAGTGTGCTAATAAAGTTTGTGGATGATACAAAGCTGGGAGGTATTGCCAATGTAGAGAAGGACTGGGATATCATACAGGAGGATAGGATGAAATTGAATAGTGAGAAGTGTAAGGTCATGCATTTAGGGATTAATAACAAGAATTTTAGTTATAAGCTGGGAATGCATCAATTAGAAGTAATAGAGGAGGAGAAGGACTTTGGAGTATTGGTTGACCACAGGATGACTATGAGCCGCCCATGTGATATGGCCATGAAAAAAGCTAATGCGGTTTTGGGATGCATCAGGCGAGGTATTTCCAGTAGAGATAAGGAGGTGTTAGTACTGTTATACAAGGCACTGGTGAGACCTCATCTGGAATAGTATGTGCAGTTCTGGTCTCCCATGTTTAAGAAGGATGAATTCAAACTGGAACAGGTACAGCGAAGGGCTACTAGGCCCTGGTCTACACTAAGCATTGAGGTCGAATTTAGCAGCGTTAAATCGATGAAACCCTGCACCCATCCACATGACGAAGCCCTTTTTTCGACTTAAAGGGCTCTTAAAATCGATTTCCTTACTCCACCCCCGACAAGGGGATTAGCGCTGAAATCAGTTTTGCTTGGTCGAATTTGGGGTACTGTGGATGCAATTAGATGGTATTGGCCTCTGGGAGCTATCCCAGAGTGCTCCATTTTGACCGCTCTGGACAGAACTCTCAACTCAAATGCACTGACCAGGTAGACAGGAAAAGGCCCGCAAACTTTTGAATTTCAATTTCCTGTTTGGCCATTGTGGCAAGCTGCAGGTGACCATGCAGAGCTCATCAGCAGAGGTGACCATGATGGAGTCCCAGAAACGCAAAAGAGCTCCAACATGGACCGAACGGGAGGTACGGGATCTGATTGCTGTATGGGGAGAGGAATCCGTGCTATCAGAATTAGGTTCCAGTTTTCGAAATGCCAAAACATTTGTGAAAATCTCCCAGGGCACGAAGGACAGAGGGCATAATGGGGACCTGAAGCAGTGCCGCGTGAAACTTAAGGAGCTGAGGCAAGCCTACCAGAAAACCAGAGAGGCGAACGGCCGCTCCGTGTCACAGCCCCAACATTCCGCTTCTATGATGAGCTGCATGCCATTTTAGGGGGTTCAGCCACTACTACCCCAGCCATGTTGTTTTGACTCCTTCAATGGAGATGGAGGCAACACGGAAGCAGGTTTTAGGGACAAGGAAGACGATGATGAGGTTGTAGACAGCTCACAGAAAACAAGTGGAGAAACCAGTTTTCCCGACAGCCAGGAACTGTTTCTCACCCTGGACCTGGAGCCAGTACCCCCCAAATCCACCCAAGGCTGCCTCCCGGACCCACCAGGTGGAGAAGGGACCTCTGGTGAGTGTACCTTTCAAAATACTATACAAGATTTAAAAGCCAGCATGTTTAATGATTAATTTGCCCTGGCATTTGTGGCTCTCCTGGATATACTCCCAAAGCCTTTGCAAAAGGTTTTTGGGGAGGGAAGCCTTATTCCATCTGCCATGGTAGGACACTTTACCACTCTAGGCCAGTAGCACGTACTCAGGAATCATTGTAGAACAACGCATTGCAGTGTATGTTTGCTGGCGTTCAAACAACATCCGTTCTTTATCTCTCTGTATTATCCTCAGGAGAGTGATATCATTCATGGTCACCTGGTTGAAATAGGGTGCTTTTCTTAAGGGGACATTCAGAGGTGCCCGTTCCTGCTGGGCTATTTGCCTATGGCTGAACAGAAATGTTCCCCGCAGTTAGCCACGTGCTGTGGGGGAGGCAAAATGCAACCTTGTAACAAAAGCACATGTGCTATGTATGTAATGTTAACAGCAAGGTTTACCGTGAAAGAGTGTACCCATTGTTCTATAAAATGTCTTTTAAAATACCACTGTCCCTTTTTTTTTCCTCCACCAACTGCATGTGTTTCAAGGATCACAGGATTTTCTCCTTCCCAGAGGCTAGCAAAGATTAGAAGGCAAAAAAAATGCACTCGCAATGAAATGTTCTCTGAACTCATGCTGTCCTCTCACCCTGACAGAGCACAGACGAATGCATGGAGGCAGATAATATCAGAGTGCAGGAAAGCACAAAATGATCAGGAGGAGAGGTGGCAGGCTGAAAGCTGAAAGGCGGCGGCAGCGTGATGAGGAGGCAGGATTCAATGCTGAGGCTGCTGAGGGATCAAACTAATATACTCCAGCATATGGTTGAGCTGCAGGAAAGCCAGCAGGAGCACAGACCGCCGCTATAGCCCCTGTGTAACCAATCGCCCTCCTCCCCAAGTTCCATAGCCTCCTCACCCAGACGCCCAAGAACGCGGTGGGGGGGGCCTCTGGCCACCCAGCCACTCCACCCCAGAGGATTGCCCAAGTAACAGAAGGCTGGCATTCAATAAGTTTTAAACTTTTAAAGTACTGTGTGGCCTTGTCCTTCCCTCCTCCACCACCCCTCCTGGGCTACCTTGGTAATTATCCCCCTATTTGTGTGATGAATTAATGAAGAATGCATGAATGTGAAACAACAATGACTTAATTGCCTCTGCAAGTGGTGATCAAAGGGAGGTGGGGAGGGTGGTTAGCTTACAGGGAAGTAGAATGAACCAAGGGGTGGGGGGTTTCATTAAGGAGAAACGAACAGAACTTTCACACCGTAGCCTGGCCAGTCATGAAACTGGCTTTCAAAGCTTCTCTGATGCGCACCGCGCCCTGCTGTGCTCTTCTAACCACCCTGGTGTCTGGCTGTGCGTAACCAGCAGCCAGGTGATTTGCCTTAACCTCCCACCCCGCCATAAACGTCTTCCCCCATACTCTCACAGATATTGTGGAGCGCACAGCAAGCAGTAATAATAATGGAAATATTGGTTTCGCTGAGGTCTAACTGAGTCAGTAAACTGTGCCAGCGTGCTTTTAAACATCCAAATGCACATTCTACCACCATTCTGCACTTGCTCAGCCTGTAGTTGAACAGCTCCTGACTACTCTCCAGGCTGCCTATGTATGGCTTCATGAGCCATGGCATTAAGGGGTAGGCTGGGTCCCCAAGGATAACTATAGGCATTTCAACATCCCCAACAGTTATTTTCTGGTCTGGGAAGAAAGTCCCTTCCTGCAGCTTTTGAGACAGACCAGAGTTCCTGAAGATGCATCATGTACCTTTCCCGGCCATCCCACGTTGATGTTGGTGAAACGTCCCTTGTGATTCACCAGTGCTTGTAGCACTATTGAAAAGTACCCCTTGCAATTTATGTACTCGCTGGCTTGGTGCTCCGGTGCCAAGATAAGGATATGGGTTCCGTCTATGGTCCCACCACAGTTAAGGAATCCCTTTGCAGAAAAGCTATCCACTGACCTGCACGTTTCCCAGGCTCACTACCCTTGATATCAGCAGATCTTTGATTGCGTTGGCTACTTGCATCACAGCAGCCCCCGTAGTAGATTTGCCCACTCCAAATTGATTCCCGACTGACTGACTGGTAGCTGTCTGGTGTTGCAAGCTTCCACAGGGCTATTGCCACTCGTTTCTCAACTGTGAGGGCTGCTCTCATCTTGGTATTCTTGCGCCTCAGGGCAGGGGAAAGCAAGTCACAAAGTTCCATGAAAGTGCCCTTACGCATGCAAAAGTTTCGCAGCCACTGAGAATCGTTCCAGACCTGCAACACTATATAATCTCACCAGTCTGTGCTAGTTTCCCAGGCCCAGAATTGGCGTTCCACCGCATGAGCCTGCCCCATTAGCACCATGATGCCCACATTGCCAGGGCACGTGCTTTGAGAGAAGTCTGTGTCCATGTCCTCATCACTCTCGTCACTGCGCTGACGTCACCTACTCACCCAGTTTTGCTTTGCCAGGTTCTGGTGCTGCATATACTGCTGGATAATGTGTGTGGTGTTTAATGTGCTCCTAATTGCCAAAGTGATCTGAGCAGGCTCAATGCTTGCTGTGGTATGGCATCTGCACAGAAAAAAGGCACAGAACAATTGTCTGCTGTTGCTCTGATGGAGGGAGGGGTGACTGACGACCTGGCTTACAGGGTTGACTTACAGGGAATTAAAATCAACAAAGGGGGTGGCTTTGCGAGAAACTGAATGGCCACCTCAAGGACAGAATTCAAATCTGGGTTTAGCAGGCCATTGATTTCAGAGGGAGGGAGGGAGGGATGAGAAAACAAATACAAAACAAATCTGGTTTATTTCTTGTTTTGAGCCACTTCATCTATCTTTATACATCTTTCTGGCAGCAGACTGCGCAGTACGACCGATAGCCATCGTCACCTCCTGGGTGCTCGGCAGAAGACGGTGCAGTATGACTGCTGGCCATCATCTTCTGCTGGCTGCAGATTAAAGACAGTGCACTGCCGGTAGGACTCAATCACCATGAGACGAAACAAGGGAAATGACCTGCCTGAGTCACTCCCATGTTTGTCCAGGCACCCAGTTAAAAGAGCACCCAGGACTACGTCGATGACCACTACCAGTTATACTGCACTATCTGCTGCCAAAAGGCAATAAACTGCTGCTGTGTAGCAATGCAGTACCATGTCTGCCAGCACCCAGGAGACATACGGTGACAGTGAGCTGAGCGGGCACAATGCTTGCCATGGTATGGCGTCTGCACAGGTAATTCAAAAAAAAAAAAGCGCAAAATAATTGTCTGCCCTTGCTTTTACGGAGGGAAGGAGGAAACGGGGGCCTGACTATATGTACCCAGAACCACCCGCGACAATGTTTTAGCCCCATCAGGCTAAAACACTGCGGGAACTTGGGATAGCTACCCACAGTGCAAAGCTCCAGAAGTTGACTGTTGCCTTGATACTGTGGACACACTCCGCCGACTACATGCCCTTAGAGCACTTGTGTAGGGACACACACACTCGACTCTATAAAAACGCTTTCTACAAAACCGACTTCTATACATTTGACCTAATTTCGTAGTGTAGACATACCCTAGGATGATCCAAGGAATAGAAAATCTCTTTTATGAAAGGTGACTCAAGGAGCTTCGCTTGTTTAGCCTAACCAAAAGAAGGTTGAGGGGAAATATGATTTTGTCTCTATAAATATATCAGAGGGATAAATACCAGAGAGGGAGAGGAATTATTTAAGTTCAGTACCAATGTGGACACAAGAACAAATGGATATAAACTGGCCATCAGGAAGTTTAGACTTGAAATTAGATGAAGGTTTCTAACCATCAGAGGAGTGAAGTTCTGGAATAGCCTTCCAAGGGAAGCAGTGGGGACAAAAGACCTATCTGGCTTCAAGATTAAACTCGATAAGTTTATGCAGGAGATGGTATGATGGGATAACATGATTTTGGCAATTAATTGATCTTTAACTATTCATGGTAAATAGGCCTAATGGCCTGAGATGGGATATTAGATGGATGGGATCTGAGTTACACAGGAAAGAATTCTCTGTAGTATCTGGCTGGTGAATCTTACCCACATGCTCAGGGTTCAGCTGATCGCCTTATTTGGGGTTGGGAAGGAATTTTCCTCCAGGGCAGATTGAAAGAGGCCCTGGGGTTTTTTTTGCCTTCTTCTGTAGCATGGGGCACAGGTCATTTGCTGGAGGATTCTCTGCACCTTGAAGTCTTTAAACCATGATTTGAGGACTTCAATAGCTCAAACGTAGGTGAGAGGTTTATTGCAGGAGTGGGTGGGTGGGTGAGATTCTGTGGCCTGCATTGTGCAGGAGGTCAGACTAGATAATCATAATGGTCCCTTCTGACCTTAATATCTGTGAGTCTGAGTCTATATGGGAAATTTCTTCCCAACCCTCATCCACTAGAGGTTGGATTATGCCCAGAAACATGAAGGTTTATATCTCTTCTTTATTAACGTAGGTGGTTAGTCTGACCTCTATACAAAAATGACCAATAATTTTAACCCAACTAAAATCTTGGCCTCAAAGATGGGACTACACCTATTCCTGGTTCCTGATCAACCCTTTTGCCAAATTTTCACGTATGTGAGAATGAGGATCCCTGACTCCCACTCCATGCCTTGTCCTCAGCCCTGACTGCAGCTGTTCTCAAACTAAACATTGAGAATATAGTTGCAAAATTGTTCTTTAAAAGGTTCTAGAGACAAATGCCAGGTTTTATTTCTGCTACAGTCAATAATGGCAAGTGACAAAATAATATGTAATTTCCCATGAAGTAGGAGAAATAATTCTCTTTAATCCAATATTTTATATAAAACCAGCTGTTCTTGCTGGGCCACATTTTTCACTAGACGCATTACCTGCTCATGTGAGTAAGGCGAACAGGCTCTGATCCAGCTACCACTAGCACTGAGGATTTCCTGAGCGTATTACTTCCCAGCTGTTTGGCAGCCACTGTAGCCAATTTTGTAGCCAATCACAAATTGCAATCAGAATGTGCCTGAGACCTTGGGCCTTGCTGATTCCCCGCCACCATCCTTCTGATCTGTAAAAATAAATGCTTTGCAGATTGGAAAAAACACAGCAGCTGTAAAGCGTACAAGGAAGTTGGAAACAGTGATTCTCGTACTGCTGGGATATTTACAATTTTGGTAGCTTGAGAGTTCTCAAAGCCCCAGAGCACCGATTGCTAGCTCACCCCTTCTAATGAAACCACCATCACGAGTTTCCCAGATAATGGGGACTTTTGCCAGACAATATAACCCCACAGCTAATGACTGAAGGGAGCAAAGCAATATCCTTTGACCATCTTTGCTTTATAAATAGGTACAGAGCATGGTAGAGAGGCTTTAAAAAATAGCCTCCCTTAAACTGGGCTATGTTTGGAAGCTGGATTCTAAGGGGAAACTCTTGAACCTCATTGAAGTCAAGGGGAGTTTTGCTCTTGATTTCAATGGGGTCAGGATTTCACCCTAAGCACTGATCTCTTCCAGCAGGTTTACAAGTTACAGAGAGAGGAGGGGGCATTAGAAATAGCCTTCAGTTCCAGAAAGGGAATAGGGGCCCCAAGATTTGACAATTAGTGATGCTGTTGGGAACAATGTCATAAAAGTAGTCTGTCTGTATTTCTGAGATTGCTGCTGGAAGTGAAAAACAACAGATCCCAACAAGCTAGTCAGCTTTGTGCATGTGTGTTCCACTGCCCTCTCTTAGATGGAATCAGAACTGTTCTGTTGTGTCACTACACTGCTACAGCTAATGAAGCTTCTCCCTTAGTTCAAGTGGAGCAAGCCTGTGCTTTCAGTGCAGGAGGTCTGAGGTCTATCCTTGCTGTCATGTGACGTTCAAGGTGCCGTGGTGTGAGAGGATGGTGACAGTCACTAGGTTTGGAGGATTTTTTAAAATGTATTGTCCCATGAAAGACTGACAGGGTATTCCTACCTGAATCTTTCTGACAAACAGCAAAGACCTTGAAGACTGAGAGTTTATCCTAGCTAATGTGATTAGAAATGCTAAACCAGATTCTCAGCAGTTGTAAATCAGCTTTACTTCCATGGAGATACACTGAGTCCCACCAGCTCAGGATCTGACCCAACTATTCTGACTTGCAGAAATGTCTAAGCCATTTTAACCTTATTGTACTATTTTGCCTCCATAACTTCTTGTGGAAATGAGTTCCACAGGTTAAATACCTTTTGCTAACTATTCCTTCATATATCTTTTAAACCTCTTGGCTATTAACTTCATCAACTGTGCCTTGTTTCTTGTGTTTCTGGGAAAATGCAACCAGGAGTGTCTATTAGCCTTGCATTCATATAACCCCACTCTTCTTTCCAAACTAATAGTCCAAGTGAGGTTTACAGTGGGATTGCCATTAATTTGAACAGGAAGTGGACATCACAATCTCAGAATTTGCTTTGAAAAGCTCACCCTTAATCCTTTTCATCTCTTGTCTATTGCTTAATCATCTCCAACCATTCACCTTCTTGCTCCTGAAGAATTTTTATTGCCCACCTCTGGACCTCTTCCATTTTGGCAATGGGCAAATGCAACCCTTTTCTCCCTCATCCTTTCTTTTGCCAGACACTTTTCTTGGTTCATCTCTGAAAGGTCATAAACCTTGAAACAGATCAAACTTTCTCTCTCAGCCTTTAATATTTTCAGTGCTTAGAAATAAGGTGGAATAAAAGAGGCAGGAATCAGGAGAGAGGAGGGAAACTGAATTGGCAGAAAGAATCCAATTAAAAATTAAAGTTTTATTAACATAGCAATATCCCCTGCACACTCAAATCTATATTCAAATACATCTTTACCACTGAAAACACTTGAGTGAATAACCTAACTTTCTCACTGTCAGTAGGTGCACTCCTGTTACATTGCTGGAGTAGAGATTATGCATTTTATTAATGATGCTGTGTCAGACAAGCCTGAATGCTCATATGTTTTACATGCCTGCCTTTCATTTGCAAGATTGTAATTATTTTTAGCTACTAATTATATATCCTGTGCCCATGGTGGTGGAAGATGACAGTTGTAATTTCCACAATATCACTGAATCATCTGTAAGGAAATTTAGCACTGCCATTAGGGAATGCTGATGGAGAGTCTGGTCTGTTTGAAATTCAGCTAGCAGCATCTGTATGTTGGACCCCATTGAGACCACAGCCACCTATGACTCAAGACTTCTGCCTTGACGGCATCCCAGCAATAGGCTCAGAATTAAGCTGAACAGTGGAAGAGGGAAGTAGGACAGATGGTGTATTAGACTGGCAATGGGACTGGGACTTAGAAGACCTTGGGTCAGATCCTAGGTCAGCCACGGGCTTCCTGCATGACCTCGGCCAAGTCACTTAATCTATCCTGCATCTCATCTCCATTTTGTAGATAAGGAACGCTCACTTAGATTCATAGACTGTAAGGCCAGAAGGGACCATCATGATGATCTAGTCTCACCTCCTGCACATCATAGGCTACAGACCCTCACCTTCCCACTCCTGTAATAGACCCTAACCTCTGGCTGAGTTACTGACATCCTCAAATCAGGATTTAAAGATCTCAAGTTACAGAGAAGCCACCGTTTACACTAGTTTAAACCTGCAAATTACCCATGTCCCATGCTGCAGAGGAAGGTGAACCTTCCACCCCCTCCCCAGGGGCCTCTGTCAATTCCTTCCCAACCCCTCACGGGGTGTTGTGAGGAAAGATTCATGGAAGTACCTGAAGCTCACATATTATAGTAATGAGTGCTAGCCCTTACTGACTCACACTCCAGATTGACTTCAGTGGGAGTAGAGTTAGGCCAGCACTGATTGTATCTGAAAATCCCACTGTACATGTTTAATAACAAAGTATTGGCCAGTAGAACAAGGACTAGATGGCCTGCTAGGTCTTTTCCATATCTGACATATATGATATGATACCAGGATCCATGGTAGAACAGAGAAATCATTAGGAAACTATATATAAATCCACTGGCTGCAACTCACTCAGGATTGCAGGGGCCTGAGGCTAATATCTAAGAGTAAAAGTACCTATATGATTTAGGAGCTTAAATCCTGTTGATTTTCAGTTAGATTTAGGCTCCTAAGATCCTGATCTTCAAAGATATGTAAGTGTTTTTAATGGGTGTTAGGCACCTAAATACATTCGAAGATGTGGGCTGATGTGCCTATACCACTTTTAAAATGGACCAGAAGCTCCTCAGTCACTTAGGTGCTTTTGAGAATTTTTGCCTTTATGTAAGATATGGTACACAATGGCATAATATGCCAAGGAAGAATTTCTTCCTTAGATCTTTCAGGGAGAGGGGAAAAACTATACAAAATTCTCTGCGAGCTCTTGGAAGGTAAACTGCTCCTGCATTTACACTCTGCTGTGTACTGGTGTTTCTTAATCTAGAGTTCTTGGTAAGAAAGCAACAGCTGCAACAAACAAAAACTTTCATGAAACAAACTTAATATCAATTGAAATTCATAGAATAGCCATGTTTTGTGGCTGTGAAAACATAAGGCAAAGGGAGATCCGAAATGAAAAAAAATCTTGAGTCTTTCAGGTAAACAGAACTGAGATGAAACTGTACAGTATTGGTTGGTGTGAGGAATGGAAAACAAATATCTCTGGAAATGAAACCTGACAGCAATAGCTTGGAAGGAGCTGTACCATGTTGGCTAGTAAATTGGTGGCAGCAACTGAACTGAAAATTGTAGTGGTACCTTTTTGTTTGGTGATGGGCTGTAAAGCATCTAACTGCTGGTTACCAGTTCAAATCTAATCCAAGCTAACAGTGATTGAAAATCAGTGGGCCATGATTCATATTTGTTCACTCATATTTTCTCTTAAATAAACATTCCATTGTGCAAATTTCTATTTGGGTTGTCCAAGTGGATGTTAAACATTCAATAATTCATTTTAAAAAGAGTTCACAGAGACCTTCCATGCCCTCTCTATCATGTGCAGTATTGGTTTACATTAGAACTGGGCAACATATTTCTACAACTCTCCTTTGGCAAAAATTTAGATGCATGTCAACCAAAATATTTTGTGAATTCTTGTTGGTTTCGGTCAGAAAACAACACTTTTTGATTAAATGCTTAAAAAAATCTAAAAGTTTTGTTAGACCCAAAATGACGTTCAACCCAGAATGAAAAATTTTGGCCAAAAATTAAGAGAATTTTCATTTTAGGGCAAACCTCAAATGTTTATTTTAATTTCTGATCTACCAGATAACTAAAAAATACATTATTTGCACAGCTCTAGTCCACATTTCCATTTGTCTCTGTCTGCTGTATTTCCTCTCTCCTTCCCTCCAAGGGTCCATGGTAGTTTCTCCTGTCTCAGTAAAACAGGTTATATTGCCCAAGGCTCAGTGAATTATTGCTGACCATGTGTTGGCTGCTTCATTTGATTGAGCAGCCATTTTATTGCTATGGATTTCTCTCTCTGACTCGTTGCTTTGTAAAAATCTTTGACATACTCTGAATATGAAAGAAGCTATGATATCCAAATGCTCTCCTATATTTGTTTGTAGTCTTATCTTTCCCAGTAGCTGACATGGTAGATAATTGACTCCAGTTACATGGAGACATGACAGTTACTTCTATTAACAAGCAGAAATCTTTGGTAGGTGTTGCTGTGATTGGAGAGGTCTGGGTTGTTGTGTTTAAATTGTTAAAACAACTTTTCATCTGGGCTCTGATTATAAAGCACACTGCAAACATGCCAGAAATACAACCTTTTAAAACCCTTGTTCTCATTTGAATTCTTATTTGACATTTTGAAGACACTGACACAGCATAAAAACAACAACCACCCACACAAACAAAGACAATTAACCCTAACATGAGTAAGTTGAATTTTTTGCAGAAAAGAGACCACAAAATTTATTGGGTTGGCAAGACAACTGTTGGGTTGGCAAGACAACTACTCAGTCATTAACTCTGTTCCTAACATAGTCTCTGCCTCTTGCTGCAAGTACACTTGCAATGCTACCATCCACACTGCATCTCAGCACCCAAAGCAGGATGTTTCTGTCAAAAAATGGACCAATCTTCTCTCTCGCTGCAAGTTCCTGTGTCATGCAGGAATCATTCATTGGGCATTCGTGTAAGGGAGAGCACGTTATAAAGATCATGCTCTAGTCTCATGAAGACTATTTTATTCATGACAGCATGTTTCCAGTACAACATATTAGCAGAACACACAATTCACTCCTAATTCTGGCCTTGCAGCCAGCTTTTTCACAGAACCATTGCCCATTTCCCCCCTTCCATGGAAAACTCTGTAGCAGAGGAATGGATCCGTCACATCATTGTTCTCCTCTTAATGGAATTCTGAGGCTGTTAAAGGACTTGCAGGGGCCAGATCCTCCACTGGTGTAAACTGCTGTAGTTCCATTTGAATTCAGTGGGGGTGATGCTGATTTTATAGAAGCTGTGGGTCTACCCCATTATTGTTCTTGGTTTTTTAGGGGGAGGATTGATTCCTTAGTACCTGCTCTACCAGCCATAATGCTTTTTCCCCGTCCTGTGCTCCAGGAGCAGCTGCTGTTTAACTCATGAGCCTTATTCAGCTGTGAAGATGCTGGCTAGGAGCTGTCAGCTTCAATAGGCTCTGGGCGAGGGATAGTGGATCCCACAGGGCGGATGAAGCAGCAGGCAAAGCAGCAGGGAGGAGGAGGATTTCGTCTCACAGCTCTTCCCCGAGAGACGCAGTAAGGAGAAGAAGCAGCAGAGCCTCTTCAACTTCAATCACAAGTGAAGATCGCCTGGATGCCAGCCCATATGCTCAACGTCCTCTTGATGCTACAAAGCAGCCTGGCGGCACTCGCTGCAAAGAAAAGCCCTTCTCCCCTGAGTGACGGTGATGGGTGTGTCAACAGAGGTCTTCATGCTGCCACTTGACTGACAGGCCTGTGACAGAGCAATATTCAGCTGTGCCCTCTTGTGAACCAAACAGTTCCAAGGGAGTTGATTCACGCATTTGATTGTTGATCACTGTCATGCGCATGTTGACTAGTCTCCCAGTTAGCCTGCTTTAGAGAGAGAGAGAGAGAAGTGACAGACAGGAAGAGAGCCCTTCATTCATGTTTGGCTGCTATAGAAGTTAGCAAACAGAGAGCTGGAAAGCCAGGCACAGACTTTATTTTATTTTATTTTATTTTATTTTTTTTAACTTGTGTTCCAGCTGTCATGAACCATCTGATAGCCTCATGAAGCATATCAAAGAGGGTGAAATTAGCAAATGCATAAAGCCCTCTACAAGACCCAGACCAATTTGGGGCTGGCCAGGAGGAGGTGTGGGAGGTAAGTGAGGAGCCAGGCTACTGAATCTATTCTTCTTCTTCTTCGAGTGATGGTCCCTATTGTATTCCACTGTGTGTTTTCGCATGGGTAGCATGTGCCTGGAGCCGGAGAATTTAAAAGTAGTGCCCTGGCTCAAATCCTGCCTCTGACCAAGAGGATAAAGGGCAGAGCAGACCGACCATCTCTCCAGTTCCTTCTCACTGCCACATGATCCAGGCCAGAACCCCCTATACAGGTACTGGACTATGCCTAAGACTCTGGACTTCAAACTGTGCACTTCTTGCCCATGATCCTTCCCTGTCGGTGACAACCACCAGCATTGCCTGTACTGCCTTGGGGAAGCCCACATCGCAACAAGGTGAAGTATCTGCCTATCATTCCCCAGCTGTACATGAGAAGGGAGGGAACTGTGTCTTCGGAAACATCTCATGGACAAGGCCATGAGGCCTCAATTGGACCCAGGCCAGGGAACATCAGCCTGATTCAGCAAGGAGTGTGTCTCTTGCTACAAATTCCAACTCTGGTGTGGGAGAGTCTACTCACATTGATCCCCTGGTGGGATCTTGCCAGGAATCCTGGAAGCGGTCTCATAAGCATGAGACCAAGTCTTCCTCTAAATCCACTTCGAGGAAGTCAGATTCAGCTCTGAGCATGCCCATCAGCTTGGCCCAAGAGGACTTAGGGTGTACTAAAAGTCCCAGAGACATGACAAGACAGCCCACAAACATAGGGCTACATCGGTACCGGACCACGATCCGTTGGTACTGTCATCCTTGGCAATTCCCAACCCCTGGGATCCACCATTACTGACAAAGATCATCGCCAACTTTGAATATCCACAGCACCGTCTTCCTCAACAATAACAGAATCTCTTCCAGCTACAGTGGCTTGGACAGGTAGAACCCCTCTTACACCTGGAAGAACTGAATCCCTTGTTGCTCAACAGGACACTTTCACTCTCCCAGATCCAGAATCCCCTGCTCCAAAGGGCCCCTTGATTTCCAGAGCAATACCACCACCACCTGGGCAGTTGACCACTAGGAGGAGTTTGTCACCCGTCCCATCCTTGGGATGCAACTCTCCTCCCACGATACCACCAGTACTGTCACTGGAACCAGAACCAGCCTTCTCTTCATCAGGACACTCCGAAATGCTCGATGAACCTTTGTTCCTTCACCCCATGTATCCTCCGCCATACAAAAGACTGACACCAATTTGGGACAACCTCCACCTCCTCCATTTCAGAGTCACTGGTACCCTATGCCATGGGGGGCCTCCATGACCCCCTCTTTACTCTTCCTAGGCCGCCAATATGGCCAGTAGGGGACAGTACCCCCCTGCAAAGTCAGTCCAATCTCCTAGGGAGTCACCCATTTGGAACACTTCTAAGGGGACACTCAGATCCACCCCTGGCTCCTGCAGAGAAGGAGAAGCAATACATACCGGCTCCGGCAGGTCTGCCAGAATGAGTAAGACTGCCATGTTCATCTCCAGAAGAAGCGGTGACACCTATGTCTCCTTCTCCCCACCACCACCAGTGACTTCAAACAGTTCCAAGATTTTCTTCACAAAGTTGCTGGGAAAACTACAGACTCCTCTTGAAGTCCAGGACCCTCAGCACATACTTCTAGAGATCATCCAGATCCAACAGAATAGCACTCCCCATTAATGAAGCCATACTGAACCAGCTACAACAGGTTAGCACTCCTGCTTCCAACTCACTGGTGATCCAGGCTTCTTCCAAAATGTCCAGGCAGCAACACCCCCAGTCTTCTCCTGCAGATGAAGAGCGCAAGTGAACCTATTGGGAAGAAAGGTATTTTCATCATGTAGCCTCCAGTTCAGTTCAGGATAGCCAATTACCAGGTACTCATTGCTAAGTACGACTTCCTGAACTACTCCAAGTTTGCAGAGTTTACTGACAGTCTTCTACATCAACAAGCAAGGAGAAGGAGAGGGATAGCTCAGTGGTTTGAGCATTGACCTGCTAAATCCCGAGTTGTGAGTTCAATCCTTGAGGGGGCCATTTAGGGATCTGGGGCAAAAATTGAGAACTGGTTCTGCTTTGAGCAGGGGGTTGGACTAGATGACCTCCTGAGGTCCCTTCCAACCCTGATAGTCTACGAAGCAAGATCTGTGTGCAGAACTGGTCAGCCTGTGGAACTGGGATGTCCTCAACCAAATCATGCTATTGGCAGTCTATCTTTGTGGGGAGGGGGGGAATGTGCTTGTAGACTCCCTCAGCAGACATTTTGCAGTCAACCATGAGTGGGAGTGCCATGGCTCAGTACTGTGCAACATTTTTGCTATATGGGGAACCCCATGCCTTCCCTCTGCTACCACTCTTGCCACAAGTTCTATGCAAAATCTGGCAAGACAAGCCGCCCCGTACAGGTCCTGACAAATTTGGTTTCCAAGCCTGGAACACATGACATCTCAAGTACCGATCATCCTCCCTATGTTTTCTGACCTACTGACCCAGTGGAACAGCACCATGACCTGCATCCGCTTCACCTCAGAGCTTGGTTTTTGGATGGGCATCATCCTTAGAACATTCATGTTCTACAGACCTATGAGACACCCTTTTTAACAGTACGAAGGACTCTACTAGAAGATATTACCTAGCTAAATGGAGGTGCTTTTCTTCTTGAGTACATCAGACTCCTTTTCCCAGAAACTGCAGATATTCCTCATCTTAGACTATATCCTTTCTCTAAAGACATAAGGCCTGTCCATTAGCTCCTTATGAGTCCATATGGCAGCAATCAGTGCATATCATTCACCTTCTTAAGGCTACTCAGTCTTCGCAGACCCACTGACCACCAGATTCTGGAAAGGCTTAATTGGAAACCTACTCCCCAGTGGGATCTGAATCTTGTTCTTTCAGCACTATCAAGGCTCCATGTCTCTCTTTTTCCATGAAGTTCTCATCCTTGTAGCCATCACCTCAGCCAGAAGGGTTGGCAAGCTTGGAGCAATGATGGTGGATCCTCCTTACACTGTATTCCACAAGGATAAGATTTCATTGCATTTAAGTCCCAATTTCATCCCCAAAGTAGTTTCAGAATTTCACCCAAACCAATTGATTCACTTACCTGTGTTCTTTCCAAAACTTCATTCTTCTTTCAGAGGAACAGAGATTCCACTCCCTTGATGTCCGGTGGCCCTTGGCCTTTTATCTGCAAAGAACAAAACCAATTAGGGGAATTCCCTGACAATATTGATTGCTACAGCAGAAGGAATCGGGGGGGCATGCTATCTCCGCCCAGAGAATCTCCAAAGGGATCTCTGGCTGCATTTTTCCCTGATATTAGCTATCAAACCTTCCCTCTCCCCTTTGGGTAAGAGCTCATTCCACAAGAGCACAAGCAACAACTATGGCATCCCTTCAGGAGGAACCCCTCTTTGATATGTATAAAGTGCCCATATGGGGCTTTGTTCACATGTTTGTGAGACATTATGCCCTGGTGTGTAGGACTCCTCTGCTAATGCCTCCTTTGGAAAGGTGATCCTTCACTCACTCTCCCATCTACATCCTCGCACCTTCCTCCTACTTAAATATTGCTTGTCAGTCATCCACAGTGGGAATACAATAGGGACCATCACTCAAAGAAGAGGAGGTTACTTGCCTGGAATTGGAGGTTCTTGGAGATGTGTGGTCCCTATCTGTATTCCACTAGCCGCCTTCTTCCCTTCTGAGTTGGATTATCTGTGATTCACAGCCGAGAAGGAATCACAGTTGGTCCACCCCTCCTATCCCCTCAGTCAGAGGCACAGCATGAGCCGGGGGCAAGTGCAGATGAATGGACACTACTTTCACATTCTCCAGCTCAGGGTATGTGGTGCACATGTGTAACCCACAGTGTAATAAAAAACCTAGGAGCCTGAGCTTTGAGCTTTCACCCCTAGTATTTTAGGTAGGCTGCTTTGGGGTCTGATTCCCCTTTCACAACACTTCAAATCATGAGCAAGTTACACCAAACCAAAATAAACTCAAAGTATAGTGTAAAAGAGAGACACAGACCACATTTGCATCTTTTATTGAATGCGCTACTTACAAAAGAAATGAGCTTATTGGCCATAAAGACCCAAGTCCTCTCTTTTCCCCAGTAGGGATAGATACAATATGAGCAGACACAGCAGCACAAGCTTCCCTCAATGCACCTCTATCTCAGAGGGTATAATTTAGCTGTTCAGTCTCCTTGTCCAATTCAATCCTTGGTCTTAGCTGTAGGGAGAGAATGAGTCACCATAACTTGTGGCATGGGCAATTGTCTGCAAGGAAATGAATCAAGATTCTCATGTCACACAAATGATAATGAGTACTTGTGGCACCTTAGAGACTAACAAATTTATTAGAGCATAAGCTTTCGTGAGCTACAGCTCACTTCATCGGATGCATTTGGTGGAAAAAACAGAGGAGAGATTTATATACACACACAGAGAACATGAAACAATGGGTTTATCATACACACTGTAAGGAGAGTGATCACTTAAGATAAGCCATCCAACAGCAGGGGGGGACGGAGGAAAACCTTTCATGGTGACAAGCAGGTAGGCTAATTCCAGCAGTTAACAAGAATATCAGAGGAACAGTGGGGGGTGGGGTGGGAGGGAGAAATACCATGGGGAAATAGTTTTACTTTGTGTAATGACTCATCCATTCCCAGTCTCTATTCAAGCCTAAGTTAATTGTATCCAGTTTGCAAATTAATTCCAATTCAGCAGTCTCTCGTTGGAGTCTGTTTTTGAAGCTTTTTTGTTGAAGTATAGCCACTCTTAGGTCTGTGATCGAGTGACCAGAGAGATTGAAGTGTTCTCTAAGGTGCCACAAGTACTCCTTTTCTTTTTGCGAATACAGACTAACACGGCTGCTACTCTGAAACCTGTGATTATGCAAGGCACTGAATTTAGCCGTATAGAGTGGAAATCTGTCAACTTCATGAAAAAACTCGCACAGATACAGACATCATCTTCCTCTCCAAATGCAAACTGATGGACATCATACCGAAAGGACTGAAGGTAAAAAATCCATTACAATCTACATACCACACAGACTATGCTGACAGCTTGTGCCACACACTCTCAAGGAAACTGCGGAACCACCTGATCAACATCCTCTACAGCAAACAGGGAAAGATTAAGAATGAGCTCTCAAAACTGGATACTCTCATAAAGAACCAACCTTCCACACAAACTTCCTCGTGGCTGGACTTTACAAAAACTAGACAAGCCATTTACAAAACACACTTTGATTCTCTACAAAAGAAAAAGGACACTAAGCTATCTAAACTACTATATGCCACCAGGGGCCACAACAATGGTTCCCGTAACCCACCCAGCAATATTGTTAATCTATCCAACTATACTCTTAGCCCAGCGGAAGAATCTGTCCTATCTCGGGGCCTCTCCTTTTGCCCCTCCACCCCCACGAACATGATACAGTTCTGTGGTGACCTAGAATCCTATTTTCGACGTCTCAGACTCAAGGAATATTTCCAACACACCTCTGACCAACATATTAACCCACAGAGACCTTCCTGCCAACACTACAAAAAGAAGGATTCTGGGTGGACTCCTCCTGAAGGTCGAAACAGCAGCCTGGATTTCTACATAGACTGCTTCCGCCGACGTGCACGAGCTGAAATTGTGGAAAAGCAGCATCGCTTACCCCATAACCTCAGCCATGCAGAACACAGTGCCATCCACAGCCTCAGAAACAACTCTGACATCATAATCAAAAAGGCTGACAAAGGAGGTGCTGTCGTCATCATGAATAGGTCGGAGTATGAACAAGAGGCTACTAGGCAGCTCTCCAACACCACTTTCTACAAGCCATTACCCTCTGATCCCACTGAGAGTTACCAAAAGAAACTACAGCATTTGCTCAAGAAACTCCCTGAAAAAGCACAAGAACAAATCCGCACAGACACACCCCTGGAGCCCCGACCTGGGGTATTCTATCTGCTACCCAAGATCCATAAACCTGGAAATCCTGGACGCCCCATCATCTCAGGCATTGGCACCCTGACAGCAGGATTGTCTGGCTATGTAGACTCCCTCCTCAGGCCCTTCGTTACCAGCACTCCCAGCTATCTTCAAGACACCACCGATTTCCTGAGGAAACTACAGTCCATTGGTGATCTTCCTAAAAACACCATCCTAGCCACTATGGATGTAGAAGCCCTCTACACCAATATTCCACACAAAGATGGACTACAAGCCGTCAGGAACAGTATCCCCGATACTGTCACGGCTAACCTGGTGGCAGAACTTTGTGACTTTGTCCTGACCCATAACTATTTCACATTTGGTGACAATGTATACCTTCAAATCAGCGGCACTGCGATGGGTACCCGCATGGCCCCACAGTATGCCAACATTTTTATGGCTGACTTAGAACAACGCTTCCTCAGCTCTCGTCCCCTAATGCCCCTACTCTACTTGCGCTACATTGATGACATCTTCATCATCTGGACCCATGGAAAAGAAGCCCTGGAGGAATTCCACCATGATTTCAACAATTTCCATCCCACCATCAACCTCAGCCTGGACCAGTCCACACAAGAGATCCACTTCCTGGACACTACAGTGCTAATAAGCGATGGTCACATAAACACCACCCTATATCGGAAACCTACTGACCGCTATTCCTACCTACATGCCTCTAGCTTTCATCCAGATCATACCACTCGATCCATTGTCTACAGCCAAGCGCTACGATATAACCGCATTTGCTCCAACCCCTCAGACAGAGACAAACACCTACAAGATCTCTATCATGCATTCCTACAACTACAATACCCACCTGCTGAAGTGAAGAAACAGATTGACAGAGCCAGAAGAGTACCCAGAAGTCACCTACTACAGGACAGGCCCAACAAAGAAAACAACAGAACGCCACTAGCCATCACCTTCAGCCCCCAACTAAAACCTCTCCAACGCATCATCAAGGATCTGCAACCTATCCTGAAGGACGAGCCATCGCTCTCTCAGATCTTGGGAGACAGACCAGTCCTTGCTTACAGACAGCCCCCCAATCTGAAGCAAATACTCACCAGCAACCACACACCACACAACAGAACCACTAACCCAGGAACCTATCCTTGCAACAAAGCCCGTTGCCAACTCTGTCCACATATCTATTCAGGGGATACCATCACAGGGCCTAATCACATCAGCCACACTATCAGAGGCTCGTTCACCTGCGCATCTACCAATGTGATATATGCCATCATGTGCCAGCAATGCCCCTCTGCCATGTACATTGGCCAAACTGGACAGTCTCTACGTAAAAGAATGAATGGACACAAATCAGACGTCAAGAATTATAACATTCAAAAACCAGTTGGAGAACACTTCAATCTCTCTGGTCACTCGATCACAGACCTAAGAGTGGCTATACTTCAACAAAAAAGCTTCAAAAACAGACTCCAACGAGAGACTGCTGAATTGGAATTAATTTGCAAACTGGATACAATTAACTTAGGCTTGAATAGAGACTGGGAATGGATGAGTCATTACACAAAGTAAAACTATTTCCCCATGGTATTTCTCCCGCCCCCCCCCCCCCCACTGTTCCTCTGATATTCTTGTTAACTGCTGGAATTAGCCTACCTGCTTGTCACCATGAAAGGTTTTCCTCCTTCCCCCCCCTGCTGTTGGTGATGGCTTATCTTAAGTGATCACTCTCCTTACAGTGTGTATGATAAACCCATTGTTTCATGTTCTCTGTGTGTGTGTATATAAATCTCTCCTCTGTTTTTTCCACCAAATGCATCCGATGAAGTGAGCTGTAGCTCACGAAAGCTTATGCTCTAATAAATTTGTTAGTCTCTAAGGTGCCACAAGTACTCCTTTTCTTTTTGCGAATACAGACTAACACGGCTGCTACTCTGAAACAAATGATAATGACTCAACCAACCTAAAAGGGATGTGAACCAACAACATAAAAGGTTCTACATACCCAATCCTAGTCCCTATTGCACAGCCATGGGGCCCCTTTTAATCAAAGGGCTAATGAATACTAGGAGAGCTACAGAAAAGCAGGCAAAGCACAGAATTAATCAATAATGGTCTGGATTCTGCAACTCCCATGTCTTTGCCAGCTCTGCATTTGGCCCGTGGAGTTGAAATCATAAAATTAATTATTACTGAGGAATTTTGGGATAATTTTACAATTTTAATGTTTGAACAAAAAGCCTTTAGTTGTTTTGAATGCATATTTAAAACACCATAACATAAATTTTTAAAGTAATACCCACAATGGATGACAAATGTGGCATGTTGCTGTAATAACTTCAGATCTCTAAATTAAGGAATGTGGTTTGAAGTAATCATATTTTACATGCCAAGAGGCCTTTCACCTCAAAGGAAACAGAGCACTTTTTCAAGCTTCATAAATACACATGCAGGTGTAACTGAGAGTAGCATACAGGTCTGAGCCTCTCATTATGGGTTTGATTCTGCACTTGCTGATGTCGATTCATGCTGCTGCTGCTGTTCATATTTACGGCAGCACTGAAGCCCCTTACCAAGATCAGAGCTCAATTGTGCTGGGTGCTATACAGACACATAATGAGACAATCCTTGCCCCATAGAACTTAGTGTAAATAGGCAAGACAAAGGGTAGGGAGAAGAGAAGTACTATTATCCGTCCTGTACAGATGGGGAACTGATGCACAGAGAGATTAAGTGACTTTCCAAGATCACAGAGGCCATCTGTGGCAGCAAGAGTGTTTGAACCCCCCCGCTTCCAAGTCCTAGCCTAATGCTTTAAATATAAACTTATAATCCTTTCCTTCTTATGCCATCACTCCAGTGGGTGCAGAATTTGTGTGCTGCATGTCTAGAGGTTATTTAAATACACTCGTTCAAATTCTGCTCCATTTACACCAGAGCAGCTGCATGGGTCACACCAGGTGTGGAGGAGAGCAGAAAATGGCTACCCACTTACTTCATTCGCAGCAGTGTTTTATCTTTTTCACCATGCACATTTCCTTGATCTCTACAGATTGATCTAGGGATGCTTCTGAAAGAAGGCAGTGTCTTGTTGCTAATGTGTTGATAATTCCTATGTTGAGTTTCACTTCATGGGCTGAATCACAGTAAACTCCCTGAGAAATCCAGTTGTTTCCAGGTCTGGGTACATTGACTATTACAATGTAACCCCATCCCTGAGGCTAAAATCTTCTTCCTCGTGCCTGCTGCTTGGAGTGACTTCTCCCCTTTCACCTCAGGGTTATGGGTCCTCTCTCTTGGCACCTGGTGCCTCTATCCAAGGCGTCCCCTCCTAGCATGTGCAACACAAGTAGTGCTGTCCCTTGGAAAAATGTTTACTACCAAATAATTTACTAGACATCTAGTTTGATATCCAAGGAATAAAATAATTATCACAATCTCCAAAGCAGCAAAACCACAGGGGAAACTTTATTACGTCCCGGGAACAAAGGATGAGGGATGAAGAAAGAACAGGCATAACTAGAATAATAAAATAGCAACAATACTTTAAGCTCTCCACTTCCTAACATTTACAACAGGCCCAAATCACCCAGCAACCTCCCAGTACCTGCCTAGGCAGATAATGAGTTGAGAACCAGTTCTGTAGTGGGTGATGCAGCACTATAATAGTTAGCCAACTTAAAATTCACAAGCAACATAAATAGACATGGGATTTCTTACAGGTCATCACCCCTGAAAGGGTAGTATCATCCTGAAGCTCCCTGGTCAGGAGTTGGTGTGTGTCAGGGAGCTGACTCATAGCTTAGCAGCCGCAAAGCTCCCTCTTGCTGAGATAGAGCGGTAACATAATTACTTGCAGTTCTGGGTGACTCTTGTAGGGCATCACAGTGGATGGAGATTAGTCTGGGTGACTAAATTCTGGACCTCAATAAACCAGATAATTGACTGGGCTTGGCGATATGCCTGCTGTACTGATTGGGTCTTGCCCATTGTATGTAAATATAGATTTTTGTTTTGTTTTTTTGCCTTTACCCCAAATGAAAGGCATCTGTGGATCCATGTTCCTAAGGACTCCCAAGTGCTTGTGAGTGGAGAAACCTACAAAGCTGAGGGAGATTCTACTGTAATTTCTCAGAGCCAAAAGTTGGAGTACAGCTCTGGCTGGGGGCTTGAGCCATAAATTGATTCATTTTAGCAGAGGATTCTGTCACGGGGTCCACTCACCGCTAGTGGAGCCTGCTCCTGGCCATCCTGGGGATTAGCTCTGCCTGACGTTGCACCCGCCTCTGGGGGTGTCTTCACCTGTCCTGTCTTGCTCCAGAAAGTGCAGCCTTCTCTTTGTGACTCAGCTCTCCGGCCAGGTCACCCCATGGTTTGCCCCCTTCTGGGGGTGTAATAAAGTATTTCCCAGACAGACTGTCCTAGGCAGGTCACTGTCCTCTACCCGATCTGTGCCACATCTCCACTGGCTGGTAAGGGAGCCTTTAATCCACGTTCCAGCTCAAGGACCCTCTAATCAGCAGCCAAGACCTGCACTGTCCTACCTTGCTGCTTCACCCTGAGCCTTTCCCTACCTTCCTGGCTTCCCCCTGTCTGGGTTCACCAGTCTCCCAACTCCTTCCTCTCGGAGTAACTGTGGACTACCTCTAGCCCCTAAAGCATCTCCCTTCGCCCAGGGAGTGACTGCAGCCTGCTTCCTTGCAGCCTCTTTCTGTTGCCAGCTTCCTGGCTTATATAGGCCCTGCTTGTTCCTCCTCAGCTGAGCACCATCAGCAATTAGGTCCCAGCCCTCCCTGGCTTCTCCTTTCGATACAGCCCGGGTAGTTAATAGGCCCACCCACAGGTGCTGACTCTTGGTTTTGCCAGTGGGTGCTTCTCTCCCTCCCCTCCCTCTGTGCGAGTAGTGGGCAGGGCCTGAGGGGAAAGAGGCTGAGCAGGGGCAGGGCCTCAGGGCATAGCGCAGTGGGGAGGAGGCTAAATGGGAGCAAGACCTCGGGGGAAGAGGCCGACCAGGGGTGGGGCCTCGGGATGGAGCACAGGTGGAGCAGGAGGCAGGGCCACGGTCCGGGCAATGGAGCCCACAAAAGATTAAGCAGGCCCTGCGGGCGTTGAGTGCCACCCTTTTTAGTGGGTGCTTGAACCCCAGAGCAACTATGAGGTTGGCACTTATAGGCCATTCTGGCCACCTTAACCCCTTGCAGTCCTGTGTGGGGTAGACACCCCATCACAGGCTCCTAGACAGAATGAAACCAGCCCGGGTTGCTGCCTTTTTTTTTATTATAATTATTAAAACTGTAGCATTTTTCATCTCACTGCACATTGCAAAGGTGACTATGTATCCCATTTTACAGATGGAGAAATGGCAGGACAGAGAAGTTAAGGGCCTAGCCACGGCATACATTGCTTTGGAGGTGGGGTGTGGAGGTGGCCCACTGTTGTGCCTTAGGAGCTCAGGGTGGAGGGCCCTTTGAAGAGGACTGCAGCTCTCCGTGGGGCCAGCAGACATGCAGAGGACCATAGCCCTACCCCCACTGGGGATTCTAATTCTGGCAATGGCACCAGAAGCCTTGTAATACAAGTAGCCGTAGTAAAGACTGCAGTGTTGCACAACCACTGAACAAGGACTGGAGGGAGGTGTCTTGGATTCACTTCTTTGACTTGTCTTGGCTCACTTGGCTTTCCCAGAGACACTGCCTTAACAACAAAGAAAAGAGAAGGAGAAAAGGGGGGCAGGGAAAAGAGGTGTATGCAAGAAGGGAAAGAGAGAGATAGAGGAGAGGAGGGAAAAATAATATCCATCCAACTCTTTCCTTCCGTAGATCTCAAAGCAGGGCAATGTCGTTATCCCCATTTTACAGGTGTGGAAACTGAGGCACAGAGAGGGCCAGTGACTTGCCCAGGACCTGAGCCCAGGGCTCCTGTGTCCCGGTCCTGTACTGTTTCCAGTAGAGCACACTGCTTAGTGGATATGACTTGCCCATAATAATACAATGATTCTCTGGCATGGGACTAAACCCAGGTCTCTCTCTCACACACATTGCCTTTGTGGAGGGCTATTCATGTGATAAATTATCATATGCACCTTTGACTGCCTCTTCTGGACTCTGCCCGCTAATTCACCTCCCCTGGGTCTACTGTTAGAATTCCAAACCTCTGAACAGCTCATACGTACACTATTAAAAAAAATCAATTGCCAGGGAAATTATTCCTTCTTTACTTACAAGTCTGGACTTTCTCCCCACTGGCCTGTGTTTGTAACCTAATTCTTTAATGGTTTATAATTGTATTGCTTGCCACATAATATTCATCTAATGAGCTGGGGGTAATAGGGTTCTAGTTCCAGAATCAGACACAACAAAATTAAAACTAAGTTCAATATCTCATACAGAGCTCTGGCTGTATGACAAAGACACTTGCACTGAGGGCAAAGCAAAACCTTGGCCACTTTTATTAATGCAATCAGTAAAGATGAGAAAGCTCCAAACCACATAAACAAATAGCAGTACAGGGGATATTTGGGCTATCATTCCTTGCATATGCTCATATACTTATATACTCACATGCTTCCTTGGGGATCTAGTGGTAAGAGACAAAGGGCCAGCCCTGTCCCTGGCATGCCAAATGCGTCCGATGGTCCAGACCCCAATGCCTGAAGGGCAGTGATAGATGATGACAATGAAAAGCTAAAGGGTCAAAGAGGGAAAGCTCACCTCTTGCTTACATGGTGGCCTGGCCTATTATAGGGCCTGGGGACTATCATGAATATTTATTCAGATGCCCTGCCTCCCATGTCTCTTTCTAACTTCTTCACCCTCATAATACTGGGGTGTCTTTATCCTATAGGTTAACATATTCATACCTTTTAGCTCATTACCATATACGTCAATTACTGCTAACACAAGTAGTTAAACATCTGCCAATGACTTTATCCTAATATATCCAAGCCCAGTATCAGTTCAATATTTCTGTGGTTGCCTCGTCTCATTATGTAACGACTTCTCTCTTAAGCAAGCTATTCCCAGTTCTTCAAATGCTAGGGTAACTATTGGGCCATTTGATTTATGCTGAGAGTCATAGATCTGTGCTTCTTGTGATATGCTAACCTGCTTAAAGCCAAGGTCTTACAGGATACACGCCTGTAGGTTCCTTGCATTACTGCCAAGTAAAATAAAAGGTTGAGCTAGCTCTATGGGCTATGGGCCCAGGACAGCTAATATTCAGCCCTGGTGTCAAGGTTATAGTCCAATAACTCCAGAACATTCAGCTTTATCCCCTTCAAACACCAAGAATCCCCTCTGCCAATGGCAAAAGAATTTTGGCTCTGGTAAATCAGGCCTTAACTTCATCATATTCTTACATATGGAAAAGAATTTAAGGACATTATTAGAGCTTTCTAAAATGTAGCCCTTATGCTTTGCCTCTCCCTCAGCTACCTGTGCCTTATACGCAGCGACATAAAGTAAGATGCAATATATATTGCCATTGGAGCCGACTTGGTTCGTAAGTCTTCTGGAAAGCGGTAAAAGAAGCAAAACCAGAAGAAAATCCATTCAGGAGTTTTTAGGTTGTGAGCGTTTCAAGTTGGCTGGCTGATCAGGCGGTTTAGAATGCTTTGTAGCTAGAAGGACTTGAACATTGAATCAGTCTCATTTGCATGGGTGAGATGGCTCCGAGTTTTGGATGAGAGCTGGGTGAGGTTTTCTGGACAAACAGTTTTGTCAACAAAAAAAGGCAGTTTGGGTTAACCTGAAAATATTTGTGAATTTGACACAAATGATTTTGGTCAATCACAAAATGCCCAGAGGAGCAGGCAATGGTGGTAGAGTTGCCACCATCCTCCCCCTACCCCAAAACACTCCTTTATAACCTTAGCCTAATGGTTAGGCACTTCCCTGGGGCTATGGGAGATTTGAATTGTTGCCCTGGGACAGACCCAAAATTGATTTTTTTTTGATTCACTGAAAAATCTGAAATATCAGTTTCAATTCAACTTGAACTATTGTTGGGTTTTTTTTTCAGAACTGCCACCAAACCAAAAAAATCTGTTTTTTGCCAGCTCTATTCAGGCTACTAAAGCAGAGGAAGGAGAGCCTACTAATTAAGGCATGTCCTAACTACACTCCTTTGCTTTAAGTCGGAGAAAAGTAACATATACTTGCTCCAGGCATTATGCAGGCAGGGTGCTGTATTCTTGCCTGTTCTCTGGGTAAAGTGTATAAAATTATTACTGATAACATATTTCTGTCCACTTGGAATTGCTGGTAATTACCTTGAGGTCGCTAGATGCTATAGTTTGCTATGAAATACTGTTTTCATTACAAAAATGCCACATCAGGCTTGCAGTCTGTGAACTGCAGAGATGACCCCAGGACACTGAATACAGGGATTTGTCAGGGAGAGTTGAGAGAGGTCTTATTTCAAATGCATATTGAATGATTTTTAACGTAGAGGCTATCGTGCTAGTTATCCAGCCATCTGTCTAAGTCTCTCTATCAAGTAATCGTGTCCTAGTACACCTTCTCAGGCATCATTTCTCCCAAAGTTGCACTGGCAATGAGCTACAAGGGGGATGAGTAGTCAGAGCACAGGTTTGTTTGTACTACAGTAGTGCCTGCCTCACCCAAAATCCGTGCTGCATTGTGCTATTCTCTGAGCAAACACCTTGTAAGAGACAGTCCTTGCCCGAAGGAGCTGACAAACTGACCAGACAAGTTAGAAAATGTTGTTATACCCCATTTTACTAATGGAGAATTAAGACAGGGAGACATTAAGTCAGTTCCCTAAGGTCACCTGTGATATAGCTAGATTTGGGGAAGTCTAGTGAAGCACCATAACCACATGACCAACCATCCTCCAAGGCGTATAGTGTTATCAGCTCCCATTAACTTCAATGGCATACTTATAATAGCAGTTGTGCCACTGACTTACTCAGTGATCTTGGGCAAGTCACTTAGCAAACCTGGGTGCCTACTTGGGTACCTAACTCCATACTTAGGCATCCAAATAGAAGCATTCTGATTTTCAGAGGTGATGAGCACCCCCAGATCTCACGTAAGCAGCTCCTTCAGTAACAGGTTGGGGAAACCGGTTTTGGCCCATGATTTATTGATTGCACCAGTTGTGAGGCTAGATGTTGGAGCATTTCCAGGCTCTACTGTAGATTAGACACAACTAAATGGGAAACAGTGACTTCAGGCTGTTACTTGTCCTCATATTCAATTGCCCACTTGGTATTTGTACTGCAGCACAGCCAAGAGACCCTGATCTTTAGTGGGGGCCCCTTTGGGCTAGGCACTATGCAGACATATCAACATGCCTTCCGCATCCATAGAACTGAAACTGAGGAACAGCTAAGCCTCGCTGCAGGAGAAAGGAGAGAGAGCATCATGCTGTGTACCAGCCTGTTAGTGGATCATAATGAAAAAGGGATTCAAACCCTGAATGCAGCAGTGTGGAACCAATTCGTGGCTGGGTCATACCCTCCTCTGACAGAAACCAAAGGATCCTTCTTCTGTCCTCTGCCAACACCTCTGTAGTTTGCCAGTAACGTCTAATTGAATCAAACTGAAGCTAATACAGCTGAATTCTTTGGCTAGCAACCTGGGCCAGTGGACTAGTTGCTATTATGTCTGCATTTGCTAGCCATTCCCGCACAACAGTATCCAAGCTACCTTAATTATCTTCTATAAATTATGAATAAGCTGATCTTGTGGTATTTCAGATATCATAGTGTGGACACCATGGGTAAACACTGTATTTTATTAAGAAGATAGGGAAAACAAATTAAACACAAAGCTGGATGATACCCAATATTGTGTGTTATGATCTGATTAAGCCCATCCTACTGTTGACTGGTTTCAGAGTAGCAGCCGTGTTAGTCTGTATTCGCAAAAAGAAAAGGAATACTTGTGACACCTTAGAGACTAACAAATTTATTTGAGCATAAGCTTTCGTGAGCTACAGCTCACTTCATCAGATGCAGTGAGCTGTAGCTCACGAAAGCTTATGCTCAAATAAATTTGTTAGTCTCTAAAGTGCCACAAGTACTCCTTTTCTTTCTACTGTTGACTAAATCTGCTTGGTTTTCTTTGGCTTGTATAGCAAACAGAATTTCTCACTTGCTGATTCAATTATCTCTTGTTGTATTTCCACTGACACTGTTATGAGATGATAGCAGAATGAGGAAGAGTGCTAGTTACCTCCAAAGGCAGTGGAGTTACTCTACATGGATAATGGGAAAGGTGTTGTAAGATGCATGGTTCAGCGATACAATTAGCACCGTCATCTTAAACCCTGGGCATCCTGTCCCTTGTAAATCTCTGTATCATTGACAATAATGGTGTCAACCTGTCATTATTTAGTCCAGTGCAATTAGTGTCCACAGTCATTTCTCAGAGCCTGCTTTATGTGGAACAACATGCAACGCACGCAGTTATTAGCTCCCAATAATAAATCTTGCCATCTGCTAATGCACTGTGAGGGACTTAGAAAGAAGCTAATGCACGGTGGCAAGATAGAGGCTGAGGCATGGAGACAGAGTTAGCAAAGCTGAGTCAGCTTGGATTAGTTGGGTGAAAATTGATGAGATTTCACACCTTTTATAGTTCAGGGATGGTGGCTGCTTGGAGCTTCCCTGATAGCAAGACAGCTCAAATTGCAGCACTCTCATTCCATGCCTTTGCTTGGATAGTTGCTGGGGTGGGGGGGAGAGGAAACCACTTACTGACTATAATGATTGTCATACATCAAGAGAGTTTCCTCTCCACAATCTCGTCTCTCCTGGGACTGCTGTGCTTCAGGAACCTTCTAGAACAGGGGTGGGCAAACTTTTTGGCCTGAGGGCCAAATTGTATGGCGGGCCATGAATGCTTATAACATTGGGGTTGGGGTGCGGGAGGGGGTGTGGGCTCCAGGGTGGGACCAGAAATGCAGAGTTCAGGGTGCAGGAGGGGGCCCTGGGCTGGGGCGGGGGAGTTGGGTGCGGGGGGGGTGCAGGCTCTGAGTTGGGGCTGAGGATGACGAGTTTGGGGTACAAGAGGGTGCTCTGGGCTGGGACTGATGGGTTTGGAGGGTGGGAGGGGGATCAGGGCTGGGGCAGGAGGTTGGGGTGTGGGGGGAGGGCTCCAGCTGGGGGTGTAGGCTCTGGGTGGGGCTGAGGATGAGGAGTTTGGGGTATAAGAGGGTGCTCTGGGCTGGGACTGATGGGTTTGGATGGTGGGAGGGGGATCAATGCTGGGGCAGGAGGTTGGGGTGCAGGGGGGGTGAGGGTTCTGGCTGGGGGTGCAGGCTCTGGGGTGGGGCTGAGAATGAGGAGTTTGGGGTATAGGAGGGTGCTCTGGGCTGGGATTGAGGGGTTCAGAGGGCAGGAGGGGGATCAGGGCCAGAGCAGGGGGTTGGGGTGCAGGCTCCAGCTGGGGGTGCGGGCTCTGGGTGGAGATGGGGATGAGGGGTTTGGGGTGCAGGAGGGTGCTCCAGGCTGGCTCTACACACTGCTCCGTCCTAGGCGCTGCCCCCTCAGACTCCTTGGGAGAGCAGGAGGGGGCCATTGGAGCGTGTAGGAGCCAGCTGGAGTGCCAGAGGAGGAGCTCGAGGGCTGGATTTTAAATGGCTGGTGGGCCGAATCCAGCCCGCAGGCCGTAGTTTGCCACTCCTGTTCTAGAACATCGGTGCAGCTGGCACCCACTCAATATTCCGTGCCGAGCCCCAGAAGTTTCAGAGATGTGGTTATAAACCTCTGGCAGCTTCCAGCCCACCTCAGTTCCTTCCATGAATCCCCCAGGGTGACGTTTTCCTAAAAGTAGTAACTTGGGGTTGTCTCTGCTTTTTGTTTGCCCCTCTTGAGGTGCCTTTTTAGAAAACACTGAACCGCTCCCCTCTGAAAATCAGGTGTTTCAGGTTGGCATCTCAATAGAGGCATCGCAAATAGAGGGATCCCCAAGTTGCTAGGGTCTTACACAAATCTTGTCCAAGAGTCTTGTGTGAGAGAGTGCTGAGCAAGAATACACAGAGGCAAGGCGTGTGGGGAGCCCCTCTTATTGTGGCCAGTACTCTTCTTCTTGGAGCTAGTCAGGAAAATAGGTATGTGGGGGAAGGGAATTCACACACACGCACAAAATGGCCAGATTTTTTTAATTGAACTTCCAAAATTTTGACACACAATTTTACTGAAAAAATTGAATGTTGGAAAATTCCAGCCAGTTTCATTATTTTTTTTAATTCTTCTGTCTATTCCCACATGTGGGACTGCAGTGAGCAGAGACTCTTGGAAGGTGCGTGGAGGAGTTTTCATCAGACAAGGACTGCAGAGCAAGTGTCGGATCCAGATGCCGGTTCATCAGAGTAGTGCTATGTAGATGTGAAGGTAGAACTCCAGGGAGCCACTCCCATTGCTATGAGGATAACATTACAAAACAGTGTCACTGATGCTGCTTAGGCTCAGTAGTGTGCAGGTCCCCAAGAGCCTTAGGCTGAAACCAGGCTGACCCTATGACATGTCTCAGTGCAAGGTGATCTACTGGAGAGATGTTACATGGAAATGGCATTCCTTTTGCTCTGATCCTCAAAGACTACAAAATACCTTAGCCTTATCCATTTAAAAACTCAAAGCTCTTCTGATGCTTAGGGCATGGACTCTAGTTTCCTTTGGATTAGGATGAGGTTTCAGAAAGAACACCCGGAAATTAATGCTTGGGAACTCAGAAACCACTGATGATACAAATCTGGGATAAGGAAGTAGGACAGGCTTTACCCCTGTGGAGTACATCAAAAGGAGGATCAGTCATTAAAGCTGCCGTCTTCTCATCAATACCACGGCGATTCAAAATGCTGACCAAGAGTTTCAAAAGTGGAAGCCTGAAGTTAAGTTCCTATGTCCCTGTTTAGCCAACTAAATAAGTGACTTGATTTTTCAAAAGCATTGAGCAGCCAGTAGCTTTCAGGGAAGCTGGAGTTCCATGTTAGGTGCTCGCAGCTTTAGAGATCCTTTTAATGCTATGTCTTTCATACGCAAGATATATATACCAGAGGTGGCCACATATAAAGAATACGTCTCATGGTATTATACAAATCCTTTTTCATTCAACATTTGGGCTACCCAGGACAGGTCTAATGTCTCATCAGCTTTCTCCATAGGCTTTCACCAATAGCTCTATGAGGGACATTTTAAGTGCCATCACAACAGTATCTGGGCACTCTTGCATATATGTGCCCTCTAATACAAGCTTAGCCATCCATTCACCCTCTTCCATAGATTCTTATCCTAAAGGTCATACTCCAAGTGCAGTGGGGTGGCCAAGCCTACTCAGTAAGGAAATGCATGTATGAAGACGTGGGTCTTGCAGAATATTTTAGAGATGGTCAAATTCAGGTTCCACCTAATCTCAGCAGAAGCTTGATCCAGTTGGAGTCTTCCCTTCAGTGCAGCTACACTGATTGACAGCAGCTGAAGATCTGGTTCATGGATTAAAAGGCTAGAAGGGACTGCTGTAAACAACTAATCTGACCTCCTGCATAACACAAGCCATAGGATTCCAGCCAGTGATTCCAGAAGAGGAAGGAATTATTCTCCCCCGCTCCATGAGTGCACACTGCTAGCTCCAATCGTCTGGGGTGGAACTAGAACTGGGAAAGCTGACAGAACTTCAGCGGGAGAGAGGAACCACCACTGTAACATAATGCAAATTTGATCTTTATTCTTTCTTCTCGC
Organism: Dermochelys coriacea; assembly: GCF_009764565.3. Lineage (NCBI taxonomy): Eukaryota > Metazoa > Chordata > Testudines > Dermochelyidae > Dermochelys > Dermochelys coriacea. Next base: position 8,117,372 of record NC_050069.1, on the reverse strand, counting down.
ATCTCGGCCAAGTGAGCACTACGAATATTCTACTCTGAAGATTTTAAACCAGGTATTAAAATGCACTGAAGCTCACTAGTATCAATTGTCTATGGTATAATTGGAGCTCTATAAAGATTATTGAAGTACTAGCACTCCTATAAGAACTATAAGTTGTAGAATAAAGGATAAGATTTAAAAAATCCTCCTCTCCTCCCCAACCCCCAAAAGAAACCGACTTTGGAGTTTTCATCAGTTGAACTAATCAGTCGAAAGGGACAAATCATTGACTAAGTCCTTCTCCAGAGAGCAGGACATGGGAATTATGGAAAGGGCTGTATAAAACAGCTTCACCGGACCTATTCACCCTTCCTACCCTTCATCCCCTCTCTTATATCCTAGCATGTTGTCCATAAGCTTTCTCTACTAACTGACCATCTACCCCTGGAGCTCTTATAAATCTTCACGGGGGAGGGATAGCTCAGTGGTTTGAGCATTGGCCTGCTAAACCCAGGGTGTGAGCTCAATCACTTGAGGGGGCCATTTAGGGATCTGGACAAAAATTGGTGTTGGTCTGCTTTGAGCAGGGGTTGGATTAGATGAGGTCACTTCAAACCCCTGATATTCTAAATGACCCACTTTTGCATCAGTCCTCCTGCTTGTTGGCCTTAGAGCTGTATGCCTCTTTTGTAGAAGTCAGTCATAGAAGATCGTGTTAGTCATCCTGCCAATGCAGGACTGGTGACCTGATCCAAAAAACCAATTGAGTCCTTCGTCAACCTTTATGGGTTTTGGATTTGGTTCTAACTGGACAAAGAGAAATTTTCCTGTTAATAGGTTGCTCTGCTGCTGATGGCCTTAGAACTTCAGGTTAAGCTTTGGAGAGGTATCCAAATACTACAGCTAGCAATCTAATGCAGGCTAGTCAAGCACAGATTCAGGCCATAGCAATAAAGGCTCTTGCCAAGGGTCCCAGATCTCCAAGTTCTTGTGGGATTGAGCTAAATCTGAGCTTTCATTCCAACTAGAGACAAAACTTCCTAAACCTCATATGTTGGGATAGAAAAAGCTTAAAATGTAACGTGAGCACTAACAGTGGAGAGATGTCTGCTGGAGTCTACACAGAGACTGAGACAATGTCTAAGAGGCATGAAGGGCACCATTCACTTTAATGGGGCATTAATGCTAAGATTCACTGTTCTGGGGTAGGGGGAAGGGGATGTGCAACCAACACCACTCAAGCAGAAGACTCTGATTATTTCTCCACTGCAAGCTGGGAGAAGTTTGCCAACTTGGGTTGCCAGACAGGTGCTAGCTCTGCCTTGAGCTAGCAGGCTAAAAAATAGCAACATGGCCCAGGGGTAGCACAGTTGGCAGCTTGGGCTAGCCACCAGAGTATGTACTTGGGGAGGGCTGGGCAGGTTGTACTCCAGCAACTAGCCTGAGCTGCTGGCCCGTGCTTACACCCAGCTACACTGTGATGTTTAGTACACTAGCTCGAGCAGAGCTGGTGCATCTGTCTACCCAAGTACCCTCTGTCTGTCTACCCTCTGTGTGCATCAGGATAGAGAAGAGTACATGTGGGTCATCCCATCCCTCAAGCCCCTAGACTCAGGCTGCTGGGCCAGGTACGGGGGTGCTTCTTGCTGAAAAACCCAAGGCTAGCTCCCAAGGGGATGTTGGCTCTGTTGCAGCTCCTGGGAAGGAAAGGGGGCCCCTTTTCCCACCCTTCTAGGGTGGGTGGGCCAGCAGTGCAGGAGGTCAGGACTATGTGCATGGAGATGGAGTGGAACCATGTTATGATGTGCCTGAGGCCTAAGCTGCATTACTCCAATGCTGGGTGTAGTGGTTTCGATAGGTCTTGCCAGCATAGCTGCCCAGAGCTAGGGGCAGGTGTTTCCTTGTTGGTTTTTGTGCTGGATAAACAAGTACTCCCTCCCCCTTAGGAGGGTATCATCAGGGGCAGCAGCAGTCTGAACAACCTCCTCCCATGTGGCCCATAACAAGTCAGCTCAACCTTTGAGGTGGATGGAGTTTGGTCTCCGTGCCCAATCAGTCATGGATTTATGCTGAGGTTGACAAGAGGGATGCCTTAACTGAGAGGGTGGTTCTTGGGGATGTGTCCACATGTTCTCTAGGAGCCAGGACTTGGACCCCATCAATTCATGTCATGGATGGCAGCAGCAACCTGAAGATTACTGTGGTGCGCCAATATACTTTCCATAAACACCCCACGTACTACCGTGTAACCCAATTATATCATACACACACAGAAATAACAGCAATCTTTACAACACATAATAAAATGTCATATAGGCCCCTGAGAATTCCATCCACCAACTACAAGCCAATGTATTTCATTTGCAAGTCAATATATACCCATTTTAAACCAATCTGTCATGCACATGAATCAATACAAATCATGAAAACGTACATGCATAACACGCTGTGCATAATTGAATTTTGTGCTCCATTGTCTCTCATTACCCCTGCCACAAACTGCTGAATAAACATACTCTGATTCTCCCCAGTGCAGATAACTCCAGGCAGTTCAGACAGTACATCTGCTTCCATGCAGCAAGCAGAGAGTAGCCAGTCATGGAAGTGAACACGTTACACCAGGTGTAAATCTTCACTATGGCTATAGGATACTGGGCGGGTCAAATGGCAGCTTTGGGACCAAATATGGAGTTCCACAATGCAGCCTATTTTCAGGCAGCACTGTAGACCATTCAGAGTGCAGGTTCTAGTGTGCAATCTTCCATGTAGTTGGCTTGGGTCAACAGGGAGCATCGATGGGACCATCTCCTTGAACCACATCTGCATATTTACCATATGCAATTGGCTCCATTCTGTGAAAATGTTATGAAAACTGCTGGTCTGGCTCTCGATTGAGTCAGAACTGGGAGTCCCTGGAATAAGACATCTCATTCATAGTGTTTCAGGCACATCAGCAGAGGAACTCTGGTCTTTTGGTTAAGGCTCCGGAAGGAGAACAGGATTAAATTCCTGGCTCTGCAAGTCCTTTATGCAATCTCTCTGGCCCAGGCCCTCTAAGGTGCTTAACTGCCATTGAAATCGTTGTGAGTTAGCTGCCTAAGTACCTTTGTGGATCTGGGCCTGTGGGCCTCAGAACTCCATCTGTAAAGTGAGGATAATAATTCTTCTCTACCTCAAAGAGGGGTTCTGAGAATAAATCTGTGGCTATTTATGACATGATCAGATGATACATTTATTTAATATATGAACCAAACCAAATCCCTGTTTGCAATCAACATGCTATAATTATGATGAGCTTTTTGTTGGAAGGACACCAAATAATCCAGTTGCACTGGCCCAACAAACATATATCCAGCAGTTTAGGGGGAGCCGATAACCCATATTTTTGATCTATCACATTGACAATTCATCCATCCTTTGTCAGGAATGATTCTATAGATTTCAGGCACTAATCTTCACACCTTTCCAAACAGGTTCTCCAACACACCCATTTTCTGTCACCAGCTATGACGCTGGGCTAGAAAGGGTTAAACAACTAGCAGGGTAAATGACCCAGATTCAATCTTTATATACATGTCAGAAAAGTATGTAAATGGTAATTAGGCCAATTCCATGTTAGATAGGCTAGAACTTTGAAATTCACACCTGTATTGTTAAATTAAATTAGAGGTGATACTAGAATGTGTTTACTTATATCTTGTTAGCTATTAGCCATGTAAACAGACAGTTCCTGTATATTACTATAGCTACTGATTCAGAGATCAAAATGGAATATTAATATTTAGATGAATCTTGGGTGAAAAAATGTCATTGTCTATATGTCTCTTTAAAGTTTGTGATAACCTGCTGAATGGATAAATTACCTTATGTTAATTCATGTAGTAATTACCAGTGATGTTTGGGAAATAGAAGGTTATGTCAAAGGCCTATTGTTCAGTCAAGGATCGGTGCTGCACAGGAACTGCATAAAAAAACTCTCGGGACGGATCCTTTTTATCTTAGATCTGCTTGAGCTTTATTTCGGGGGGAAGCTTGAGTCGTAAGACTGAGATCTCCAGTCCCACCTGGATCACCCTGAATATGAACATTGGACTATAACCTATGGACTAATTCTGACAGAACTATTTGCAACTACAAAGCTCACCATAGATTCATAGATTAATAGATACTAAGGTCAGAAGGGACCATTCTGATCATCTAATCCGACCTCCTGCACAGCACGGGCCACAGAATCTCACCCACCCACTCCTACGAAAAACCTCACCTATGTCTGAGCTATTGAAGTCCTCAAATCGTGGTTTAAAGACTTCAAGGAGCAGAGAAGCCTCCCTCAAGTGACCCGTGCCCCATGCTACAGAGGAAGGCGAAAAACCTCCAGCGCCTCTCCAATCTGCCCTGGAGGAAAATTCCTTCCCGACCCCAAATATGGCGATCAGCTAAACCCTGAGCATATGGGCAAAATTCATCAGCCAGATACTACAGAAAATTCTTTCCTGGGTAACTCGGATCCCATCCCGGGGATTAGTCCTATTTACCCTGAATATTTAAAGATCAATTACTTACCAAAATCCCATTATCCCATCATACCATCTCCTCCATAAGCTTATCAAGTAGAATCTTAAAACCAGATAGATCTCTTGCCCCCACTGCTTCCCTTGGAAGGCTATTCCAAAACTTCACTCCTCTGATGGTTAGAAACCTTCATCTAATTTCAAGTCTAAACTTCCTGGTGGCCAGTTTATACCCATTTGTTCTTGTGTCCACATTGGTGCTGAGCTGAAATAATTCCTCTCCCTCTCCTGTATTTATCCCTCTGATATATTTATAGAGAGCAATCATATCTCCCCTCAACCTTCTTTTAGTTAGGCTAAACAAGCCAAGCTCCTTAAGTCTCCTTTCATAAGACAAGTTTTCCATTCCTTGGATCATCCTAGTAGCCCTTCTCTGTACCTGGTCCAGTTTGAATTCATCCTTTTTAAACATGGGAGACCAGAACTGCACACAGTATTCCAGATGAGATCTCACCAGTGCCTTGTATAATGGTACTAAAACCTCCTTATCCCTACTGAAATGCCTCTCCTGATGCATCCCAAAACCGCATTAGCTTTTTTCACAGCCATATCACATTGGCAGCTCATAGTCATCCTACGATCAACCAATACTGCAAGGTCCTTCTCCTCTTCCGTTACTTCTAATTGATGCGTCCCCAACTTATAACTAGAATTCTTGTTATTAATCCCTAAATGCATAACCTTACACTTCTCACTATTAAATTTCATCCTATTACTATTACTCCAGTTTACAAGGTCATCCAGATCCACCTGTATAATATCCCGAACCTTCTCTGAATTGGCAATACCTCCCAGCTTTGTATCATCTGCAAACTTTATTAGCACACTCCCACTTTTTGTGCCGAGGTCAGTAATAAAAAGATTAAATAAGGTTGGTCCCAAGACCGATTCCTGAGGAACTCCACTGGTAACCTCCCTCCAACCTGACAGTTCACCTTTCAGTAGGACCCGTTGCAGTCTCCCCTTTAACCAATTCCTTATCCACCTTTTGATGTTCATATTGATCCCCATCTTCTCCAATTTAACTAATAATTCCCCATGTGGCACGGTATCAAATGCCTTACTGAAATCTAGGTAAATTAGATCCACTGCATTTCCTTTATCTAAAAAATCTGTTACTTTTTCAAAAAAGGAGATTAGGTTGGTTTGGCATGATCTAACTTTTGTAAAACCATGTTGTATTTTGTCTCATTTACCATTGACTTCAATGTCCTTAACTAATTTCTCCTTCAAAATTTTTTCCAGGACCTTACGTACTACAGATGTCAAACTAACTGGCCTGTAGTTACCCGGATCACTTTTTTTTCCTTTCTTAAAAATAGGAACTATATTAGCAATTCTCCAATCATTCGGTACTACTACTCCTGAGTTTACAGATTCATTAAAATTCTTGCTAATGGGCTTGCAATTTCAGGTGATAATTCCTTTAATATTCTTGGATGAAGATTATCTGGGCCCCCCGATTTAGTCCCATTAAACTGTTTCAGATTCGCTTCTACCTCAGATATGGTAATATCTGCCTCCAAATCCTCATTCCCATTTGTCATGCTACCATTATCCCCAAGATCCTCTTTAGCCTTATTAAAGACTGAGGCAAAGTATTTGTTTAGATATTGGGCCATGCCTAGATTATTTTTAACCTCCACTCCATCCTCAGTGTTTAGCGGACCCACTTCTTCTTTCTTAGTTTTCTTCTTATTTATATGGCTATAGAACCTTTTACTATTGGTTTTAATTCCCTTTGCAAGGTCCAACTCTACTCGACTTTTATCCTGTCTCACTTTATCCCTAAATGTTCTGACCTCGATTAGGTAGCTTTCCTTGCTGATCCCTCCCATCTTCCACTCCCTGGATGGTTTCTGCTTCTTCTTAATCACCTCTCTAAGATGCTTGCTCATCCAGCTTGTTCTACAACTCCTTCCTATGAATTTTTTCCCCTTTCTTGGGATACAGGCTTCCGATAGCTTGTGCAGCTTTGATTTAAAGTAATCCCAGGCCTCCTCTACCTTTAGATCCATAAGTTCTTCAGTCCAATCCACTTCCCTAACTAATTTCCTTAATTTTTGAAAGTCAGCCCTTTTGAAATCAAAAACCCTAGTTGCAGATTTATTTTAGTTAATCCTTCCATTCAGTTTGAACTGAATTAGCTCATGATCACTTGAGCCAAGATTATCCCCTACAACTATTTCTTCTATGAGGTCCTCGCTACTCACCAAAATTAAACCTAAATTGGCATCCCCTCTGGTCGGTTCAGCAACTACTTGATGAAGGAATCCATCAGCTATCGCATCTAGGAAAATCTGAGCCCTATTATTATTATTAGCACTGGTCCTCCAGTCTATATCTGGGAAGTTAAAGTCTCCCATGATCACAGTTTCCATTAGTATTTACTTTATTAAAAACATTAAAAAGGGCTCTATCCATATCCAAATTAGCTCCCGGAGGTCTATAGCACACCCCAAGCACTATCGTAGGAGAGGCTTTACTAGTTATCTTCCCCAATGTAAGTTTTGCCCAGACGGACTCTGTCTTATCCATTGCATCGCTTCTTATTTCTTTACATTCTACCTCATCATTGATATACAGTGCTACTCCACCACCTTTACCTTTGTTTCTGTCTTTCCTAAACAGCACATACCCTTCAATACCTGTAGTCCAGTCATGACTACTATTCCACCATGTTTCTGTTATCTCTATAATATCTGGTTTCACTTCCTGCACCAGTAGCTCTAGTTCCTCCATTTTGTTACCTAGGCTCCTCGCATTGGTGTACAAACATCTTAATTTTTGCTGTTTGGCCTCGCTCACATTTTGTACCCTATGAGGCACAGTCATTCTACAACCAGTATAACCTATTAGACTAGTATCCACACCGCCCTCGCTCCTTATATACATTCTCCTACCCATGGCTGTATCCTTTCTTACTTCGTCTTCTTCCCTCTCAATGCTAAAATCCGGCGTGGAGATTACCTGGACGTCTCCCATCCATCTCCCCCTAATTCCTAGTTTAAAGCTCTCTTTATCAGTTGTGCCAGCCTTGATCCTAGAAGTCTATTTCCTTCCCTACTCAGATGAAGTCCATCCCGAGAGAACTGTCCTCTGTCCGTGAATGCCTCCCAGTGGCCATACATCCCAAAGCCCTTCTTATAGCACCACTGCCTAAGCCATCTGTTGACAGTCATAATCTTGTCACACCTTTCTTGCCCTTCTCTAGGAACAGGAAGGATCCCGCTAAAGATCATCTGAGCCTCAATTTCCTTAAGCGTCTTCCCCAGCCTAGCATAGTCTCCCTTAATACTTTCCAGCGAGAATCTAGCCGTATCATTTGTTCCCACATGAAGGATAATTAGGGGATTCTTTCCCGCTTCCTTTAGGATCCTTTTCAACCTCAGGTCTACATCCTGTATCTTAGCACCCGGAAGACAGCACACCCTTCTATTCTCTGGATCAGCTCCAGTTACAGGCCTGTCTATTCTTCTCAATAAAGAGTCCCCTATCACATAGACCTGCCTTTTCCTGGTGACAATGCTATTCTTCAGTCTCTCCCCTGTTCCCTCTGGCTGCAAGTTCTTTCCATTCCTATTTTCCCTTATAATCCTCTTCAACCCATCCTGTATCCCCTGGGGCTCATATTTGGTGTAGTCTCCCCTGACTCTTCCCCTTTTCCTATAGGACTAGCCTCTCTTCTCTTCTTCCTTACCCTTCCACCTTCAACAAGTACCTGCTGAACCCCTTCTTCATTTTCCAACTCTGCAAACCTGTTCCTAAGCTCTATTTCTCCTTCACTAGCCCGTCTTTTCCTCTGCCTGGTTCTTTTAGTCACATGCTTCCACTGACCACTTTCCTCACCTAGTCTCCCCTCAAAATTCCCCAGCCCTGCTTCCATCTGTGAGTCTGAGCTTTTCCCTTCAGATACCTCATATCTTTGCTCCGTCATCTGCTCAAACCCCTTCCTAAACTCAAAGAGACTTTCCACCTGCATCTCCAAACCTCGGATCTTTTCCTCCATCAGCTCTATCAGACGGCATTTCATGCAGACAAAACTCTTACCAAGCCCTCCCTCCAGGATCATGTACATACCACAGCTTCCACATCCAGTCATCCTCAATGTGTCTTCCACTACAGGAGTCACTCCCACAGCTGCCTCCGTATCTTCATCGCCTTCCCACCTAAATCCTGTTAATCTGGGAAACACAAGTCACACCAAAAAGACCATCTCTGCTATGAATCTGATCTCAGAACTATACTCATGTCTGTATGTATACTGATCTTTTAGCCAATACTCTTGCTCTTTTATTTTTTTAATAAAGTTTAGTTTAGTTAATAAGGATTGGCTGTAGGTGTGTATTTTTGGTAAGATCTGAAATAGTCATTAACCTGGGAGGCAATGTGCTTGATCCTTTGGGATTAATAGAACTTTTTTTAAATGATGAATACGATTTTCAGTAATCCTTATCATATTTGACTTGGGTGTCTGGGTGGGAGCTCAAGGCTGGGTTGCTTTAAGGGAACTGTGTTTTATCTTGTGGGTAACCAGTAAGGTATTATAGAAGCTGTTTTGAGGCTAACTTGGTGGATCTAAGTATTGGAATGGCCACCAACTTTGAGGATTGTCTGCCACATTCTTTGCAGTTTGCCCAAATTGAGTAACCTCAGTGTGCCCTGCTACCACCACCCCTCGGACCGCAGTCACACCAGCATTTTGTCCTGGACACCACCTTGTCCTACTTCACTCAAAGCTGGGTGAATCATGTTTAATCATGAATTTAGTTGACAAGTGAAGGCTCTTTTTCTATTTAGCAAGTCATTCTTCATCTGTAGATTTTTATGAACATTGGTTCTGTGTATTTAATATTCAACAATCAATCTCTTTCTATTGACACACGTTTTGATTCCCTGACACTTAGAATCAAGTTTCAAGCATGAATTATCATAGATGTGGATTGAATGGCCCATGTCAGCTTTTATCACCACTCCTGAATGATCACAGTGATGAGCTTGTAGTAGGATCCTACAAGGGATGACTTGACAAAGGACACAGGAGCTTTGTGATCAATTCTTAGCTGTGCTGCAGACTTCTCATGTGACATTGGGCAACTCAACTAATCTCTGCACATCAGCTGCCCACCAGTAAAATGGGGAAAATAATACTTCCATACCTTACCAGGAGGGAATTAAGATAAATTCAATACTACCTGTGCATGCTAAGATACAACGATGATGGTAGATGTAGAAGAGTGACAGGAATTTCACTTGCTGTGAATATTCTTCAATACTCTCTTAAAAATAGCTGTTGATGTGAACATTTCAGTTGATAAAATTGTTGCTTAGCCTGTTCATTCAAAGTGAACACAAAAAGAGGTGTGAACACATTCAAAATGTTTACAGTTGCTGAATAAAATTTGTGCACTTGGTTTGTTTTTGAAGTATCATACTCTGTTCAAATCAGGCCTAATAAGGGATTTTCATCTGCAGTGCTTGCTGTGGCATCTATACAGAGCACTAGATGGTGCTTTGTACATGTGTGTGGGGTAGTGGTTATGCTGGTCATGGGTGATTGTTAGATGGGACCTGCCAACTCAGCTCATCTGGCTGAAGCTCAGATCCCAGTGAGCTCGAATACCGGGAACAATTCTGAATCATTCATTCAGGCTGATCTTTATCTAGCCCATTAGTATTGAACTATTTGAAAATAAATTGGCCTTTGTGCAATTTCAATCTTCAGGTTCCTATAGTGGCATGTAACCTCACCTATGATTCAAGAGAATGAGCATGCCACTGTTCTAATATGCACAGGTAATGAGCCAGGAGATTGTAGGTTACCAGCATGGCAAGGTGGACTTATTTCTCCGCTAGTAGACATGGCTATTATTTTCAGTCGGATTTTGGTGGTGGTGGTGTTTTCTTCAGAAACAAGAACAGTTCCTTGTGAGACTGCAGATAGGGGAGAAGCAAAGTGGAAATCTTCATGGGGCTCACCAGGTGTGTTATATTCACTATAGTGACCTAGTGATGAGACACAATGCAAAGTCATCGGTGCTGCCATGTGACATGTCAGACGGGAAGGATGGTCCAGTGGTCTAGTCTGGAACTTGGGAGACATAGGTTTAAATCCCTGATCTAACAGAGGCTTCTTGGGGAACTATCTCAGGCAAGTCACTAAGGGCCAGATTTTTAAAGGTATTCAGGTGTCTACATTCTATTGAATTTATTTAGGTGCCTAAATACCTATAGAGATCTGGCCCTTGGTCTCTCTGTGCCTCAGTCCCTCAGCTGTAACATGAGGATAATGGTCACTTACCTCACAGGGTATAAATACAATACAGGCTGTGAGGCACTCAGATACCAGGTAATGGTGGCCATATCAATATCTTAGATTGTGTGCTTAGGGTTCTGCACAGTTCCTTGTTCATATGGGATAGAAAATTCTAAACTGATCAAAGGAAATACTTTTCGATATGAGGTAAAATCAGCCTGTGGAACTCACTGCCAGAAGACACCACTGAGGCCAAAAGCTTAGCAGGATCTTATCCTTTCTATGAATAAGAAGTATATCGAGAGCTTTAATATTTAATATTTTTAAAAAGAGAGTTTTGGACAGGGATGTAACTCTCATGCTTCAGGACTTAAGTCAACCTTTAACTATCAGGGTCAGGAGGAAACTTTCCCTGGCAGGTTATCCCATGATTGAGTATTGCAGGGCATCCTGCCTCTTTCTCTGAAGCACCTGGTACTGACCACTATTGAAAACAGGATACTGTACTAGATGGATCCTTGGTCTGATCCACCTTGGCAGTCCCTATGCTTCCATGTATTTGGGTTGGGAGAGTGGGGGACATCTGCGTTTCAGGTTGAAGCTGGAGGTCATGCTGTTCTTGGACCCTGGTGCATTGTGTGGAAGCTGATCCTGTAAGGAACTTAAATCCCCCTGGGGATTTCTATCTCATATTGTGGTTTGGAAGGGACTCATGCTGTTCTAGAGTGACTGATTCCTGGCTTCTCGTATCTCTCCTAACAGAGCCCCAAATTCCATAGAACATAAGAACGGCCCTACTGGGTCAGAGCAATGGTCCATCTAGCCCTGTATTCTGTCTTCCAATGGTAACCAATGCCAGGTGCCACAGAGGGAATGAGCAGAACAGGGCAATCATTGAGTGATCCATCCCCTATCATCCACTCCCAGCTTCTGGCAAACAAAGGCTAAGGACACTTAAAGGATGGAGTTGCATCCCTGACCATCTTGGCTAAGAGCCATTGATGGACCATTCCCACACTGCATTACTGGTGTGTAAGTGCAGGAAGGCTTCCACTGATTCAGACTGGGTGGGAGATGGTGCCATTTACCAGCTATTCCCTTCCATTTCCCCTCCCAGGCCTGATTGTACACGAAAAACATGCATTTGCATTGCTGTCCTCGGCCGCTCAGAACACAGGAGAGCATATAGCTCCATGAATCTGTGACTTCACTTTCCTCCTCACTTACAGCGGGTTCCTTTCTCAGTCCAGAGAGTCAGAGGGATTCAGAGGCCAGCAATGTCCGTGGTGATTTTTACTGTTTGCTGCTGAGAGGCCCTAGTCAGGCTCACAGCCCCACTGTGCTAGGCATAGAACCCCATAAAAGACAGCGACCGGCTGACACTAATCTCTTGCAGGGTTTACAGTCTAAAGCAGGGGTTCACAAACGGTGGCATGCGTACCTGTGGGGGTATGCGAGGCATCTCGGAGGGGTATGCAGGAGAAATTGTGCAATGATGGATTTTATTTATTAATGATTTTATTCACTGCATTTTCAGAATAGGCTATGCAGATGAAGCTTTAAAACTCTGTGGGAATTTGTTATATAAAATATGGTCGTTAATTTACTTCAAGATGAGAATTTGAGAAAACAGATACACAGAGATGCTGATGTATCTTCATATTAATATCTGTGATATTAGGAAACACTGTTTCACTAGGAGGGTGGGGAAGCACTGGAATGGGTTACCTAGGGAGGGGGTGGAATCTCCTTCCTTAGAGGTTTTTAAGGCCCGGCTTGACAAAGCCTTGGCTGGGACGATTTCGTTCGGGATTGGTCCTGCTTTGAGCCGGGGGTTGGACTAGATGACCCCCTGAGGTCTCTTCCAACTCTAATCTTCTGTGATTCTATGTACAGAGCCCTCACCTCCAATCACCATACAATGTGGGTTCAGTTGTGCAGCAAATGTCCAGTCTAACTGAGCTCAGAACGTACTCAGGGTTGTTGTTTTTTCAATTGTATACGTCACACTATAACTATATCTGTACGCAACAGTAATATATTGACAGATACTAAAGACAGGTTGTGTTAAGAAGAACACACCAAGTATCAGTGATGAGAAAGGTAGGGGTATGTGGGCAGCTGGTAGCTCTAGAAGGGGGTACACACTAAGAAAAGTTGGGGAACCTCTGATCTGAAGGATGACAGTAAAGGCAGTAAAGTCCCGCTGAAACTGACTGTGTGAACAAGTAGCTCCTCATTTGTCTTTGTTCATTTCAATAAAGTCAGAATTAGTCACGCAATTTAGCCTAAAAATTGCTGCATGTTCACTCTTCATTGTGGTGGTGGATTTAGGGTGTATTAGAACACAGCTGATCAGATTACTTTGAAGTTTCCATTATGCACTGATGAAACAACTACGTATTAATTTCATTTAACTCCTTAACCCCTTCTTCTGTGCCGTGCAGCAAGCACTCAGGAGCTGAGATGACTTAAATGCTGTTCCATTCATTTCAATAGAGCAGGCCATATAAAAGAAAGTTCCAAAGACGGAGGTCTAAAGATATAACCTAAGTTGCATGTAGTCTTGTCAGATCTAAGCAGGCTTCGCATAGGTCAGCACTTGATTGAGAGATGTATAAAGGAGATCCAGAGTAGCAGGACTTTATATTGGTTCATAGAGTCAAAGTGGTGGCATGCTGCTCTCTAAATCAATATCTGTAGAAGTGCTGTGGTGCTGAGATATAAAAATAGCATCAAGAGTTCATACTGCTATTAAAGATTCCACTGCCCTTTTCCTGAGTGTAGTGGTGCTGATTTTGATCTCCTTGCTAAATTCCAGTTTGGGTAATGACATGTTGCCCAGCTTAAATTCCCTCTGGATATTGTATTATTCACTTCTTGCCCTAGCCGATTGAGAAGTGTTCCTGTGCACTGTTGAAGAACTTTGTGTATACCTGAGGATGCTTTATTTCAATGGTGGATGAAGCAATTCCAACACACATATGTGTAAGTATTTTTGGGTGGAGAGTGTTCTATTCAGTCTTCTTTCCCAACATTGATTATACAGCTATGTGGCACTGATGTGATTAATAAGGGAAGTGAATCAAATAGTCACAATGAACTGGTTATTTTTCTCCCATTATTACAAATTTGAAAATGCTCCCATTTTTCCAAATCACTTGCCAGAAAGTTGGCCAAAATCGGAAGTGGAAGGTTCCCTTGAAATTCAGTGCTGGAAACTGAAAATATTGCATGCTTTTGATGCAAAAATAGCCAGTTTGAGAAGTGGACAGTGACTTCGAATGAAGGTGAAAATCCAGATTCAAAGCGTTTTCTGAAATACTTTTACACAGCTTGGCTCTAATGAATAGTGTTGATGGGGTCTGAAAAAAAAGAGATCCACCATGCTCCCTATTTTATCTTCTGTCAATGGCTCCCTCAGAGGAGCTGTGCTTTAGAAAACAAGCAGAAAGGTCTAATATTGGAAAGCCCACCTTAGCACCTGAAGAACAAGCTGCATTCCTTTTACTGTCTACATTATAAAATAGTCTTTTAGCTAAGATACCAAGCTGGGAGTCAGAGCTCTGGGTTCCTGTCCTAGTTCTGTCACAGTGTTCCCTGGTCAAGTCATTTAACTTCTTTGACCCCAGTTTTCCCATTTGTTAAGCAGAGATTATTCTATTTCACAAGGCTCTTATGAGGCTTAATTAATATTTGCAAATTGCATTTGATAATCTTGAGTGCAAGCACCAAGTATTATAGTAGAATAATAAACCAGTTGTGAGTGGGAGCTCAGATTTCATAGAATCGTAGAATATCAGGGTTGGAAGGGACCTCAGGAGGTCATCTAGTCCAACCCCCCTGCTCAAAGCAGGACCAATCCCCAACTAATCATCCCAGCCAGGGCTTTGTCAAGCAGGCCTTAAAAACCTCAAAGATAGGAGATTCCACCACCTCCCTAGGTAACACATTCCAGTGCTTCACCACCCTCCTAGTGAAAAGGTTTTCCTAATATCCAACCTAAACCTCCCCCACTGCAACGTGAGACCATTACTCCTTTTCATTTCACTTTGGCTAAATCCATACAAGATAGAGTAGAATAGTAGTATAATCAGCTGGTTGCTCTGTAGTAGAACCTAGTTTGGCTATGTCATGCAGATAGCAACAGAAACCTTGCGCTTTTGCTTGTAAAAGAAGTGGAATGGGAGGGCACCCAGGGAGCTGGTATATGCAGTAATAAGGTGCCATTCTTATACAGCTATAACTCCACATTAAAAGTGTAAGGCTGGTGAGGAGGAGAGGGTAGTAATAGTCAGGTAGTGGTAACTAACTGGATGGCTCAATGTCATGTCAGGGATCTAACCTGTAGTCACCAGCAAAACATCCTGGCAATACCATTAGTGAGTAATACTCCATGCCCTATAAGGTCATTTAATAAAACAAGCTTGGTGGTCTCCAGCCAATTTCTAGTAGACAATATCCTTATCACAAATGCCAGCTCTAGATTTGGAACAGATTGAAATGATTTCTCAAAGGTGAACATCTCTGGTGCTCCTTTGTGCTATGAGATCAGAGTGAGATATTTCCACTTCTTCTTTACCTATTGGCTTTGCGGCACAGATTAATTCAATCTATTGTGCTTTTCCAGTCCTTAGGCTTTCACTATTCTGGGCCAATCTGGCTTCACTAATATTTCTAGCATAGTGCTTATCATAGTGATCCAGGGGGTACACTATTTTCAGACGTGGAACTAGATGGCCTCGGAATTGGGGTGTTTTATATCAGATTTTGGATCTGGAATATGAAGGTGTCCCAAGTTCAGTGGTATTTGGATCTAGAGTTTTAATTCATGTCTATCCATCTCTAGTTTTTAAGAGTCTATATAAAACTGAGAGCTGCTGTTGCACACATATCTTAAAGGGCCATGTTTCCCTGTCCTCTGCTTAATGTCTGGTCCCTTAAAGAGGCTCAGGTGATCTTCAGTGTGATTCTACCTGTTCCTAGAGAAGGGCAACAAAGGTGTGACAAGATTATGACTATCAACAGATGGCTCAGGCAGTGGTGCTATAAGGAGGGCTTTGGGATGTATGGTCACTGGGAGGCATTCATGGACAGAGGACAGTTCTCTCAGGATGGACTTCATCTGAGTAGGAAGGAAATAGACTTCTAGGATGGAGGCTGGCCACAACTGATTAAGAGAGCTTTAACTAGGAATTCGGGGTTGGTTGGGATGGTTGGGAGGTGTACAGGTAATCTCCCACGCCGGATTTTTAGCATCGAGAGGAAAGAAAACAAAGTAAGAAAGGATACAGCCCATGGGTAGGAGAATGGACTTAAGGAAGAAGGGCAGTGTGGATACCGTCTCATAGATCATACTGGCTGTAGAATGACTGTGCCTAATCGGGTAAAGAATGTGAGTGAGGCCAAACAGCAAAAATTAAGATGTTTGTACACCAATGCGAGGAGCCTAGTTAACAAAATGGAGGAACTAGAGCTACTGGTGCAGGAAGTGAAACCAGATATAGGGATAACAGAAACATGTTGGAATAGTAGTTATGATTGGACTACAGGTATTGAAGGGTATGTGCTGTTTAGGAAAGACAGAAATAAAGATAAAGGTGGTGGAGTAGCATTGTATATCAATGATGAGGTAGAATGTAAAGAAATAGGAAGCGATGGAATGGACAAGACAGAGTCCGTCTGAGCAAAAATCCCATTGGGGAAGAAAACTAATAGAGCCTCTTCTGTGATAGTGCTTGGGGTGTGCTATAGACCGCCATGATCTAATTCGGATATGGATAGAACCCTCTTTAATGTTTTTAATGAAGTAAATACAAATAGAAACTGTGGGCTCATGGGAGACTTTAACTTCCCAGATATAGATTGGAGGACAAGTGCAAGCAATAATAATATTAAAATAAAAATAAAATAAAATAAATAAAATTTTCCTAGATGCGATAGCTGATGGATTCCTTCATCAAGTAGTTGCTGAACCGACAAGAGGGGATGCCATTTTAGATTTGGTTTTGGTAAGTAGTGAGGACCTCATAGAAGTAATGGTTGTAGGGGACAACCTTGGTTCAAGTGATCATGAGCTAATTCAGTTCAAACTGAACGGAAGGATAAACAAAAATAAATCTGTGACTAGGGTTTTTTAATTTCAAAAGGGCTGACTTTCAAAAATTAAGGAAATTAGATAGGGAAGTGGATTGGACTGAAGAACTTGTGGATCTAAAGGCAGAGGAGGCTTGGGATTACTTCAAGTCAAAGCTTCAGAAGCTATCAGAAGCCTGCGTCCCATGAAAGAGGAAAAAATTCATAGGCAGTTGTAGTTGGAGTTGTAGACCAAGTTGGATGAGCAAGCATCTCAGAGAGGTGGTTAAGAAAAAGCAGAAAGCATTCAGGGAGTGGAAGATGGGAGGGATCAGTAAGGAAAGCTACCTTATTGAGGTCAGAACATGTAGGGATAAAGTGAGAAAGGCTAAAAGTCAAGTACAGTTGGACCTTGCACAGGGAATTAAAACCAATAGTAAAAGGTTCTATAGCCATATAAATAAGAAGAAAACAAAGAAAGAAGAAGTGGGACCGCTAAACACTGAGGATGGAGTGGAGGTTAAGGATAATCTAGGCATGGCCCAATGTCTAAACAAATATTTTGCCTCAGTCTTTAATGAGGCTAATAAGGATCTTAGGGATAATGGTAGCATGACAAATGGGAATGAGGATATGGAGGTAGATATTACTGTATCTGAGGTAGAAGCAAAACTCGAACAGCTGAATGGGACTAAATTGGGGGGCCCAGATAATCTTCATCGAAGAATATTAAAGGAATTGGCACATGAAATTGCAAGCCCATTAGTAAGATTTTTTAATGAATCTGTAAACTCAGGGGCTGTACTGTATGACCGGAGAATTGCTAACATAGTTCCTATTTTTAAGAAAGGAAAAAAACATGATCTGGGTAACTACAGGCCTGTTAGTTTGACATTTGTAGTATGCAAGGTCTTGGAAAAAAATTTGAAGGAGAAAGTAGTTAAGGACATTGAGGTCAATGGTAAATGAGACAAAATACAACATGGTTTTACAAAAGTTAGATCATGCCAAACCAACCTGATCTCCTTTGAGAAAGTAACAGATTTTTTAGACAAAGGAAATGCAGTGGATCTAATTTACCTAGATTTCAGTAAGGCGTTTGATACGGTGCCACATGGGAATTATTAGTGAAATTGGAAAAGATGGGGATCAATATGAACATCAAAAGGTGGATAAGGAATTGGTTAAAGGGGAGACTACAGCGGGTCCTACTGAAAGGTGAACTGTCAGGCTGGAGGGAGGTTACCAGTGGAGTTCCTCAGGGATCGGTTTTGGGACCAATCTTATTTAATCTTTTTATTACTGACCTCGGCACAAAAGTGGGAGTGTGGCTAATAAAGTTTGCAGATGATACAAAGCTGGGAGGTATTGCCATTTAGAAAGGACCGGGATATCATACGGGAGGATCTGGATGACCTTGTAACCTGGAGTAATAGGATGAAATTTAATAGTGAGAAGTGTAAGGTATGCATTTAGGGATTAATAACAAGAATTTTAATTGTAAGCTGGGGACGCATCAATTAGAAGTAACGGAGGAGAAGGACCTTGGATATTGGTTGACCACAGGATGACTATGAGCCGTCCGTGTGATATGGCTGTTGAAAAAAGCTAATGCGGTCCTGGGATGCATCAGGCGAGGTATTTCCAGTAGAGATAAGGAAATGTTAGTACCATTATACAAGGCACTGGTGAGACCTCATCTGGAATACTGTGTGCAGTTCTGGTCTCCCATGTTTAAGAAGGAGGAATTCAAACTGGAACAGGTACAGCAAAGGGCTTTAGGATGATCAAGGAATGGAAAACCTTTTTTCTGAAAGGAGACTCAAGGAGCTTGGCTTGTTTAGCCTAACAAAAAGAAGGCTGAGGGGAGATATGATTCCTCTCCCTCTCTGGTATTTATCCCTCTGATATATTTATAGAGAGAAATTATTTAAGCTCAGTATCAATGTGGACACAAAAACAAATGGATATAAACTGGCCATCAGGAAGTTTAGATTTGAAATGAGATGAAGGTTTCTAACCATCAGAGGAGTGAAGTTTTGGAACAGCCTTCCAAGGGAAGCAGTGGGGGCAAAAGACGTATCTGGCTTTAAGAATAAACTCTATAAGTTTATGGAGGAGATGGTATGATGTGATAACATGATTTTGGCAATTAATTGATCTTTAACTATTCATGGTAAATAGGCCCAATGGCCTGTGATGGGATGTTATATGGGGTGGGATCTGAGTTACTACAGAGAATTCTTTCCTGGGTATCTGCCTGGTGAATCTTGCCCACATGCTCAGGGTTCAGCTGATCACCTTATTTGGGGTCAGGAAGGAATTTTCCTCCAGGGCAGATTGGAAGAGGCCCTGGGGATTTTTCGCCTTCCTCTGCAGCGTGGGGCACAGGTCACGTGCTAGAGGATTCTCTGCACCTTGAAGTCTTTAAACCATAATTGGAGGACTTCAGTAGCTCAAACATAGGTGAGAGGTTTATTGCAGGAGTGAGTGGGTGAGATTAGGTGGCCTGCATTGTGCAGAAGATCAAACTAGATGATCATAATGGTCCCTTCTGACCTTAATGTCTATGAGTGTATGAGAGGGAGGGGATATGCTAATTAAGTTCTGTATCTCTTAAAAGGAAAAGCACACTGTCTCTGAAAATGTATTCAGTGTTGTAGCTCTTCTCTAATTTAACTTCAGAAAAAAAGGTTTAACAGCTTGCCCCTGTTTCTCCTCTTGTATATCATGGAGTCAGGAGTGACTCCGCTGAAGTCAATGGAGATGTACTGCCATACGTGGGGAGAAGCCTAAGGCTTTTCATATTGAGATGTAGCCCAGTGGTTCAAAGCTCCTAGAGAGAGGAGCTCTCTGATACCATATATTGATAAAACTCAAGGAAGAGACAGAATGAGCCAGACTTCATTAGCATGGATGACACCATGTATGCTGGTGCAAACATTTTGGTTGTTTTGGTCACTACAATTTATTTAAGTTTCTGGTGTAGTGTTAATGAAGTTTTGTTATCCTCATTGTGTGATGAAAGGGCAACAGAACTATACTTATTATTAGGTGAATGGCAGACACTACCACTTTGGTCAGTGTAATGTATCTGCTCTACACACATGCACATCACACACCGTTAGAAAGCTTATTATGTCTACTTTAAGGTTCGGTATGATGTGGAGCTGTCAGGTGGTGCCAGGACCATAGAAATGGAGATAAACAATGACACCATCAACACATTAAAAGACCACTTTGAAATATTTGCATTTGTTTCTATTAGTTGAATGACTCTGTGTTATTTCAAGACATACATTTGATTTCTTTGTGACTTCAAAGCATCACAACAACAATCTAAAGGGTAAAACAAAATCTAATAATAAATGTGCACAGGAATCATTGAAATGTAATAGCACTGGTGACATTTCTAGTCAACATCATTATCATCATCTTGTTCATCATGATCTCTGTCACTAGTGCCTGGGTTATAACAGTCTTCATTGCCTTGGCATGTATACAGTTCTGTGCAAGGGAAGATTGTTCTGACTACAGATAGTATTGATTGTGCAGTGACCCCTACTGGTACTGGCACAGATAAGGTCTTGTAGAAGCTTAGATGCCATTGGGCCCTTGAGGAATACAGGAAATAGTTCATCATCCTCATTTTTCCATCCATGTTGCAATGATGATGCAATATCTGGTTTACCTATGTGCGAAGACATGCAAATCTTTGTTTGCCGAGATGTTCTTCTGATGTGTTCATCAAAACTGTCCTCCCATGGTGGGATTTTGGCCAGTGACTTGTACTTTTTAATGGCTAGATTGAAACACAAGCAATTCAGGCCTCCGTTGTTTTTTTTCTTTCTCCTGCTGGTCATACAACACTGGTACTACCTTCCTTGCTACAGAAATTGCAGCTTGTCCATCACTCTCTCCCAGTTTGGCAAGATCTCTGAAGCGATAAGCTCCCTTTATTCTAACAACACTAAACACCGATTTTTTTCCCCCAATATCAAATGGGAATGACATAGAGTCATATCCTGTTAATATGTGTATAGGAGGAAGTACGTTACAGAAGTCAGGAATGAGTGTGTCACAAATTGCATGCACAGGTATGAAGTGATGCTTGTCAATTGTGCTGGTAATGGTGCCTGTTTCAATCTACATGTTATCTATGTGTTTCATTTTTGGAAAGTAGTGAACAGCAAGGACCTAATTACTAAGGTTCCTTTGACACCAAGAGACCCAAAAAGCCATATTGGTACATATTGCATGCAGAAGTATCCTTGAGCCCACTTCCTCTTGAGTACTGTACAACTCTTGGGCTTCTTCAACACTTCTACTGGTGATAGATTTTGCTACTTCACCATTGGACAAGCTTCCAATATGAAGGAGCATATGTGTTGGGTGCGCTCTTACACTCTCAGGTGCATTTTGAACCATATATTCACAGAAGTTTACAAGTGATTGCTTGTTGGAGGCCATGTTTAGAAACTTTCCATGGAGGCACAGAGCATCCACCAATCACCTGATATTTCTTGTGTCCAACTTTTAAGATCCTTTCTGGTGCTGCTGTTCTGCAGTTTTCACAGAGCTATTATTTTCATATCTGTCAAAGCCTTCGATTACAGAATTAGCTTTGTCAAATCCTTTTAGGACCCGCCTCAAGTACTCAACTGCCAGTTCATCCAAAGTGTGGAAGTTTTTTCCAGCCATCATTTGTATGACAGCCATGGCATGTCTGATGTACACTGCGGTTTCTTTGTTGCATGCTCTTAACTCATGGATTATTTCAACTTGAACTTCCAGCAGATGTCCTAATTCAGCTTTGTCTGTTCTTCTCATTGTTCCATCAGCATGAAACTTGTAAAAACTTGTCATAGTCATGTTGCAGTGTTCCTGGAACGGTGCAAAAAATGACACTTTCCCATTTTGGGTACCATTGTTTCACCTCACCTACAGGCTTACGGCACCACTTGACAGGTTCTCATCATCCCTCATCTAAACGTATGCTTTCAAGTTATACATGAGGTGGATGTGGGTAGGGTGAGTACATTAAACTCCAAAAATTTGCCCCTTTTTGGAGAATTCCCACATGCCTAGCCCAAGTGAATAGTCGCTATAACAATAACAAGAAAAGAAGTACTTGTGGCACCTTAGAGACTAACAAATGTATTTGAGCATAAGCTTTCCTGAGCTACAGCTCACTGCATCCGAAGAAGTGAGCTGTAGCTTATGAAAGCCTATGCTCAAATACATTTGTTAGTCTCTAAGGTGCCACAAGTACTCCTTTTCTTTTTGCAAATACAGACTAACTACAGCTGCTACTCTGAAACCTATAACCATAACGTCAGTCTCAAAGGGCTAAGCAGTAGAGCTGTAAATACATGAAGAGAAGGGGGCCGGGGGAAAGGGCTTCTTACTGCCTCGGGAGGAGTGGATGCCTGGTGGAATGGACTCTGCTCAAGGGGCCCCCTCTACAGCGTAATGACAGAATGGAAATCTTGAGAGATGAACTTGGTGGTGGAGAGACGATGGTAGCTCTCCACTGAAGCTGCAGAGAGCAGAGCCGAATGAGCTCCAGTAAGGGCCCTTTTACCCAGAAACCACAGGGCTGAAATCACCATAACTAAGATGAGTCGTGGTGACTTCCAACCAAACTGCGCCAGCGCAGAGACAGCAGTGTGGGGAAGAGATGGTGGCATGGGGAAAAATGACGGTGCAGATACAGCATTACAGCTAGAAGTGCTAACACAATGAGAGACGATCCAAAGATGGTAACTAGTTGTCTCTTAGTGGAAACCAGGAATCCCCTTAGAGGCTAGAGATAAGTGCACTTCCAAGCTCTGGGACTTCATACCACTGACAACAAACCATGAATGGGGTGCATCAGAGTGAAAAGCAGGATGGTGGGAGAATGAGATGTCAAAGAGACCTTTGTCTCCTTGACATTCACACCAGCAGGTAGGGACACTGGGGCTGGGTGTTTCACTTATTTTTCTTATAAGCATATGGTTGGTTGCTCTATTGTCAGGTTTTCCCAAATTAATGCTGAGTTCCTTGTTCCTTTTATAGTTTTCCCTTCATTTCTAGACAGACTCAATGCTTGCAAGTAGGGAAGTATTGCCAGTTAAGGGACTCCAGGAAGTGATTTAGTTTTTCAGGTTTCTGGGTGAGGGCTTGAGCTGCTGTGCTTGCCAATTTTAAGAGGAAACCCTGGCTGTCTAAACCCAGCCCTTGTTGCTGCTGACAGCACTTGGCAGAAGGGTTATAGAAACAAACTGTTTAATATTTAAATATTAAACTTCTTTTTTAAAAAATAAAAAGCATGGAACTAGTATTAAAGCTGTCTGAGAACTTATTTCCAGCCTCTGACATTTTTGTTCCATCATGCCAATGTCACTCTTTTTAAAACAACATGGCTATCTGCCAGCGTGAGGCTTAGAAAAGCCTATTGCGAGGATAAAATCTGTTTTCAAATTATTTCACCGTTTCTCAGCTTCAAGAAACACTTCTCGCAGGCCCTGTGTATGTGTGGAATCCAGGCTGGGCAAAGGGCTGGGAGTTTATTTAAACATGATCCATTCTTCTCCTCGAGATGTCCTTCATGGACTCAGTATAAATTCTTTGATAGTGTTATTGACTATGGAGACTGGAAGATGGACATAGAAATTCTATGTTCTATGTCACACAGAAGATCAGACTAGATGATCCCAGAAGCTTCGGGCTGAGCATGGATAACAATGAGCCATTAAAGAAAAGGAGTACTCACTTCATCGGAGCTGTAGCTCTCGAAAGCTTTATGCTCAAATAAATTTGTTAGTCTCTAAGGTGCCACAAATACTCCTTTTCTTTTTTGCGAATACAGACTAACACGACTGCTACTCTGAAATGAGCCATTAGCTTGCAATGTGGCATGGCGGCTGGAAAGGCCTATGTGACATTTGGCTGGAAACACTGACCTGGATCAAGATTGCAATGTCTGTCTCTCTCTCTATGGCCTTGCACATGGAATAACAAGCTCAATTCTGGGCACTTCATTATCTGAAAGAGGCTGACCGATTGTTAGGGTGACCATACATCCCGTTTTGGCCAGGACAGTACCTTTTTTAAGCCCTGCCTTGGTCATCGTGACTTTTTTTGGCAAAAGTGGGAATTTGTCCCATTTGCCCTTCCTGGATTGATCAGTTGGCAAGAGCAAATGGGACAAAGGTCCTGGTTTTGTCAAAAAAAATGGGGTGTGATGTAGGGGGGAGCAGTGATACCAGCCCCACACAGGGGGTGAGTCAGGGCTCATGCAGGTAGGGCTCAAGTGAGCAGCAGCCACAGTCTCTCCCAGGGTTCAGGCAGGGCTCAGGTGAGCAGTGAGCCCACCCTTGTGCGAGATGCAGGCAGGGCTTGGGCAAGTTGTTTGGGCCAGCCCCACGTGGGGACGCTGGGGGAGGGCTCAGCCCAGCCCTGAACAGTGTCCCATTTTCCCTTTGGGAAATATGGTCACACTACCGATTGGTGAGAGCTCAAAGTAGATCAACGGACATGCTCAGTGGTGGAAGGGCTGGTTTGGGAAAGACTCCAACTGATAAGTAGATAGGGCTGGCCGAGGCAAAGACTAAGAGGAGATTTGGTAACCTGGTATGTGTCGGCACCAAGGAGGAATAGGAATTATTTAGGGTAGTGAGTATAACCAGGAGTAACGGTTAAATGAAGAATGGGAAGAATGTACAGATAACCTACAGTAGCACAGTGGGCCTTTGGCTCTCCCTAGTGCATTAAGAGATTAAGGTCAATTGCAGCTGCTTGTTGAAAGGGTTTCTCCTTAAACTCAAACAGTAGAGGCTTTTGCTTTTAGTAGTAATGGTCATGGGATCAAATCCTGCTGATAGCCTGAGAGGGGTGTCAGTCTGCATTCTGGGGTGTCACAGAAAGGGGGAGCCAGAGATCCAAAGTGGGTCTGAATTTCAGAGGCTGCCTCCAAAATAAATAAAGGGAAATGTCATATTAAAGTGGTTTGGTTTTGAATTTTGCTGACTGCTTTTAGAAACCAAAAACAGACACATTTGCCCAGCATTGCTTGGCTCGATGCCCGTGCAGTGATTGAGAATATAACTGCAAGCGGGGAAGTTTTTCAAGTTTTAGTGAAAATGGCAATCAAACAACATTTTTTAGTAATAGCCAGGCTGAGAGGTTTGGATATTCAGCAGAACCTCAGACAAATTACCCCAGTCTCTCAGAGATGATAAGTGAACTGGAAATCTGGCAAGAGCAGAATGCCTCATGAAACATCTGGCTTTTCTGGCTTCTAGTTGGGAATGCATTTACTCTTCTGAAACAGAAACACACCCATTGTTCTGGCATAAACCAGAGAACAGAGACAGTGATCTGAATTTGGGGAAGAGTTAATCAACTGCACCAGAAAACATGGCTCTGTGCCACAGAAGACCTGTGTTTGATTCCCATCTCGGCTGTGAACTTAATACATTGTTGGTCCAATCATTAGCATCTCTGTGTCTCATCCACATCTGCAAAGTAATGGCGATGATATTTTCTCAATGATGTGAGGAATGTTGAGATGTGTAGGTGAAGGACCACATCCCTCACTGGTGTAAATCAGCATAATTTTATTGATTGTGATGGAGTTACACCAATGTACACCAGCTGGGGATCTGTCCCCAGGAGTGTAACCATCTCCAGCATGGTTTGTCAAAAGTATTTGGTCCCAAAACCAGTGGCACTGAAGCACAAACAGCTGTTACATAACCTTGAAAGATAACTTGATTAGCTGTCAGCTTGTTATCCATTATGTGGACCAGTCACTAGAGGGTGATGTGGCACACTTTTGCAAGCATGGTACAAAAGAGCTAGAGAAAAGTTGATATTATTATCATCACTAAAAACATGACAAGTTAAGAGTCTTCTTCTGCAAGATACTGAGTGTCTGGGAGCAAGGGTGCTCAGCAGGTCTCAGAAAGCACTCAGTACTTCTTAGGTTCAGGCTTTACCGCTGTGATCCTCAGCTGCCAGCTGAAGATGCACTGAATGTTTCCAGGTTTCAGAATAGCAGCCGTGTTAGTCTGTATTCACAAAAAGAAAAGGAGTACTTGTGGCACCTTAGAGACTAACAAATTTATTAGAGCATAAGCTTTCATGAGCTACAGCTCACTTCAAGTGAGCTGTAGCTCACGAAAGCTTATGCTCTAATAAATTTGAATGTTTCCAGTAAGGAAAGTCCCAATTATATATTTTTACATATAAAAAGAGAATGTTAATGAATGGAAATATAACCGCTCTGACGATGCCATGGCTCTGACTATCCTCCCGGACCTTGCCTAGGGAGATAAATATGGTCTTCCCAGTCTCTCAGAGGTTTTTATCACATTTGATTTGCGGGCAACATAAAGCAGAGGGGAGAAAAATCAATATGAACATCCGAGAATTTCTATAATGAAAATAAAAAGCATTGTAAATAGAAAGGCGGGACACCTTTTGTTAAAGAACCACATGCAGAGTATAAAATAGTTCGTACCTGCTAAACAGTCTTATTGCGGATTGCAAATTTTAGGATGGTTTACTTGTCAGCAGGGGTGTGGGTTTTTCACATCCTTTCGCGATGTATTTTCACTAACCTAATTTCCCAATGTAGAGCAGGCCTCAATACCATGCACTTAACAGCTACCACATTTTCCACTACAACCTATTGTCATTATTAATTGTATGACACTAGCACCTAGAGGCCTCAACTTGAGACCAGGGTCCTGTTGGTGCTAGGTGTTGTACATATGCTTTGTAAGAGACAGTCCCTGCCCCAAAGAATTTCTGACAGGACAGACAAAAAGTTGAATGCAAAAAAAAACAACCCTTCAACAGAGAAGAGACATGACTTGCCGATAGTCATATAATTAATCAGTGGTTCAGCTAGGGATAGAACCAACGTCTCCTGATTCCCAATCCAGTGCACCAGCCAGCAGACCTCCAAGTCTTTCTGTAAAACTCATTGAGTTGTGCAGCACGCTGTGTTATTGTGTGTGAAACACATGTTTTTCTAGGCCTTAAGGCCTTCAGACATGGCAGGCTCAGCGACTATCCTGGGCATATGCACTTGTTTTATATAACTGTTTGAGGAAGCATTGCACGTTTGCATTCCCCCTTTAGAAAGTTTACCTCCCAGAGGTTCCCAAATCACCAGATTTCTGACAATTTCATGCTCTTCTGTTTCCTGCAGCAGGGGGACTCTCGCTTATCTTTGGCAAATGTTCAACAACAAACAATAAAATGCAATTCCTGGTTGATCTGGCAGCGCATCTGACTGATAAAGGCTAACAATTCTCATTCTGTAGCATGACATATATGGAATGTATTGTTTCTGGGACCACATGAGCAGAGACCAAATTAAAGGCTTTCTCCTGCAAAAATAACCTAGCTGCCTATCACTAGTTGTGCTAGTATTTCTTTTAGTTGTACCAGGTTTAGAGTTTATATAATCTTGCAACACTGTCCTCGAGAGGGAACCATGATCACATATGTCAGTGGTTCTCAAACTTTTTTTTTTCGCGGACCACTTGAAAATTGCTGAGGGTCTTGGCGGACCGCTTAATGATCTTTCCAAATGTTGTTTGTACCGTTAGGTAACTATTGTATAGTGCTTTGGATAAAAGCGCTATATTTAAAAAAATCTTAATAATTAATGTTTTTTGGTTCTACAGATAAAAGCCCACAACTCATATTATAATATCAGTAGTCTTACCTTTCTAATGCGATGGATGTGCCCTCTCTCCTGTGTCGCAACAGCCCCCAAGCTGGGGCTGGGAATGAGGGGGGGGGTCTCTCCCCCGCCCCAGCAGCCACAGAGCTGAGGTGGGAAGGAGGGCCGTCTCTCCCCTGCAGCTGCTGCAGCAGCCCTGGAGCTGGGGAAAGTTGCCTCTTTCTCTGGCCGCCACAGCCCTGCACATCCCAGATTCCCCCCCACCCCCTTTTCTCACCCCACTGCCCCTTCCCCACCTACCCCCTATTCCCCTCAGTGCCACTACCTCATGTACATCTTCTCCAGGCACCTAATTAGGTGGGTGGCCCTTCATTCTCTCGTATGTGGCCACCCTTAGAGGGAACTATCCGGAGGGAACACCTGAATGGAGCTCGCAGACCACCAGTGGTCTGCGGACCACAGTTTGAGAACCTCTGACATATACTTAAGAAGGCCCTGTGTTCTAAATACTAGGGTCAGGAATTAATTCAGTAGATTGTGTTATGCAGGAAGACAAATTAGGTGATCACAGTGGTCCCATCTGGTATTGTAATCTATGAATCCATGAATATAGACACTAACCAGTATGTTACACTAGCAAGGAAATAGGGTTATGGATTGTATTCTCTTGATACATGTAATGTGTCTTTTATCCCATACAATACGTTCCCGCTGCATGGCCTTTACTTCAGATTAGGAGAAGAACAAGAAAACAAGAAAAAACAAAAGTAAAATGTGGGCCTGAAACAGACACAAAATGGCTGTTTGCCGTTATACACAGCAGAGTCCTTAACCAGGCAGTGCAGAGGACAAAGAAGCATAAAATATACATATTGTAGCTATACAGCAAAGAGTGGTCCTCCATAATCATTCCATTTTCCTCCTTGATGCACAGCCTTCTGCTCAATGTGGTGAAGATGCAGCAAGCTTTGGATCCTGTCAGTGTTGGTGCTGGGTCATCCAGAGTATGGTTGATCAAATGTAACATGAGGTATTCCTTCTCCCTCCAGACGCTGAACACACACCTGCACAGGGATCCCTTCTCTTACAACCACCCAGATCATAGAATCATAGAAATATAGGACTGGTAGGGACCTCGAGAAGTCATCTAGTCCAGTCCCCTGCACTGAGGCAGGAGTAAGTATTATCTAGACCATCCCTAGCAGGTGCTTGTCTAACCTGTTCATAAAAACCTCCAATGACAGAGATTCCACAACTTTCCTAGGTAATTTGTTCCAGTGTTTAACCACCCTGATAGTTAGGAAGTTTCTCCTAATGTCCAACCTAAACTGCCCTTGCTGCAATTTAAGCCCATTGCTTCTTGTCCTGTCCTCAGTGGTTAAGAACAATTGATTCACCCTCCTCTTGATAACAACCTTTTACGTACTTGAAGACTGTTATCATGTCCCCCCTCAGTCTTCTATTCTCCGGATTAAACAAACCCATTTTTTTTAATCTTTCCTCATAGGTCATGTTTTCTAGACCTTTAATCATTTTTGTTGCTCTTCTGTGAATTTTCTCCAGTGTTTCCACAATTTTCCCAAAGTGTGGTGCCCAGAACTGGATATGATACTCCATTTGAGGCCTTATCAATGTTGAATAGACTGGCAGAATTACTTCTAGTGTTTGTGGTTACAACATGCTGGCTAATACATCCCAGAATGATCTTCACTTGTTTGCAACAGTATTACTTTGTTGACTCATAGTTAGTCTGTGATCTACTATAACCCCTAGATCCTTTTCGGCAGTTCACCTTTCTGAGCAGTCATTTCCCATTTTGTGATTGTGCAACTGATTGTTCCTTCCTAAGTGGAATACTTTGTATTTTTCCGTATTGAATTTCATCCTATTTACTTCAGGTCATTTCTCCAGTTTCTCCAGATCACTTTGAGTTCTAATCCTGTCCTCCAAAGCGCTGGCAACCTCTCCAAGCTTGGTATCATCTGCAAACTTTATCAGTGCACTCCCTATGCCAGTATCCAAATCACTTATGAAGATATTGAACAGAACCAGACAGAGCCCTGTAGGACCCCACTCTATATGACCTTCCAACTTGATTGTGAATTACTCTCTGACTACACTTTTCCAACCAGTTGTGCACCCACTTTATAGTAGCTCCATCTAGACTATATTTCTCACGTTTGTTTATGAAAGGGTCATATCTGACAGTATCAGAAGCCTTACTGAAGTCAAGATATATCACATCTACCAGTCCCCTCCACCTCATCCACCAGGTTTGTTACCCTGTGAGAGAAGGATATTAGGTTGGTTTGACATGATTTGTTCTTGACAAATCCATGATGACTGTTACTTATCACCTTATTTTCTCAGAAGTGCTTACAAATTTATTGTTTGATTATTTGCTCCATTATCTTTCCAGATACCAAAGTTAAGCTGACTGATCTATAATTCCCTGAGTTGTCCTTATTACCCTTTTTATAGACAGGTACAACATTTGCCCTTTTCCAGTCCACTGGTATCTCTCCCATCCTCCATGAATTCACAAAGATGATCACTAATGGCCCAGAGATCTCTTTAGCCAGTTCCTTAAGTGTCTAGAATGTATTTCTAATTTTTCTACGTAATTGTTAACTTGTTCTTTCCCTATTTTAGCCTCAGATCCTACCCCATTTACACTGATGTCCACCATGCTAGTTGTCCAGTCACTCAGATGAAACCCTCTGAGATCTATCCATCTAGGTCATTATATCACCATAGTATCTTAGCACCTCACAATCATTAAGGGATTTATCCTCACAATATCCTTTGAGGCAGGGATATTATTATCCTAGTTCTACAGAAAGGGGCACTGGGACAAAGAGGGATTATGTAATTTGTCCTGGGTCACAAAGGAAGTCTATGGAAGAGCCAGGAATTACCTCAGCTCGCTGGAGCCCAGTGCCTGAAGAAAAAGGCCATCCTCTCTTTTCGAGTTTGGTTTGATTGTTGGGCAGCCATTCGGTTTGGCTATGTTCTCTGACCTGTTCCATTCATCTTTAATGAACAGCACGTGAGTGTTAATGTAACACATGCATTTAATATATTGCAGAATAGAATATTATTAAACACATCACCTTCAAATACACTGTTAATTCAAATATATCTTGTTGCATCATATATAGTCTACAGTAAATATCAAGGAAAACCTGGCCAATTATATTGTTGTTATTTTATTATATAAATATTATTTAAAATCCAGGAGGGGTTGTTCCATGACATATTTCACCCAGACAGCATATATTAATCATGTTATTGGCCATATAATGAATATATGACAATGCAATGCAGAAACTAAATGTGCTGCCTCCCAGGAAGGGAGGAAAGCCATCTGTAGAGGTACAGTGTGGTTTTCACATAATTACTGAATTAGCCAGAAGGCAATATGTTCAAATGTAGAAGATTTCTGCTCGCATGCGTTATTTTACAGCTCAAACACACTTTCCAAAAGGTCCAGCCAACCATGTGGTCCAAGCATTAATTACTGAAGAAGCCAGTCCTGGAAGCTAGGGGGCCAATTTCTCATATATCATAGAATAGAATCATAGACTATCAGGGTTGGAAGGGACCACAGGAGGTCATCTAGTCCAACCCCCTGCTCAAAGCAGGACCAACACCCACTAAATCATCCCAGCCAGGGCTTTGTCAAGCCTGACCTTAAAAACCTCTAAGGAAGGAGATTTCACCACCTCCCTATGTAACCCATTCCAGTGCTTTACAACTCTCCTAGTGAAAAAGCTTTTCCTAATATGCAACCTAAGCCTCCCCTACCGCAACTTGAGACCATTGCTCCTTCTTCTGTCATCTGCTACCACTGAGAACAGTCTAGATCCATCCTCTTTGGAACCCCCCTTCAGGTAGTTGAAAGCAGCTATCAAATCCCCCCTCACTCTTCTCTTCTGCAGACTAAACAATCCCAGTTCCCACAGCCTCTCCTCATAAGTCATGTGGTCCAGCCCCCTAATCATTTTTGTTGCCCTCCGCTGGTCTCTTTCAATTTTTCCACATCCTTCTTGTAGTGTGCAGCACAAAACTGGACACAGTACTCCAGATGAGGCCTCACCAATGCCAAATAGAGGGGAATGATCACATCCCTTGATCTGCTGGCAATGCTTCTACTTATACAGCCCAAAATGCCTTTAGCCTTCTTGGCAACAAGGGCACACTATTGACACATACCAACTTCTCGTCCACTGTAACCCCTAGGTCCTTTTCTGCAGAACTGCTGCCTTGCGCTCGGTCCCTAGTCTGTAGCAGTGCATGAGATTCTTCCATCCTAAGTGCAGGACTCTGCACTTGTCCTTGTTGAACCTCATCAGATTTCTTTTGGCCCAATCCTCTAATTTGTCTAGGTCTCTCTATATCCTATCCCTACCCTCCAGCGTATCTACCACTCCTCCTAGTTTAGTGTCATCTGCAAACTTGCTGAGGGTGCAATCCACGCCATTCTCCAGATCATTTTTGAAGATATTGAACAAAACCGGCCCCAGGACCAACTCTTGGGGCACTCTGCTTGATACCGGTTGCCAACTACAAATGAAGCCATTGATCAGTACCCATTGAGCTCGATGATCTAGCTCAAACAGAGTCTCCATCTCAAATGGAAGGGTGCAGTATTAAACATTTCCTGTATACAAGCTGACCAATGTACTTTTAGAAAAGGAAAATGATCTGTGGGAATAGGGCAAACTAAGAAACAGCTTTTAGCATGGAAAACTCAGGCACAACTGTTAACTCCAATGGTGTGTTACATTGTGGAGACCCAAATGCTAAATCATATGGGAAGCCATATGTTCCCTGTGATGAATCAGTTCTGTTCACTAAAAAAAAATAAACTCTATTTCACAACATTATATTAAAGACCCGCTGATGCATCTAGGAAAACTTTGAAAAATGCTCTGCTTAGGAATGGATCTGCCTGCATGTTGTCATGTTTCCTGGCATTTTTTGTAGCTCTTTATAATTCTTTATTATTCCTGTTTCTTATTTTATTGCCTGGGAACCCAGTGATAGACCAGAACTCCATTTTGCCAGGGGCTGTACAACACAGAACAAAAAAAAAATAGTCCCTGTCCCAAAAAGTATAAAAGAAGAGAAAACAGATGTATACCGTGAGACAGGGTCAGGCCAGATGGCTATAGGAGAGTAATAGAAGGCAGATATATTAGCCCTAGGCTAAGTAGGTCCCTTTTCCCTGAGTAAGGTAACAGGGAAGGTTCCAGAACAATCAGAAACCTTCTGGAGACCATCAAGACAGGCTGATTAGAACACCTGCAGCCAATCAAGAAGCTGCTAGAATCAATTAAGGCAGGCTAATCAGGGCACCTGGGTTTTAAAAAGGAGCTCACTTCAGTTTGTGGTGCGTGTATAAGGAGCTGTTGGCAAGAGGCACTAAGAGCTGAGAGTGAGAACGCGGACTGTTGGAGGACTGAGGTGTACAAGCATTATCAGACACCAGGAGGAAGGTCCCGTGGTGAGGATAAAGAAGGTGTTGGGGGGAGGCCATGGGGAAGTAGCCCAGGGAGTTGTAGCTGTCACACAGCTGTTCCAGGAGGCAGTTCTAGATAGCTGCATTCCACAGGGCCCTGGGCTGGAACCCGGAGTAGAGGGCAGGCCCGTGTTCCCCCCAAATCCTCCCAAGTCCTGGTCAGACACAGGAGGAGTCGACCTAGACTGTAGGTTCAGAAAAACGGCCAAGCTGAAGGCTGCCGTGAAGCTCCAAGATGAGCAAATCCGCCAATAAGCGCAAGACCCACCAAGGTAGAGCAGGAACTTTGTCACAGCTGACAGAATATTATTTATTATTATTATTATTTTATTAGGGCCCTTTACTTTAAGAACTTCCTACCTTCTTAATGCTGAATTAATAGTTTCTCATTTGTTCATTTTATTTTTTAACTACAATGAAAACAGAGCTTACAATAACTAGGCCCAAAATTTTGTAACACACTTTTCTAATGTTTGGCTTCTAAGGCCCCATTAGAAAAGAACTGTCAAGGTGCAGGTAGATAAAACATAATACAGAACAAAATATTTCCAGTCAGTTTTCCACTGTAAAAATGGAGCTAACCGCCCTGCAGAAATGACTAGGGGTTAGTCAGTTTCTCTTTGCAGCCCATTTTGAGGTCCGCCCGTTCTTCTCCCAGACACTAGGGAAATTCAGATTGAAGACTGATGCTTTGCTTGGTGTATACCTTAAGCTGTACTCATCACGTACACGTTAACTGAATGCATCTCAAAGGGGTCAAAAAATGTGAAAACAAACAAGCCATTCCTTGTGTGAGTACTGCAAACAGCTTCTCTGCACTGAGGATAATGAATGTGTGGAACAAGTTTCCAAAGACAGCAACACCATCCGTGTCGATTGAATGTTTTGAGTAACTAGAGATGCCCCTAAAAGGAAAACTGAGGAGGAGACTTTGGTCTGTTTAGCCTGGCCAAACGAAGGCTAAGAGGGGACATGATTGGTCTCCATAAATACTCAGGGGGGATAAACACTAAGGAGAGAGAAAGCTATTGAAGCTAAAGGATGACATTGGCACAAGAACAAATGGGGATCAAGTGGTCATAAATAAATGGTGACTGGAAATTAGAAGAAATTTTCTAACCATCAGTGGAACAAGTTTCTGGAGGAGCCTCCCAGTAGAAGAGAGGGCAAGAAATTTAAATGGTTTTAAGATAGAGATTGATAAATGTATTCCCAGGAATTGTTTTTGTGGCTCCTGGTGCAGAGAGTTTGTGGAACAGCCTCACTGAATTTTGGGTAGTGGCAGAATCTGGGTAAAAATTTCCATTCCTTTTCCTCTGCCATGTCTGGATTTCCTGGCACCTGGTCATGTGCCACATTCTGCCAGAATTTGGCTCCCTCTGGGGGTGAATTTCAGAGTAGCAGCCGTGTTAGTCTGTATTCGCAAAAAAGAAAAGGCAGACTTGTGGCACCTTAGAGACTAACAAATTTATTTGAGCATAAGTTTTCGTGAGCTACAGCTCACTTCATCGGATGCATCGGATGTGTTTGAGTGAGTTTGACAAAATAGGCTCACTCTACCTGCTTCTAAAACCATGCCTCCAGCTTTCCCTAATCTGGCAGCAGGCTCCTGCCAATCTGGGGCAAGGCTGGTATGTTGTAATGCAACACCATGTTCTGTGCATATAATGAACTAAGTTCTCAGGTAGTGATGGAGCTCATCACAAATGGAGCTTTGCCAGTTTACACTCCATCCTGCAGTCCCCACAGAGGACAAAAGCTTTTGGCCCTAAGGCTGTTAGCACCAAGAGAAAACCAAGAACAGAGCTGCACAATATTAGTCATGCCCTTGTCCATAGGCTGATGTTGCTGATGGAAACATCTCATGTATGATTCCTCCAGTAACCTGCAAGCCAGTTGGCTGTTACTGTTCAAGCACAATGTTTATTGGTTAAGAAGCAAAGCTCTTCCTTAGATCTAACCAGTACTGAAATCAGCTGGAAATGGACCTCTGCTCTCAGACACGGGGCAATCATGCTACCAATAATGTACAAATGCTGCCACTTGATGATGGAGGTTATGGAATCTCTGTCATTGGGGGGGGTTTTAAGAACAGATTAGACAAACACGTGTCAGGAATGGTGTAGGTTTTAAATAGTCCTGCCGTAGTGCAGGGGACTGAACTAGATGACTTATGAAGGTCTTTCCCACTCCTACATTTCCATGATTCAATGATGGGTGCCCCAAACAAGGCTCAATGACCCACTTTAATCAAAAAGGGCCAGATCCTCAGCCATAGCTCCATTGAAGTTGAGCTAATGTATGCAACTGCATGGTCCTATTGCTGTTACTTTCCCCCTCCTTCTCCTCCCCTTCCAGCTATCCTATGCTCACTTGATGCGCCTTTTCTCAGACTGTAAGATCTTCAGGACAGCTCTCGATGCTACTGTAATAACCACAGGTTTCAGAGTAGCAGCCGTGTTAGTCTGTTTCGCAAAAAAGAAAAGGAGTACTTGTGGCACCTTAGAGACTAACAAATTTATTTGAGCATAAGCTTTCGTGAGCTACAGCTCACTTCATCAGATGCATTCGGTGGAAAATAGAGTGGGAGATTTATATATACACACAGAGAACATGAAACAATGGGTTTTATCATACACACTGTAAGGAGAGTGATCACTTAAGATGAGCTATTACCAGCAGGAAGGGGGGGGAAGGAGGAAAATCTTTTGTGGTGACAATCAAGATAGGCCATTTCCAGCAGTTAACAAGAACATTTGATGAACAGTTGGGGGTGGGGAGAAATAACATGGGGACATAGTTTTACTTTATGTAATGACCCATCCTCTCCCAGTCTCTATTCAAGCCTAAGTTAATTGTATCCAGTTTGCAAATTAATTCCAATTCAGCAGTCTCTCGTTGGAGTCTATTTTTGAAGTTTTTTTGTTGAAGGATAGCCACTCTGAGGTCTGTAATCATGTGACCGGAGAGATTGAAGTGTTCTCCAACTGGTTTTTGAATGTTATAATTCTTGACGTCTGATTTGTGTCCATTTATTCTTTTATGTAGAGACTGTCCAGTTTGACCAATGTACATGGCGGAGGGGCATTGCTGGCACATGATGGCATATATCACATTGGTAGATGCGCAGGTGAAGGAGCCTCTGATAGTGTGGCTGATGTGATTAGGCCCTCCAATGGTGTCCCCTGAATGGATATGTGGACAGAGTTGGCAACGGGCTTTGTTGCAAGGATAGGTTCCTGTGTTAGTGGTTCTGTTGTGTGGTGTGTGGTTGCTGGTGAGTATTTGCTTCAGGTTGGGGGGCTGTCTGTAAGCAAGGACTGGCCTGTCTCCTAAGATCTGTGAGAGTGATGGGTCGTCCTTCAGGATAGGTTGTAGATCCTTGATGATGTGTAGGAGAGGTTTTAGTTGTGGGCTGAAGGTGATGGCTAGTGGCGTTCTGTTATTTTCTTTGTTGGGCCTGTCTAAATCTTGTCTTTGGCTTGCTTTGCCACAGTTCGCACCCCTTACATTTTGCTTTGAACCTGGGGACTTGAACAACCCCTATGGCTTGGATGCTAGAACTGGGCCTGAGCACCAGAGAGAGGGGCCATCTGTGGACCTTAAACCCCTCTCCCCCACTCTCTCCCCCCAGTTGAAAGGAGAGTTTGGAGCCAGGGTTTTGGTCTGGACCATTTTAGAGACAGGGTTAGTTTGGATTCTGTCTGGTTGTACACTGTCATGGAGTGGGGAGCACATCCACTTTGATGTAGCTCATGTAATAGGCAGGTGGAATTTCAGCCTGTATGCCGGGGTTGCTTCCTTTCTACTCAAAGATGGAGCGAGAAGGGTGGGGTGCAACAGGAGCTTGGATCCATCTTTGTTATGCATTTGCCAGCTGTATGTGGTGGGGGGGGGGAGTAAGGGATGTATTACCAGGCTTCCTTTGGGGCTGGATGGCTCTGTTCTGTCACTGACTATTAACAGATTCTAAGGCCAGAAAGGGCAGTTGTAATCATCTAGTCTGACCTCTTGTATAACACAGGCCAGAGAACTTCCCCAAAACAATTCCTTTTGAACAAATCTTTTAAAAAATCTTTTAAAAGAGCCAATCTTTTTTAAAAAACCAAATGTCCAGTCTAAATTTAAAAATTGCTAGTGATGGCAAATCTACTATCACACACAGTACATTGTTCCCATGGTTAATTACCCTCACTGCTAAAAATATACACCTGATTTCCAGTCTGAATTTCTGTAGCTTCAACTGCCAGCCCTTGGATCTTGTTTGTCTGCTAGACTGAAGAGCTCATTATCTAATGTTCGTTTCCCCATGTAGATTTGTATAGTCTGTGTCAAGGTCCTTCCCCACTCTGAACTCTAGGGTACAGATGTGGGGACCTGCATGAAAACCTCCTAAGCTTACTTTTACCAGCTTAGGTTAAAACTTCCCCAAGGTACAAACCATTTTACCTTTTGCCCTTGGACTTCCACTGCCACCACCAAACATCTGGGTTTATTTTTGAGAAAGCGTTGTTTGAAAACGTCTTTCCCCCCCAAATCCTCCTCAAAACCTTGCACCCCCCTTCCTGGGGAAGGCTTGATAAAAATCCTCACCAATTTGCATAGGTGACCACAGATCCAAACCCTTGGATCTTAAGAACAATGAAAAAAATATTCAATTTCTTAAAAGAAGAATTTTAATATAAGAAAAGGGAAAAAGAATCCCCTCTGTAAAATCAGGATGGTAAATACCTTACAGGGTAATTAGATTCAAAACATAGAGAATCCCTCTAGGCAAAACCTTAAGTTACAAGAAAGACCCAAAGACAGGAATATTCATTCTATTCAGCACAGCCTATTTCCTCAGCCATTTAAAGAAATCAGAATCTAACGCATCTGTAGCTAGATTACTTACTAAGTTCTAAGACTCCATTCCTGTTCTGTCCCCAGCAAAAGCATCACACACACGGACAGACCCTTTGTTTCTCCCTCCCTCCAGCTTTGAAAGTATCTTGTCTCCTCATTGGTCATTGTGGTCAGGTGCCAGCGAGGTTATCCTAGCTTCTTAACCCTTTACAAGTGAAAGGATTTTTCCTCTGGCCAGGAGAGATTTTAAAGGTGTTTACCCTTCCCTTTATTTTTATGACAGTCTGTGATCAAGTCACCCCTTAATCTGGCCTCTATTAAGCAAAATCAATGGAGCTCCTTGAATCTATCACTATGAGGAATGTTTTCTAATCCTTTAATCAGTCTCATAGCTCTTGTTCAATTTGTACCATTGTGTCCTAAGTTTGGATGCAGATCCAAACTTCCCTAAAATTCAGGGATGTTTGGATGTGAGGTTCTTATCCAGTCCCATTGTAAACACAGGGATCAGCTGTGACATTCCAGCCAGCTCCAAATTACTCCATTTTTCAGGGGCACTGGGACCTAAGGTTCTGACCCAGGCCTACTTCTAGCTTAAAGAGCAGTTCACGTCATAGGTGCTGGAACATGAGGTGGAGGGGGGGTACTGCTGCACCCCCTGGCTTGAAGTGGTTTCCATCCTATACACGGTTTATAGTTTGGCTCAATGGCTCTCAGCACCCCCACTATATAAATTGTTCCAGCACCCCCGTTCACTTGGTTTCATTCTGAAGCCCGGCAAAACCATTAGCCCTCCTGTGTTTTCTGCTTTAAACTACAAATCACCCCACAGTCGCTTGGCATTCTGGGCTCACTCAATATGTTAAACTTTTCAGTCAGTCTGGGTTGGGGGGTCCGTATTTTGGAGTGGAACAAGATGAATTTCATGTGGTTTTGTGTTGCATAATGGGAGGTCCATGCTGCTCGAATAGGAGGGTAATTATAAAACCCTACCTGTTGCTCTCTCAGAAGTAATTTAGGGCCTTAGCAATTGCAGTCTGATGATCCTGATGCCAGTTGCTGATAAATTTATGTCCTGAAGTATGACGATGGAAAGCCTTTGTCCTAATTATCCTAGTTGGTCTAATTGCAATCTTGTCATTATTCATATAAATGTTCAGTGGTCACTGTTTTATGCTTTTCCCCTGTGAAAACTGCATGCCCCTTCTCCTCTTTGTGAAAAGAAAGAAAGAAAAGCGATCTAATAAATCTTTTCAGGGCCTTTAAATTTTTATTTTATTTATTTATGTCTGTATGTATTTACTTATTCATTTTTCTATCACCATCTTAAACTGCCATCTAAAAGTGAACTCAACTAGAGGTTAACGGAAGGACACCCAGGTGTCCTTCATGATGAATAGGTACAAAAGGTAATAAATAAAACATGGCAATGCTAACCACTGGAGACAGCTGGGGCTTTTATCTGCTCTGTAATGAAATACGTAACCAATGAACATATGTGATGTTTGAAAAAGTGACCTCTGGTAAGCTATGAAATATATATATGAAATATATATATATTTCATAGCTTACCAGAGGTCACTTTTTCAAACATCACATATGTTCATTGGTTACGTATTTCATTACAGAGCAGATAAATATATATATTATAAAGATAAATATATATATTATTCTGTAGCAAATTTGGAGAGGTGCCGAATATAAACCTGCAAAGCATGTGGCTGTATAAAGCCCCTTTGCTTCTTCCAGATGAACTTAGTTCTGGTGAAGGCAACAGTCTAGAGACTGATGCCATCTGTCTTTCCACAGAACATGTAGCAGCTGGGTGAGTTTTGCCATCACTGCATCACCAACATGCTTTCATCCTGTTCTGCAGGGAGTGTCTCTAGTGACAAGAAGGCAGCTAAGTTGCTCTAGCCCTTTTATAGTCCTCAGTCTCTCTGCTGAAGCCACCAATCATGGTGCTGTCATGAGTGGTGGTATTCTGATAAGTCGCCACTGACAATGGACTGAAACTGCCAAATTCATTTCATGTATGCAGTGTTGCTGTAGCTTTGTTGGTCCCAGGATATTAGAGAGACAAAGTGGATGAGGTGTTTTTATTTTTTATTTGACCAACTTCTGTTGGTGAGCGAGACAAGCTTTCAAACTACACAGAGCCCTTTTTCAGGTCTGGGAAAAGTGCTCAAAGACATGGTGTCACAGCTAAATACAAGCTCAAACAGGTAGTTCAGCATAAGTAGTTAGCACATAATGTAAGGGGCCATTCAAGGGGAAGAGGCTCTGTGTAGCTTGAAAGTTTGTCTCTCTCACCAACAGAAGTTGGTCCAATGAAAGATATGACCTCGCCCACCTTCTCTCCCTAAACTCATTTCATTTAATGCAGCTAGTCAAGGTTCCCACTTCACCTTGAATGGCCCCTTACAATATGTGCTAACTACTTATGTTAAACTACCCGTTCAACCTTATATTTAGCTGTGACACTCTGAGTACTTTTCCCAGACCTGAAGAAGCACTCTGTGTAGCTTGAAAGCTTGTCTCTCTCACCAAGAAAAGTTGGTCCAATAAAAGATAATAGCTCACACCATCACCACCACCCCGTCTCTCTAAACTTACTTCATTTAATACAGCTATTAGGCACTAATGATTTTTGGTCTTTACTGAACACATTTGAGTAGATGACAGAGGAAAAGGTTATTTATTCCAGCAGCAGACCCTGGTTTCATCCTGCCCCATTTACACAGTGGCTCGTCCAATGCAGACTCACTTTAGCAGAACAACTTGGCTGTAAATTGGAGGTTCGGTATAACCAGCCCTACCAGTGGCACAGTGAAACCATCGGGGACAGCAGAACTCTTCCAAAGCTCCGCCCACATGAGATGCCACTCATAGGAGGTGTTCAAAATGGGATCAGGAGTGCTGTACTGAGCCACTGGACTCCTTGAGCTTGGCTTCACCCCACTGATGGTCGCATACACACATAAGCTCTTCTGTGTTGCTTGGGGTCAGCTGCCTCCTGGTGATGCTCCGATGCCCCATTGGGGTCGGCTTTCCCTTTGTGGGGCTAAGATGGAAAACTTGTCTTATGAAAGGAGACTTAAGGAGCTTGGCTTGTTTAGCCTAACTAAAAGAAGGTTGAGGGGAGATATGATTGCTCTCTATAAATATATCAGAGGGATAAATATAGGAGAGGGAGAGGAATTATTTAAGCTCAGCACCAATGTGGACACAAGAACAAATGGGTATAAACTGGCCACCAGGAAGTTTAGACTTGAAATCAGACGAAAGTTTTTAACCATCAGAGGAGTGAAGTTTTGGAATAACCTTCCAAGGGAAGCAGTGGGGGCAAAAGATCTATCTGGTTTTAAGATTCTACTCGATAAGTTTATGGAGGAGATGGTATGATGGGATAATGGGATTTTGGTAAGTAATTGATCTTTAAATATTCAGGGTAAATAGGCCAAATCCCCTGAGATGGGATATTAGATGGATGGGATCTGATTTACTATAGAAAATTCTTTCCTGGGTATCTGGCTGGTGAATCTTGCCCATGTGCTCAGGGTTTGGCTGATTGCCATGTTTGGGGTCGGGAGGGAGTTTTCCTCCAGGGAAGATTGGAGAGGCCCTGGAGGTTTTTTTGCCTTCCTCTGTAGCATGGGGCATGGTTGACTGGAGGGAGGCTTCTCTGCTCCTTGAAGTTTTGAACCATGATTTGAGGACTTCAATAGCTCAGACATGGGTGAGGTTTTTCATAGGAGTGGTGGGTGACATTCTGTGGCCTGCGCTGTGCAGGAGGTCGGACTAGATGATCAGAGTGGTCCCTTCTGACCTTAGTATCTATGAATCTATGAATCTATGTGTTGCTGGTCTCTGTGGGGCTCTTTGAAACTAGTTCGTTCTTACCTTCTCATATCCCACCCACTCCTGGCACCAAAATGAGCTGTCACTTGGGGTTCTTTGTGCAGCTCTTCATAATATGCCCCTTCCTCTCCTATGTTACTTGCTTTGATCATCAGTGAAATACGTAACAATGAATGTTGATATTTAAATTAATCGTTTTTGGGCTTGTGAGCCAACACCTCATTGAGATGAAGGCGACCAGACACAGCTTTCAGAGCTATCCTTCCAGGCTGTCTGCACACTCAGGCCTACTTCATTCTGTCAGTTTACAGTGGGATCATATTCTGAAGATTTTCTTTGCAATCACGAAGGCAGTGGACTTATTTATTTATTCATGTACTGATTTATTTCAATAAAAACTTTCCTTCTGGAGCACAAGATGGCTGTTCCAGAGCAATGGGGGTACACCGGATCCCCAGCTATCCCCTGCAATTCAAGTCTTGAGCCAACGCTCTGAGCAGCTGCCAGTGTTTATAAACCTACTTGCCTCAGAACACCCTTCTTCTCCCTGAGATGTGGAATTCTCCATCCCCACCCCCCGGAATTGTGAGCCTGGACAGGCTCCAGTCCAACTTTTCTGTATATAAATACGACACCACTTTGATATCTCCTGTTTCTGCAAGGCTAGAAATGGGAGCTTGATACTGGTTGAGAGTGGAGCTCCCAGTGGGATCTGAAGATTATTTATGCAACAAACAACACTTGCTTCTAGTCCTGGAAGGGCTCAAGACATCTGGCTATAAAGTTTTGATATTTCTATGAACAGTTTACATAATTTTTGGTCATTTTCAGAGGTGGTAATGGCTCCATCTCTGCTCCACATAGTTAGACTCATGGTAGATACAGCCACCTAACTATATAGGTGGAAGGACACAAAAAGTAGTCCCAATAATTTTTGTAAATCCTCTACAACATTCATTCTGTTCATTGAAACATTATTGTCAGGACCAGCTAAGTATGAAGAAGCTATCCTTGGATATCTGTCAGAGGTAGAGCTAAGCACTATGATTGGGGTCTGAAGCCTGGTACCCTAAAATAGATGTGCAATACTCAGGATATGCTGTGGTGTTTGTGTGTGACAGAATAGATTTATTGGCATTCATCTGGGCTGACCCGGGTAACTCAATTTATTTAGATAGTAAATTCTTTGAGGCACGGACTTATTTAGATGGTAAATTCACAATGCCTGGCACAGTAGGGTCCCAAACTTGATTAACCCCTCTAGTCGCTACTCAGCTACTATGATTAACAAATCATGAGTTTCATGGCTTTTCCAAACTTCTGGTGATAGTCACGCCATGCCAGCCTATGCCCTCTTGCCCCCATTCAGAACACCATGACTGCATACGCTGTCAAAGCCATCCCTCATCAAGGAAGCACTGAGTGCAGGGTTTTCAATCTGACTTGTGTGCCGGGCGCCCATAAATGTTTTGGAAAATCCCACCCAAACCACGGGTTTAACTTTAAGCTTGTTCTTCAGTCCCAT
The DNA here is from genome assembly GCF_009764565.3 of Dermochelys coriacea. Taxonomy (NCBI): domain Eukaryota; kingdom Metazoa; phylum Chordata; order Testudines; family Dermochelyidae; genus Dermochelys; species Dermochelys coriacea. The sequence continues at coordinate 8,074,052 of NC_050069.1, read as the reverse complement.
TAACTTCCATGGGACTGAAGCGCAAGCTTAAGTGCTGTCCTGAATCGAGGCCCTTTTCAATAGGCGGAGAGAGGACATTTCATGCCGTATAGTTTAAGTATCATCAGAAAGCTATAACTCTACCTCAGGGCAGTGGTGTGGAAATTATACGTCTCTCCATTAAGAGCAAAACGTTTGAAGTCACACAGCCAAATGGCAAAAATGAAAAGCCTGTAAATCAACTCTGGACAAAGTCCCCTCAATGTGTACGACTGACAGTGGATCCTCCTACTGTTAAAAATATAAGGAAAGTAAGGAAATGGAGGATGGGGATGTAAATACATCTCAGGGATCTGGTGACAACACATAAATCATTCAGGCTTTGCTCTTGTCACTCACTGTATTTATCCCTTTGTAGTTACCCATCACTCGTTCTCTTGATCAATCTTTTGCTCTAGGTACATTGGCCAGAGCCTGCCACCCTCTCACAGGTCAAAATCCCATGGAAGTCCACATGAGGTTAGGCTGGACTGCGCCTGCAGAAGCAGGCTCCCAGGAAATGGAGGCTGGGTGAACACACAGAAGTGCACAGTGCATAATTTGAAATGGAAGAGGTGTCGGGGCTCAAGCAATTTTTTTTACATTCATAACTGATACAGCAAGCCCAGAGGTGCCGGGGCTCAGCCCTGGGGCAAATTAAGCTCTGGAATTATGGCTCCATTCTGAAAAGTCACAATGTAAAAATGGTCACTTCTTAGGCCTGGTCTACACACAATGCATCAATATGAAATAGAATTATAGTGGTAGAGTTGTTACACTGGTGCAACCCCTAGCACAGATGCAATTATCCTGGTATCAAGATGCCTCATACCAGTATAGATTATTCCCCTTCCCGTATGAGAATGAGCTGTACGTTCATAAGCACGTTCATACTGGTATCACTGCATTCACACTACAGAGATTGCTTTAACTTTACCTATCTAACTTCCTAATGTAGAAAAGGCCATAGGTCTGCTCCCTCGGTGTTTTCAGAAGCTTGTCTGCTGTCCTTAGTGACCAAATTAAGATTTTTATTGCCGTTTACCCCTGCTAGCCCTGCAGAGACAACACAGCCAACCGGTTAGATCTGAGCAAATCCAGGAATGGAAAAGGGGTTGCATTGCAATCAGGTCTGAGGGCACAGTTTGGCACTGTGAATTCAGGTTTAACAACTGAAGTCTTTTATAAAATCCAGGAAAATTCTTCCCTGTCGGCTATGCTTCATAGTAAGATCCAACACATTCATTATAAAACAAGCCGTAGGTTGATATGGCAGTCCAATGATTTCTACTTCCTCCTCCATTTGGATCTCTGGGTGGGCTGAGGGCAAACCAACCACGTTTATTTAAATATGGCAAAATGTAAAGTCCTGTGTCTAGGAACAAAGAATGCAGGCCCTAGTTACAGGATGGGGGACTCTCTCCTGGGAAGCTGTGACTCTGAAAATGACTTGGGCATCATAATGGATAATCAGCTGAACATGAGGGTCCAGTATGATACTGATGCCAAAAGGGCTAATTGGATGTATTAACAGGCAATTCTCAATAGGAGTACAGAGGTTATTTTACCTCTGTATCTGGGACTGGTGCGCCAGCTGCTTGAATCCTGTGCCCAGTTCTGGCACCCACAATTCAAAAAAATTGGACAGGGTACAGAGAGGAGCCGTAATAAATTATTAAAAGTGCTTGAAAAATAAGATTTATTGTGATCCACTCAAGGAGCTTGATCTATTGGGCATAACAAAGAGAAGGTTAAGGGGTGACTTGATCACAGCCTATTTGTACCTACAGGGGGAACAGAATTGTATAATGGAGAGCTCTTCAGTCTAGCAGACGTAGGTATAATAAGATCCAGTGGCTTTAAGCTGAAGCTAGACATATTTAAACTAGAAATAAAGGGTAGATGGCCTGTGGTATGGACGAGATGAACAAAACTGGCCCTGTGCTCTGTCAATCTATGAATGCAGTGAATCTGCATTCACGTTGCAGGGTGGCAGGGACTGACAACTCAGAGAAGGCAGCTTGTTTAGTGCCTGATAGTGGGACCCATTACAGCTAAGAGAGAACAAAAGTAAAGTCTCTATGAGCGAGCACACAATGGGCTAGGTTCTTAGCTGGTGCGAATCACGATAGCTCAATTGTAGTCAATGGGGCTATGCCAGTTTATGCTACTTGAGGATCTGGCCCAATGTGTACATCTCTTCTGTGACAATCTACAGTGGACTGAACTCAAAAAAGCTGCCTGGCTTTACAAACTCGTCAGAGAGATTTAACGGAGCAGTACACAGACAACGAAAAAGCTATAACAATTATATAGCTGACTACACTATCATTTTCATAGGGATTCTAGGGCCACTCTGTTTCCCTCTTTCCACTTCCCTGAGCTTCTGATCCTAACTCTTCTGGGGTCAATTTATCCAGTAATGTGCTGCATCTAACACCTGAACCGTGTAACATCTTTCTTTTCTGATTTTTCTCTTTTAAAGCTCCACTGTCAAGGTTTGTTAGGCAGAGAAATTGACAGGCACCTTAACAGTTGTTCTCTGTTTTATGGTAGGCCTCATCTTAAGGATTCCAGTGGTGTCCCTTAAAAACCAGACAGCTTTATCTGTAGAGTCGATCTTTGCTGCCACACAACACAATTTATCTTCAATGCAAAAAAAAGTAGGTTAGGTTATTGCAGCTGTGAAGTTCACAAACCAAATTGTGCCCTCTCTTATACACCTGAAACAGCTGGAAGTAAGGGTACAGGATAGTGATGGGTAGTGCTGAAAGCATCCTGACCTACCTGCGAAGTGGCCGGCTATTTTCCTGGTTAGATGGACCACTCACCACTTTAGGTCATATCCCATGAACAACCAGGACTTCATCCCTCCAACCTCATTGACTAATTAAGGAAAATTGACACTATTATTAGTAGGAGGAGGAGGAGAAGTAGCTTATGTATAGAAGTGCCTAAAGGCCTCAGCTGAGATCAGGGCCCTATTGTGCCAGACACTGTATGAACACATAGGAAGAGACAGTCCCTGCCCATTACAACTGGCAAGTAGATGAGAAATATTAGCTTTCTAATGGTGCATAGGTTTCAGAGTAGCAGCCGTGTTAGTCTGTATTCGCAAAAAGAAAAGGAGTACTTGTGGCACCTTAGAGACTAACAAATTTATTAGAGCATAAGCTTTCGTGAGCTACAGCTCACTTCATCGGATGCATAGCAATCTGAAAGGACTTGAGCAAAAGGAGGCTTACTCTGTACTCAGAACCCTTCTGCTACAGGTAAATAATGGTGCAGGTACACAAGTAGGCTGATTCATCCGAGCTGGCATTGATCTGTTACCTTAGAATCACGTCATTCCAGTTACTATCTTACCTTTTACCTTCTGCTTCCATTCTGTCTTGATTTTCAGTCTCAAGACCTTTTAGAGCTGGAACCAACCTTGTGTATCACAGGAAAGCCTGTAAACTTTCAAATGGTACAGAGCAACAAGCAGCAGCATGGTCAAGTGAATAGCAAACCAGGACCCCGTTGAAATCAGTTTACAGTTTATACTTGTGACACAGTGGTGAGTGCTAAAGAATTCCAGCTACAAAGATGAGCTAACATCAATAGTGATGCTTGGTTGAGGCCTTCACTTTGTGTTAGGCTGAATCAGATTGTAACAAGGACTAGGATGTGAATGAAAGATCTGTAGATGGCATCCATGCAGTGCCATTGTTACATTACTTAGCTATTACGGGGTCTAGTTTCATGACACAAAGGCAAATATTTGCCCCACACACTTACATATCAGGACAGAGTATTTGTACACACTGGCTATTCGTGGCCTAGTTGCACTTTTACACAAACTTGCAGGTGTGCCGAGTGTTGTTGCTGTTCTCTGGAAATCAGCACTTTCATCTGATCCAGCTTCAAATCCTGAAGCAAGCTAGGAAGCTCCAATGGGACTAGACTGCACATGTATCTGATTGTTACTTACAATGAGCCAGCTGCTTGCTTTTTCCCTTTGAATTCTATTTGTGTTAAGAGCAGCTTGTTTATAATAGCAGATACTAGTGGACACAGACGCCAACTTTCCAAAGTGCTGGTGGGTGCTGGACCCCTGGCTCCGAACCAGGCACCGCCCCCCCAACTCCAGCCCTTCCGCCAAGGCCTCACCCTGCCTCTTCCCCCCCCTGCTCCACCCCCACCCCGCCTCTTCCCACCCAGTCATGCCACCTCCCCCGAGCACGCCGTGTCCTCTCTCCTCCCCTGTCCCTCCCAGTCTCCTGCATGCTGCAAAACAGCTGTTCATGGTGGGTGGGAGGTGCTGGGGTGGGGGTGAGGGGAAAATGATAGCGGGGTGCTGAGCACCCACCATTTTTCCCCATGGGTGCACCAGCCCCAGAGCACCCACAGAGTCGGCGCCTCTGCCAGTGGAGCGGAAAGACAGCTGAACAGGAAGAAATGTGCCCATCAATATGTAATTCTTTCATTGGCCATATCTTGGAGATGAGGGTGGTAAACAACCTGATGGCCAATGCAGAAATCTCAAGATATGCTGAGGGATCTGTTACCGGTTTCTCCACGAGGTTGCCTCTATAGATTTGTAAGGAGAATTGGAGCATTTCATCTATAGGTAGAGGGAAGACAGCTGGTCCTTAGGAGATGGTGAGGCTTAGCCCCTACCAATAATGCCCCAGCTGTTAGCTACACTATGGCATCTCTCATGTGGCAACTAGACAGTAGGGCACACTATTTCCTGCTGCCACCAGAGGACTTGTCATAAATATAAAGGGAAGGTTAACCACCTTTTTGTATACAGTGCTATAAAATCCCTCCTGGCCAGAGGCAAAACCCTTTTGCCTGTAAAGGGTTAAGAAGCTAAGATAACCTCGCTGGCCACCTGACCAAAATGACCAATGAGGAGACAAGATACTTCCAAATTGGGATGGGGTGGGAGGGAACAAAGGGTTTGTCTGTCTGTATGATGCTTTTGTCAGGAACAGATCACGAATGCAGTCTCAGAAACTCTGTAAAGTTAAAAGAAAAGGAGTACTTGTGGCACCTTAGAGACTAACAAATTTATTTGAGCATAAGCTTTCGTGAGCTACAGCTCACTTCATCAGATGCATCTGTAAAGTTAGTAAGTAATCTAGCTAGAAATGCGTTAGATTTCCTTTTATTTAAATGGCTGGTAAATAAGCTGTGCTGAATGGAATGGATATTCCTGTTTTTCTGTCGTTTTGTAACTTAAGGTTTTGCCTAGAGGGATTCTCTATGTTTTGAATCTGATTAACCTGTAATGTATTTACCATCCTGATTTTACAGAGGTGATTCTTTTACTTTTTCTTTAATTAAAATTCTTCTTTTAAGAACCGGATTGCTTTTTCATTGTTCTTAAGATCCAAGGGTTTGGGTCTGTGTTCACCTGTACAAATTGGTGAGGATTTTTATCAAGACTTCCCCAGGAATGGGGTGTAGGACTTGGGGGGATATTTTGGGGGAAGATGTCTCCAAGTGGGCTCTTTCTCTGGTCTTAGTTTAACACGCTTGGTGGTTTCAGAGTAGCAGCCGTGTTAGTCTGTATTCGCAAAAAGAAAAGGAGTACTTGTGGCACCTTAGAGACTAACAAATTTATTAGAGCATAAGCTTTCGTGAGCTACAGCTCACTTCATCGGATGCATTTGGTGGAAAAAACAGAGGAGAGATTCAAGGACAAAGCAAAGTTTGTACCTTGGGGAAGTTTTTAACCTAAGCTGGTAAGAATAAACTTAGGGGGTCTTTCATGCAGGTCCCCACATCTGTTCCCTAAAGTTCAGAGTGGGAAAGGACCCTTGACAGGACTGTAGTTAGATTTGCATGGCTCTGGAGACTTCAGTCCTTACATTCCACCGTGTTGCCACTGAAGGGTGACCAGATGTCCTGATTTTATAGGGACCATTCCAATTTTGGAGCCTTTTTCTTATATAGGCTCCTATTACCCCCCACCCCCTGTCCCAATTTTTCACATTTGCTGTCTGGTCACCCTATGCCACTGGGGAATTGCTGGTGGCACTGGGAGTGCCTGCCTCACATTGGCTTCAGGTAACAGAGCAAGCTTGCCCTTATTGCTTATGGAGACTTGCACACAGGGCCTGCTTCTCATCTCACCAGTTCAGTGGAGTTACTCAATTTATGGTGGTGTGAGACCAGACTCTTATGTTAGGTACTTAGAGGTTCCCCCCACCCCAATTACATGGTATCTGTGGAAATGAATGGAAGTTAGGTGCCTAAATACCTTTGAGGACCTGGCCCTGAGTGCCTCACAGTCCTTAACAATGCTGTGAGGCAAAGCAGTGCTATTATACCCATTTTACAGATGGAGAATTGAGGCACAGAGAGATTAAGTTACTGGCCCAAGGCCACACACAAAGTCTGTCTCGGAACTGGGAATTGACTTAGAGCCTCCCAAGTGCCCTAACCACTAGCCCACCCTAGAATCAGGTGGGTTCAATGAGGAGTTGTTGGCTTGCTAGATACCTTTGTAACCCCTACTAGCTCCAAGTGACACTCTGTCCCCTCTAGTGGTGACTAGGCCACCTAGAAATTGATGAGCCTTCTACAGCATTGGCTAAAAGAGATGTGTCTTTTAGCTTCGCCAGTAGAGACTCGTGCATTTAGCTCAAGAGGTCCCAGGTTTGATTCCCGCTGCCAATGCCCCTGTGTTAGGATTGCCAACTTTCTAATTGCACAAAACTGAACACTCTTGCCCTGCTCTCTGCCCCGTCCCACCCTTCTTCAAGGCCCCACCTCCACACTCCATCTCCCCCACCATCACTCGCTCTCCCCCTCCACTCACTTTCACTGGGCTGGGACACAGGGTTGGGGTGCGGGATGGGGTGATGGCTCTGGCTAGGGGTGTGGGCTCTGGAATGGGGCCAGGGATGAGAGGTTTGAGGTGCAGGAGGGGGCTCAGGTCTGCAGTTGCAGTGTGGTGGGGGGTGCAGGATATGATTTCCAGGAGGGAGGGTGGGTACAGGAGGGGCTCAAGGCTGGGGGTGTGGGGTACAGGCTTTGGGAGGGAGTTAGGGTGCGGGAGGGAGTTCCAACCTGGGGCAGGGGGTTGGGGTGCGGGAAGAGGTTTGGGGTGTGGGCTCTGGCCTGGTGCACTTTCCTCAGGTGGCTCCTGATTGGCCGTGCAGCGGGACTAAGGTAGGCTCCCTGCCTGCCCTGGTACCGTGCAACTCCCAGCATGTCCTGATCCTGGGCACAGGGAGGCCAGGCTGCTCTGCGCAGTGTGCACTGCTCACATCTGCAGGCATCTCCCCCACAGGCATCACCCCCACAGCTCCCTTTGGCCGTGGTTCCCGGCCAATGGGAGCTGCAGAGCCGGCGCTCGGGGAGGGGGCAGCGCGCAGAGCTGGCGGGAAATGCCGGCCACTTCCAGGAGCCACGCAGAGCCAGGGCAGGTAGGGAGCCTACCTTAGCTCCGCTGCACCGCCAACCAGACTTTTAATGGCCCGGTCAGCAGTGCTGACTGGAGCCTCCAGGGTCCCTTTTCAACCGGGCTTTCTGGTCGAAAACTGGACGCCTGGCAACCCTACCCAGTGTGGGTTGGTGTTACACCTTTAATTGAGGTGTTTTGTGTCATCTCCTCGCATGATCATCCCTGTGCCCTTCCCACTGTGGTCCGGTCTCTGAGGAACGTGCTAGTCAGCCCTGCAGGTCACAGTACACTGCCGAGGTCTCCCTTCTGTAAAGGACAAACTGGCAGAACCAACGTTAGCTCCACTAGACGGCACCGGCATCCCAAGGACTGATACTGGACTTTTCTCCAGTCACTGTCTCTGCAGCCGTGGGGTATTCCGGCTCCTGTGATCGATGGGACAGGATGACTCTGTCAGGTAAATAATGGCATCCCTTGCACGGGGAGAAGGACCTCAGACACAGCAGTGCTGCACTCAGTCTCCACTGTTTGCTTTCCATCCCTTCCTGCCTTGTGACGCCAGAGGCTTTGCCAGCCGCTGATGCACAACAGAAGGGCAGCTTCCTGGCCTGAAACCAACCCCGCTTTCTCCACCTCCGCTTTCTAATCTGTAGCTTTCTGACCTAGCCGCTCACACGTTCAGGGGACGAGAAAGACACAATCTGAGCAAAGGAAGCAGGAACTTGTGAATTCTAATAGCCACCAACACTCTCTGTGGCTAGGAGCAAGTCTTTCAAATGCTGCCTCAGTTTCCCCACATTTAATAGCACTACCCCATCTCACAGAACTGCCGTATGGGATCTAAGAGGACAAATGTTTGTAATGATTATATATGCTATAGCAATACCAAGCAGAAAACAACCTGGGGCCGGGAGGCCAAGTCATAGGCTGTGCAGATAATTGTGTCCCTAAAGCCTGCTAAAATACATTTCCAGTCTTCTCCTGCTTTTAAAACACTGTGTATAATAGTATTGGGTGGCGATTAAGCCTATCATCTATCTATCTATTCATGAGGATTGCATATATATATATATATATATATATATATATAAAAGCATGTATGGGGTATATTTAATAGCACATGCTAAGGGTTGTTGAGACTAGCTGAGTAGCTGTTCACAGGTTTTTTTCCTTTAACATGTACTGGTTGTGATGCCAGCAGACCAGGTGCCAGCCCATGCCAAGGCCCATAGGTCTCAGCTGAACCCTGACGTACATTGCTGGACCCAGTCTGGCTCACCTGAGTGCTGCTATTGTTAAACTAGGTACAGTATTAGATTTACACAAATGTGCTTAGTGTTTAGACTGCTTGGAATGCTTGCAAATTACTGCACGTGTTAATCTCACTTATAATGTTTGTATCCCATGTTATAAAGTAATATTTGTGTGTTTGCTCTGTAACTGTAATTCATCAGACAGGAGAGAAGCATTAACAACTGTAAAATACTAGTTTGCTACAGGAGGTGTCATCTCCTGCCCAACAAAAGAAGGTCTATAGATACCAGAAGAACCATTGTGGCACATCAGAGGACAAAAGATTTTGTCCCCCCCCCCATGAAAAGAGACCCGCAACTGAATTCCTCCCAAGAGCTGAACTTGCAAACTTGAAGCAGAAGGGGGGAAGGAATAAAAGGTCCTAACAAGGAGAAACTGTATCATTTGTGCTTTGTGGACTCTGAGGGGCAAGAATTACTAAGCCTAAGCTTTGCCCTAGAAGACATATCGAGCTTGCTTATTATAGAAGCTTCTACTACCTTTTGAAACTTAAGACTGGAACTTATTTCTGTGTATAAGTGTTTATCTGCTTTAACCTTGTAAATAACTCTCTTATTGCCTTTTTCTAGTTATAAATCTTATTATTGGACTGGCTACAAGCATTGTCTTTGTTGTGAGATCTAAGGTGCAACTGACTTTCAGCATGTGAATGGGATAGGGTTGCCAGGCGTCCGGTTTTTGACCAGCATGCCCAGTCAAAAAGGGACCCTGGCGGTTCCAGCCGGCACTGCCGACCGGGCCATTAAAAGTCCAGTCAGCGGAGCGCAGGGGGTTCCCTGCCTGCCCTAGCTCTGTGCGGCTCCTGGAGGCAGCTGCCAGGGGCAGGTACCTGCAGCCCCTAGGCGCATGAGTGGCCAGAGAGGCTCCGCATGCTGTCCCCATCCCAAGGACCAGCTCCGCAGCTCCCATTGGCCACGACCAATGGGAGCTGCGGGGATGGTGCCTGTGGGAACGAGGGCAGTGCGCAGAGCCTCCCTGGCCCCCATGCGCCATGGGGCTGCAGGGACCTGATGGCGGCTTTCTGGGAGTCGCAATAAGTGCTGCTGGGACCCCGCACTCCCCTCTCAAACCCCAAGCCCCTGCCCCAGCCCGGAGTCCCCTCCTGCACCCAAACTCCCTCCTGGAGCCCATACCCCCCTCACACTCCATCTCCTTGCCCCAGCCCTGAACCCCCTCCTGCATACCAATCCCCTCATCCCCAGCCCCACCCAAGAGCCCACACCCCCTCTCCGGAGCCCGGATCCCCTCCCGCACTCTGAACCCGTCGACCCCAGCCCAGAGCCCTCTCCCACACCCTGAACCCCTCATTTCTAGGCCCACCCAGAGCCTGCTCCCCCAGCCCAGAGCCCATATCCCTTCCCCACAGCCCAACCTGCTGTCCCAGCCTGGAGCTCCCTCCCGTGCCCCAAACCTCTCATCCCCAGTGCCACCCCAGAGTCTGCACTCCCAACCAGAGCACTCGCCCCCCCCACGTACCTCAATTCCCTGCCCTAGCCTGGTGAATGTTCATGAGGGTGGGGGATAGCAAGCAATGGAGGGATGGGGGATGGAGCAAGCAGGGGCAGGGCCTTGGAGAAGCGGGAGGGGCAGGGGTGTTCGGTTTTTGTGGGATTAGAAAGTTGGCAACCCTAGCCTGGGAGTAACCTGAATATTGCTGTGATCTTTGGTATATGGGCCCACCTATCACAAAGGCAAACTTACCAGGGTGTCAAGATAAATCGGAGTGCCCAAGGGGACTATCTGTGACTCCATGGTAAAACTGTAATAGGGCTTGAGGAATTCACACTTGATACCTGATTGGTGAAATCTAAGTATAGAACGCACAGGGGTTTGTGCCCTGTGTCTGAACAGTGTGCCCTGAGGGTGGTACACACTGCAGGAAAGCTTGACACTGGCCTTGTAAAGACGCATTGTTTGGCTCGTGCATAGGATCCTGACTGCGATGAATGTGAGCCCCAGCTGTCAAGAATTTGACAATATTCAGGAATGCAAATAGATCCCCAGCGATCATGGCCACCGCTGGGGCAGTGCTCGTGTGAGTCCATTTGACCCTCACCAAAGCACTTCCTGGATTAGGCTCAGCAACGAGCAGCTGGCTACTCTAGATTGCCATGATCTCTGCCTGCTCTGAGTCCCTGGCAGATGGAGTTATGGTTTACCTTCCTTTTGCCCTGTTCATCCCATAATCTCAACCATTACTGAGTTACCCCTCCCGGCGCCTCTGTGAGGGAAGTTGGTATTAGTCTTCCATTTTGCATGTGGGGAAACTGAGTCAGAACACAAAAGCAACGTGACCCTGGCAGCACAAGTGGATAGAAGCAGAGCTGGGATTAGATCTCAGGACCACCTGACGCTAGTCATGACCTCGCCCTCCCTCCAACTCTATGTTGTCTTGTCCTTTAACATTTGCTATAAACACTTAGGCCCCTATTGTGTGCTCTGTGCTGGCTGATTTTGGTAGTGGTGCATGTGTGTTCTGAGACCAGAGTCCGGGTGGAATATGGAATATGTCAGTCAGGCTCCTGGTTTGTGGAGGCTATTACTTATCTGATGCTTAGCTAAGCTCATCTAGGTTTCTCATCCCTATGGCATCCGATCAGGGGCTATGTTCTTTCGTTGTTTGTAATGCACAAGAGCCAGCCAGCCTGATTCTGACCTCACTGCCCTCCATTCCGCACCTGTGCAGGTGGAAGCCAGAAGCTTGGCGCTTGCTCTCTGGGAGGGCAAGGGGCAGGGGAACGTTCACCTGGCTGGTCGTGCTACCCACTCCAGGGAGGGGCGTGGTTTGGCAGGTCTAGCCATGGCTGTCGAGTTGGCAGCCTAAAAGCTGCAGGAGCAAAGGAGAGGCATAGCTGCTGCTCCTCTGTGCGCTCCCCACTTGGCTCCTAGCAGCATCATGCCTCTGGAAACTGTTTCTCTGACAATGCTCCTACATCCTTTCAATGAGCCGTGGTGGCAAATGTCGGAATGGGCAGCTGCATGGGTCAATTTCAGTCTGTGTTGATAATCAGTTTCCCGCCCCCATGCGCCATAAGCATGTAGGGCCATTCTGGGATTTGCAACACCACAGAGGAGCTTTTCAATCCCCAAGCAACTGTTTTCACTGAGATGGTTTTGAAAAGGTGACCAGAAACCCACTTCTATTCACACCAAGCCAAATTCAGCCCTGCTAGAAGCTGTGAAACCCCCTGATGTTGGGTGAACCAGTCAGTGTCACAGAAGACTTGGCCTGAACCTTCACGCAGGACGCTGACTGATCTTGTTTCCAATGTGGAAAGAGCTCCGTCGATGGACTGTCCTTATTGAACATTTCAGCATCTGAATAAACTTCAGCCCAAGCAGCAGATGTTTGGTGCTCCCCAGCCAGATAGAGCGATTTTGTCAGGAGCTTCCACAGTCCAATAAGTCCTTTCATAATGCCCCTTTTTACAGCTTCATATGTATGTAGCGTGGCAGTCACGTCAATGCAATGGTCTGGTGCACAGCCCCTCAGCCTGCTTAAATGGCCTGATGATTATCATCACAGAAGGCCATGTAGAAATCTTCTAAGCTCCTTCAGGAAATGGGGCAGAATGTAGCAGCAGTTTCAGGCCCTGCAGTGATTGCAATATCTGCATTGTCTGCTTTGGAAACTGCAGTGGAGCATCTGAGTTCTCTCCTAGAGCCTGCCTAGTTTACTCCTCATAGCATTTAACATGGAGATGGGGCCCGGTCCTTGTGAAGCCTACAGTCTTAGAATGGCTGTAGCGGTTTCTCCTATGGAGCTTAGAAGCTCGGGGGGGGGGGGCGGAGTCAGCATGTGATTTAGGGAAGCAGGACACACACTGGGAAACACTGCCCTCAGTATAATGAAGTTGATAGTCTCCAAGGTGCCACAAGTACTCCTTTTCTTTTTGTCCTCAGTAAGCAGCGTCACCTTCCAGCTAGGAGGTAGTTTTCCCTATTGACTATCAGCGGGAGGAAGTGGTTCCCTGGGAGACACAATGGTTATCCAGATGTCCCCGTGGAGTGAACTGCTTGTGAAGGTGCTAGCGTTATAATTGTTGCCTTCCAGAGGAAGAGTTACCGAGTCTGTGCTTTGATCCATGCCCAGTAACAGTGCTGTTGGCATGGCACGCCAGAGAAACACCCCGTTGAAGACGTATGGGAAGGCGATAAGGAGGTGGGCAGACATAGGCAAGGCATATCTGCTGCTGTGAGATGTGTTGGCCTCCAAAGTTACGTTCATAGTTCGGTGAGCTCCCTGTCTGTCATATCGCAGTACAAACGCAAGCCCACGGATTTCTCCTTCACTTTGTGTGGCCGCACCTCCTATTCAGGTACATTCCCGCAAATGGCATATACTCTTTGCTACACGCATGCTCTTCAGCTGGTCTGTCTGGCTCTCCATGCAGCGTTTCTCTTAGCCCCCCAGCACTTTCCCCAAGTGCTCTCTGGCTCCCCGTCGCTGCTCTCCCTTGGAATATGTTTGCACTGCAATCAGAGGTGTGACTACAGCTGGGGTATTGACATACCCAAGCTAGTTTTAATCTATCTAGCACAGGTGCCAGAGCAGTGAAGCCATGGCAGGATTGTCTGGCCATGTTAATTACCCAGTGTTGGGGTGGGCTCGTACAACACACACCGAAGCCTATAAGGCTGCAGCTTCACCGCTCCTGTGCCCAACCTAGCTAGCTTAAAGCTAGTTCAGTTATGTCTACTTGAGCGGCAATCACACCCCATGACTGCAGCATAGACACAACCTAAGAAACACTTGCTGCCATCACTTTGTCAGGCACACTGTGCAGGTAGGCTACCATCCCCCCGGCCCACCGTGCCACACCCTGCAGCCTCCTCGTGTTCAGACACGCACATTCTCTCATGGATACAGGCTTTCAGGCAGCAACCCATATCACAGACAGAGGCTGACCTGCACACATCACACCTGGGCTTCACCAACACTCCCGTTCATTTCAGTGCAGAATTCAAGGCCTTGCTGCTAATCTACAAAACCTTTGATGGAATAGGTTTGGCTACTCACCTGCCAAGACAACTGTGTGTGCCGGGCTGCTGCAGTTAGCGAGATTGCTGGACAGACAGGTGCTGGGGGAGCAGCGTTCTCAGGGGCGGTACCCTGGCAGTGGACTGTTTTGCCAGGAGGAATCAGAAGAAGCCCAAACCTGGCTGTGTTCAGATCAAAAGGCAAGATACAGCTCTTCAGTAAAGACTTTCCCTTGCAAATGAACAACAGGACTAAACAACAATCCCTGACCATACAATCCACACACCTTGCAATCTGGGGAACAGACAGAGGGAATGCTAGTGGCTCTTGACTCTGAAGTGTCATGATCTCCTTGTTACCTAAGCACTTCAAAGAATCGCAGACATCATACGAATCCTTCAGACAGACAGATGCACGGAGCATTTGCCAACTCCAGCTGCATTCTCCCAGTGTCTCTGTCGGGCCATCTTTCAGCGCTCTCCCTACCTGCACCATCCCCAGCCCCTGTCTTGTCAGTCCCTGAAATGAGCGCTCTCTGGATGCAGTATATGTGCCTGCTCTCTTGTCTTAGACTGAGGCATACCCTTCACATGATGCACAGCCTCTCTCATGCACACCCTGCAAACACTTTTTCCCTGAAGCACTCTCACACTGGACTTCCGCACACATTCTTAGCTCTATTGGTATCTTCCTTAGCACCACTCATTTTCCAAAAGGGGGCATCACCACATCATAGGGATACGTACAGGAAATGGAAGGAGGGGCATGTCACCAAGGAAGCCTACATTGGAATAGCACGAGCCTGGAGGGACAAAAATCAGGAAAGCCCAGACAAGGAATGAGTTACAGCTGGCAAGGAATGTTAGGGACAGCAGGAAAGGGTTCTTCATATATGTCAGACAAAAAAGAAAGATCAAGGATGGTGTGGGTCCGCTGCTCAATGGAGCAGATGAGCCGGTAACAGAAGATAAGAAGGCGGAGCTGCTCAACGCCTACATTCCTTTAGTCTTCACACAAAAAAAGAGTGTGTGATCAAATGCCAAGAGAAGTTACCATGGAAAATAAAGGGGAAAGGATGCAAATCAGGATAAGTAAAGAATACATCAGAGATCTTCTGATTAATTTGAATGAATGCAAGTGTCAAGGTTCCTTCCCCACTCTGAACTCTAGGGTACAGATGTGGGGATCTGCATGAAAACCCCCTAAGCTTATTTTTAACAGCTTAGGTTAAAACTTCCCCAGGTACAAACTATTTTCCTTTTTCCCTTGGACTTTATTGCTGCCACCACCAAGAGTCTAAAAGATATATAATTGGGAAAGAGCCCGCTTGGAAACGACTTTCCTCCCAAAATCCTCCCCAAACCCTACACCCCCTTTCCTGGGGAAGGCTTGATAAAAATCCTCACCAATTTGCATAGGTGAACACAGATCCAAACCCTTGGATCTTAAGAACAATGAAAAAGCAATCAGGTTCTTAAAAGAAGAATTTTAATAGAAGAAAAAGTAAAAGAATCACCTCTGTAAAATCAGGATGGTAAATACCTTACAGGGTAATCAGATTCAAAACATAAAGAATCCCTCTAGGCAAAACCTTAAGTTACAAAAAGACACAAAAATAGGAATCTACATTCCATTTAGCACAGCTTATTTTCTCAGCCATTTAAAGACATCATAATCTAACGCCTCTCTAGCTAGATTACTTACTAAGTTCTAAGACTCCATTCCTGTTCTGTCCCCGGCAAAAGGATCACCCCAACAGAGAGAGCCTTTGTTTCTCCCCCCTCCAGCTTTGAAAGTATCTCGTCTCCTCATTGGTCATTGTGGTCAGGTGCCAGCGAGGTTATCCTAGCTTCTTAACCCTTTACAGGTGAAAGGGTTTTTCCTCTGGCCAGAAGGGATTTTAAAGGTGTTTACCCTTCCCTTTATATTTATGACAGCAAGTCAGCAGGACCTGATATTATTCACCCCAGGAGCACCAAAGGAATTAGCTGAAGAAATCTCAGAGCCACTGGCAATAATATTTGCAAACTCATGGATGACAGGAGAGGTCCTGGAAGGCTGAAGAAGGGCTAAAGTGGTGCCCATCATTAAAAAGAGGGGAAAGGACAAACTGGGGAACTGTAGACCAATCAGTCCGTCTGAGATACCTGGGAAGCTATTAGAGCAATGTATAAAATAGGGCTGTTAATTAATCGCAGTTAATGCATGTGATTAATGCAAAACATATTACCTAGGTTTTTTACAAAAGTCATGATAAATTGCAGTTTTAATCACACTGTTAAACAATCATAGAATACCAATTTAAATGTGTTATAAGTAGTTTTGGATGTTGTTCTACAATTTCAAATATATTGATTTCAGTTACAACACAGAATGCAAAGTGTACACAGCTCACTTTATATTACTATTTTTAATACAAATATTTGCACTTAAAAAAGGAAAAGAAATAGTATTTTTCGATTCACCTCATACAAGTCCACTCAGTCCTAGTTCTTGTTCAGCCAATCACTAAGACAAACAAGTTTGTTTACATTTACGGGAGATAATGCTGCCGACTTCTTATGTAAAGTGTCACCAGAAAGTGAGAATAGGTATTCTCATGGCACTGTTGTAGCCAGCGTTGCAAGATATTTACATGCCAGATATGCTAAACATTCATATGTCCCTTCATACTTCAATGTGTAGGCACTAATGTTCTACATTGTTTCGTTTTTGAGTGCAGTTATGAAAAAAAAATTCTACATTTGTAAGTTGCATTTTCATGATAACTAGACTTCACTACAGTACTTGTATGCGAAGAATTGAAAAATACTATTTCTTTTGTTTATCTTTTTAACCATGACAATATTTGTAATACAAATAATAACATAAACTGAGCACCATACACTTTGTAGTCTGTGTTGTCATTGAAATCAATATATTTGAAAACATAGAAAAACATCCAAAACCATTTATAATACATTTAAATCGGTATTCCATTATTGTTTAAAAGTGCAATTAAAACTACAATTAATTGCCATTATTTTGTTTAATCTCACGATTAATTGCAATTATTTTTAATCGTTTGACATCCCTAGTATAAAGCATTCAGTTTGAAAATATTTGGCAGAGGAACAGCCAGCATGGCTTTACTACAAATCATGCCATTCAGCTTGATTTCCTTCTTTGACAAGGTAACTACTTTGATGGATAAGGGAAATGCAGTGGACATAATATATGTGGACTTTAGCAAGGCTTTTGACATAGTCCCACATGACATTCTCAAAAGTAAGATGGAGAAATGTGGATTCAGTAGAATTACCATTAAGTGGATAGATAATTAGTTAAACAACCGCAAACAAAGAATAACTATTAGTGGAACTTTTGGTTTCAGAGTAGCAGCCGTGTTAGTCTGTATCCGCAAAAAGAACAGGAGTACTTGTGGCACCGGTGTTATGATTCCTGATGTCAGATTTGTGTCCATTTATTCTTTTGCGTAGCTCGTTCACCTGCACATCTCCCAGTGTGATATATGCCATCATATGCCAGCAATGCCCCTCTGCCATGTGCATTGGCCAAACCGGACAGTCTCTACGCAAAAGAATAAATGGACACAAATCTGACATCAGAAATCATAACATTCAAAAACCAGTAGGAGAACACTTCAACCTCTGTGGCCACTCAGTAAAAAATCTAAGGGTGGCAATTTGGCAACAGAAAACCTTCAAAACCAGATTCCAACAAGAAACTGCTGAGCTTGAATTAATATGCAAACTAGATACCATTAACTTGGGTTTGAATAGAGACTGAGAGTGGGTGGGTCATTGCACATATTGAATCTATTTCCTTAAGTATCCTCATACCTTCTTGTCAACTGTCTAAATGGGCCATTTTGATTATCACTACAAAAGTTTTTTTTCTCCTGCTGATAATAGCTCATCTTAACTAATTAGCCTCTCACAGTTTGTATGAAGAAAAGGAGTACTTGTGGCACCTTAAAGACTAACAAATTTATTTGAGCATAAGCTTTCATGAGCTACAGTTCACTTCATCGGATGAAGTGAGCTGTAGCTCATGAAAACTTATGCTCAAATAAATTTGTTAGTCTCTAAGGTGACACAAGTACTCCTTTTCTTTTTGTGAATACAGACTAACATGGCTGCTACTCTGAAACCTTACAGTTTGTATGGTAACTTCTAACTTATCAAAAAGAAAAGGAGGACTTGTGGCACCTTAGAGACTAACAAATTTATTTGAGCATAAGCTTTCGTGAGCTACAGCTCATCAAGCTTATACTCAAATAAATTTGTTAGTCTCTAATGTGCCACAAGTACTCCTGTTCCTTTTATTAGTGGAATAATGTCAGATTGGAAGGAGGTCTCAAGTGAGGTTCCACAGGGATATGTTCTGGATCTGCTGTTATTTAACATCTTTATTAATGATCTGGATGTAGGAATAGAGAGCATACTGATCAGATTTGCAGATGACACAAAACTGGGGTGGGGGAGATTTTACAAACACTTCAGAGGACAGAGAATTCAACTTGATCTTGATAAATTGGAGAACTGGGTTATAGACAACATAATGAAATTCAGCAAAGACAAATGTATGATGATACAGTTAGGGAAGTAAAACCAAATGCACAAATACAAAATGGAGGATAACTGGCTTGGCAGTAGCACTGCTGAGAATGATCTGGGTGCTATGGTGGATCACAGCCTCAACATGAGCCAGCAATGTGATGCTGTTGCAAATAAAGTTTTGGGTGGCATTAACAGAGGCATAACATTGAAGTCACGGGAGGTGATAGTACCGCTCTACTTGGTGCTGGTTAGACTTCAGCTGGCATACTATGTCCAATTTTGGTCACTGCTGTATAGAAAGGATGTAGAAAAACTGGAAAGGATCTGGAGGTGAGCGACAAAGATGATCAAAGGGATGGAATGCAAACTATATGAGCAAAGGTTGAAGGAACTGGGTATGTTTAATTTGGAAAAGATATTAAGGAGGGACATGATAGTGGTCTTAAAATGCTTGAAAGGCTGCCATAGAAAAGATGGCAAAAAGTTGTTCTTTCTTTCCACAGAGGGCAGGACAAGAGACAGTGGGTTCAAACTACATCACAGCAGACTTAGGTTAAGTCTCAGGCAAAATTTCCTAACTGTAAGAACCGTAGGACAATGGCACAGATTGCCTAGGGAAATCATGGACTCTCCTTCACTGGAGGTTTTCAAAAAGAGGCTGGATGGTTTAGACACATCCTGCATCTTGGTAGAGGGTTAGACTAGATGATGCTTGTGGTCCCTTCTAACCCTATGACAATATACAACCTTCACCTTGGAGACTAGAGTGGGGCATGAGCAGAATCCTCCTTTCGTCACCTGACTTACGTGACTCTTTCCACTGGCAGACCTGAAGGGAAGAGAGCGATTCGAGCCCTTGGATGAATTTTCTTTTTGTGTTACTTGTAGCTGGCTATGTCAGTGATATTTCAGGAGGTGAGGACTGGTGGGGGGTGGAGAGGGAATTACTCCCGGTGTCCAAAGGGGGCAAAGGCAAGAAGTAATGGATAGCAACAAGAACGCTGAAATTTCAAGCTTGATATCAACAAAATGTTTCTAACAGTGAGGTCAAGCAGGGCATGGAATAATTTCCCCAGGGAGGTGGTCAAGGCTATATCTCTGGAGATGTTCACAGAGAAATTTGGATTTAACACTTAGAGTTCAGGGCTGCGAGAGGTAACTCCTGGGCCACCCCAGCCCAGTTCTCCATCCACTTCCCAGAGTTTCTATCACCTGACTTTTCTATTGATCTCTTTTCATCCTGCAAGATCCTTGAAATGCTTCATGAACATGAAATGTTACTGTGATCCTGTCCGGAGTGAACAAGCAGGGGTCATGCAAATTCAGATTTTTAATGAGCTTACTGATGGAGCCCTGCACCGATACAAAATTTGCATCCACGTCTCATCTGCAATCTGCAAATATGGTCCACAGATATCCACAGATTTGCAGGGCTCTAGATATAAAATTTTGATCTGCATCCATCCATGACCTGCAAACCTAGCCCGTGGTTATCCGTACCCACGGCTGTGGATATCCACAGATATAAAGCGGATATTTGCAGGGCTCTAACAATGGACTAAACTGAAATGTGTATTTTGAACTGGCCCATAGCCTAGCAGCAGATATCAAGCAGTGACTCAGCTGCAAGCGAAACAAAGACTCAGCTAGATGCCTTGGTCCCACATTGTGAATCACCACACAAGTAATCCGAGCAATTCTGAAATAAATTTAATGTCTGAGAGAGAGCAAATGCTGCTCCCTCACGATGGCAGACACATGCTGAGTCCACTTAAAGAAATACAATGCAAAGAACTCCAGCAGCAGCATTATCAGCCATATGCTGGGGACTATGCAATTCTTTCCTAAGGAAGGCTATGAAACAGGCACACCACCGATGTAGCCTGTCCATAATTGAGCACAGTCAGCATAGTAACAGCCATAGGATCAGCCCCACAAGTGAGCACAGTCAGCACACTACAGCCATAGGATCAGCCCCACAACTGGGCACAGTCAGCACGCTACAGCCATAGGATCAGCCCCACAACTGAGCAGTCAGCACGGCAACAGCCATAGCATCAGTCACACAACTGAGCACAGTCAGCATGGCTACAGCCATAGCATCAGCCCCATAACTGAGCACAGTCAGCACAGCTAACAGCCATAGGATCAGCCCCACAACTGAGCAGAGTCAGCACAGCTACAGCCATAGCATCAGTCACACAACTGAGCACAGTCGGCACAGCTACAGCCATAGCATCAGCCCCACAAGTGAGCACAGCCAGCACGCTACAGCCATAGGATCAGCCCCACAACTGAGCAGAGTCAGCATGGTTACAGCCATACAATCAGCCCCACAACTACACACAGAAGCACAGCTACACCCACAGAACCAGATCAGAGAAAGATTTGGAGATGGAAATCTTTTAAGGCACAGGGCATCTTTTAAGGTACGTCTACACAGGGATAAAAGCGCCACATCACATCCGTGGCTGGCCCAAGTCAGCTGACTCGGGGTCTTGGGCTCCAGGGCTAAAAAATCTCTGTGTAGCTGTTCAGGCTCACACTGGACCCCGAGCTCTGAGACCCTAGGTGGGTGGAAGATCCTATCAGCTAACCTCGAACTCATGTTTGCAGTTATGCTTATGTAATCTCTGTTCTCAGGTTGCGTGAGTGCCTTCAGGCTTTTAAGAGGTCGTGTTTAGTACAGCACTAGAAGCTTTAGGCTTTGCCAATTCTTTTTTTGTTTTACATTGTACGTTTTATGCCACTGGGCTTTGCAAGAAGTCCTAAGACACAAGCCATATTTTCTCCATGTACCAAATCCCCAACAAACTAGCGAACTGTTCTTTTCCTCCTGTATTTCCAATAATGTGACATCTAACCTTTCATGGCTTCCACTCCTCTGCAGAATCCAAGCACTGATGGATAGTTACTAACGTCCATTTCCCGCTTTCACACATTTATGCCCCCGCCCCCCCCCACTGGAGCCCAGTGACAGAGGTTTGAGGTGCTTGCTTCTCTTGCGGAGGTGTCAACAAATAAACCTCAGAATTGCTAATGAAAGCAGCAGGGCGAATCTTCTAAATGTACAGCTTCCTCTGTGCTCTCCCGTAACCTCAGCTTAGGGGCCTCATGCCTAGTTATGGCAAGTGAAAAGCTTAAATTGTTCACATCAGGGTCCGATCCGTGTTTGTGGCTACCATCGCTGGCCTATGATAAGGGAGACATTCACTTTACCCTTTGTACAGTGGAATAGGGGTTTACAAAGATAATAACCTAATGACTTTCTAACCATTTGTTGGCTCTTCCTGTTTTGCTAACTGAAACCCAACACATTGAAGACACTGATGCCAATTATCAATAGCATCCCAGGCCCAGAACCTGCATCATTCTATTGTGAAGCTGGTCAATTTCCACCATCACTGTGTATGAGCATCAACCAATTTACTTTTAAGCAGAATTAAATCTATTAATTTTCTGTCCATGGCAATGTCAGGCAAGGTTAGGCAGAGCTCATCTGCTGTCCAACGCAAATCATAAATTATAGGATCATCAATACAGGGAAGCAGCCAATTAAACTTCCTTATTACATTTCACTAAGTTGCCCCGGACCAATTAGAACCATTTTTCTTTTTGGTCTAATTAGGTTCAACTCAACTCTGCTGTGTTGAAAGCTGTAATGAATGAACACATGAGAAACACAGTTCAGAATCCATGTGAGGGATCATTTATATGCTCTGGGTTGGTGCTTTGGAAAAGGCTCTACCTAATTATGTGGGTTAATGCACTCATACGATATGGATGAATTGCAGCCATTTCCAATGTCTTGAGGCCCCTTAGACCGACAGAATTGTAGATTAATAAGTAGTTAGTGAGTGATCTGTTGAACTGTCCTATTACTCTTCACTTTTGCTTTGTGTCTGGAGTGCTAAAGAGGAGAAATATGTGAAAGAATTCCAATTCTTTGTTCTATCTCAGAAACTTGCTAGGTAGGAAATGAGCGAAATTGGTGAATGATGAGATACAGCACTTGATATTTCCAACTTCAGTGGGCTTTGGATCAAACCCACAGTGCACAGGAGAAATAGCTGTCTCTCTAATACAGTAGATTTTAGGTGTCTTCCATTTCATTTATTAGGTACATTTTTATCAGTGAATTTTAATAGCCATGATACATCATAATGGGTACAGTAGAAGTACCTAAGGTAAAATAGATATAGAGAAGCAAGGTTTGCCAAGACAAGATTAGAATTGACAAGGTTGGAGAATGTATTCCTCTATATGTCCATAAAAATGGGTACGGCTCTGTTATATTCCCCTATAAATATTCATGAGCATAGACCTGGGAAGGTCATATCTGGGGGTCAGAGAGGTGTTTGGCCTCTACACTCAGTTAGTCATTGGCTTATCGTGCTGAAACTACTGCCAAACATGGCACTGGCTGCTGCTTTTGTGATGTGATGACTTGTTCTTAAGACACTGGACAAAGACTCCCAGTCAATGGAAGTTTGACTCATTAGTGACTAGTACTGGCCTCAGCTCATTAAGTTTTTGTTCTGTGTTTCTTCCATTGTTTGAGTCATGTTCTCTTTACTTTTCTTCCACATTTGCCAGGGGTCAGAGACTCCTCAGTAACACCCATAAAAGGAGCGTTTAGAATTCTCTCTCGTCTCATACAGTTCTCATTATTCACATCCAGCTGCTCCCCGTGCTTCTAGTTGAGCATTTTGCCCAACCAGAACTGCCAGTTCCTGGGGGGGTTGGGCTCAGAAGTCTGCATTGTGTGATATGGTAAGTAAGAAGAGACAGTGCCAATGTGTGTATTCAGAGTATTTATATTAATGAATATGGGCATCGGCAGAGTAAACAGCAGTTTAATGGTATTGCTGGATTAATCTGTCATGGAAATGAGAGGATGAATGTGCCTTCGTAGTGTGCAAATCAATGAAAAACATAAATTCAAAGCGAATTCATTTGTTTATAGCAATTTCACAGAATCATTATTTCTAAAATATGTTTTCTCATTGTCAATAGATGGTACATTACTAACATAGCTCCCATTGAGGATTAGTAAACGGCTAAGGGATTTCAAACACAGTCTTTCATCTCTGGGTTACTGGCTAAAAGGCTCTCAGGCTCTAGTAACCAAAAACAATTACCATCTAACAGCTGTTTGATGGTCTCAGTCCAGGACAGGTGTCATGCAGATCACAACAAGCCACTACCACCCCTGATGTGACTGGGCAAACTTGCTTGGTAGTCTGAGCTCAGGGCCTGAATTGCAGAGGGATACTGAGCTGCACACCCACACCAGAGGTGATAACTCCAGGACCAGATAGAAAGACAGAAGAGTAGGCACCAAATTTGTGTCTTTTGCCAGGACTAAATTCACTTGAAAATATGTAAATTTCCATTCCTCAAACGCTTTAATTGTAACTTCTACATATTACTTATGTATATAACTAATAATTTAGTTGCTAGTTTGGGAGATATACTATTCAATGACGGCATAGGTCTTTTGCCAAACCGAACTTCTCTGATTCTATTAGTATTTAGGTTTTTTTTTACCCTTAAGCAGTGCTAAGCAGCTGCAAGTCCAATTGATTTCAGCACCTCTCAGGATCAAGCCAAGTCAATGCCAAATCTACCACTGATAAAATGGTGCATGATCAAGCCATTCTTAACAACCTGATCCTCAGCTAGTGTGAAATGGCATAGCTCTACGGCTTAGGATCTGGTTTGCTGCAGGTTTTTTAACTTCTGTAGTGTTCAGAGATATGTAATGTATTGAGGTGGTCAACATTTTTCACATGAAAAGGTTTTTGTTTGTGTTTGTTTCTTGTCAAAAAATGGCCTCTTTTAAAAAATGCAATTTTTCATGGAAAATTGGTGCTATTTCCATTTCTCATAAAATTGTCCACATCTTTTACTGAAATTTTAATCAAAATAATTATCAACCTTTTTCATTTACTGAAAACTGCATTTTCTTAATGGAAACTGGGTTTTCAGTAAATGAAACATTTAAACTTTTATTTCAATTACATGTTCAATACAATTTGCAATTACATGAGCTTGTTTTCCAGTTTGTTTGTTTTTAAATCAGCTCTAGTTATATACTTCCTGCCAGCGAGGTACAGTAGGGCTTAATCATAGAATCATAGAAGATGAGGGTTGGAAGAGACCTCAGGAGGTCATCTAATCCAAGCCCCTGCTCAAAGTAGGACCAACACCAACTAAATCATTCCAGCCAGGGCTTTGTCAAGCCGGGCCTTAAAAACCTCTAAGGATGGAGATTCCACCACCTCCTTAAGTAACACATTCCAGTGCTTCACCACCCTCCTAGTGAAATAACTGATCTTATTTTCTGATCTTCCATTGCTGTGTCCCCAAAATAAATAAACAGGGCCTTTGAGAGGTGTTGTTTTGTGTATGTAGAGCTGAGAGTCTAAGGCTATGTTTACACCATGCAACAGTGCAGATTACATGGGTGTGAGCTGCACAGTGCACCAAAGTGTTGCGCTCTAGCTGCCCCATGTGGACACAGCTGGCACCAGCTAAATGGTACCTTAACATAGTTCCCTTCCAAACAGACAAACCCTGCATCAACTAAACATCCAACTGATCTGTATGCTAATAATATGCGTAATCCTAAAATGTCTTCATGTTTTGCCCAGAAGAGCAATTTATGAAGCAGCAGTTTACTGTACGTGAATTTCCTCTGCCTGTACGAGATTATTTTTAAACCCTGTAAAAAAAGAAACCAACAAAACACATTGACTTTCATGGCTTTAAATGAACAAAATTAGCGATCAGGAACATGTTGAAAGAAAAAAACTATAAAGCTGAACTATCAGTTATACATATTCAAGCACTCTAAACACCAAGCTTCAGCAGCAATGAAATAACATTCCCGAAATACATAGGACAAGTAAAATCCATAACACAAGATCAAATACAGTGTGTGTCTTCAGTGAAGAAGATAAAGGAAAAAAAAACATTCATGATCACTAATAAATGTTACAAAACCTAGCTTTTCTTTCATACAATTACAGTCTTTATTGGTTACAGCAGTTTTAATATCACATATCCAGTAAAGCAAAAATTGATATATGGCCTGAATGTGAAGTATCTTCAGAGTCTGTTCCACTTCATGGTGTGATCAGGTGCTCTGCAAAGATAAGGATAACTGATAAGTATTCATGGGTTTCTCTGAGAGTTGCTGATATAAAGTGCCAGCCCACGGAAAGATGGCTAGTCGAGACATTCCCAAATAAATACCTAATCAGTAGTAAGGTGGATACGCAATCCCTCAGAATGTGTCTGGTTGGATCCAGACTAGGCACATAGGAGAGAGCAGAGAATCTCTCATGGTGGAGGCAGAAGTGGGGGTGGAGATGACAAGGGATTTGTCAAGCTTGGGGAGAAAGCTTAGGCAGGGGATTGTATTCTGGCGCTGTTATTTGTATTACCAGTAGAGCCAAGCACCAGAAGGCAGCAAGGCTGGCCTTTAAAAAAAATAATGGAGTGGTGCACTAGCCATTAATGAGTAGGAAGCAGAGTTCAAACCCTAGGTTAGGTTACAAGTGAGACCATATCTAGCAATCTTGGCCGTGTTGCCATTTAGCCACATAATAAAACCAGGCTGTACTTTACTGTAAGTGATCACTTTCCCATCACGTTACTAACATCAATATAAATAAAATGTCCTGGCTCTGTTGTTATAGGTGCCTTCATGATGAAGTGGATACTCTGGTCCAGTCTGGGGCCAAAGGGGAAAGGTGATTTATTATTAATTATTTTGTAATCCTACAATTTATTGGTGCCTATGCCTGAAATCCTTCAGAAGATGTACTAAAAACAAAAGCTTACTTTACTGTAAACCAACAAGATAACAAAATAGATGAGAATGACCAAACCCTGAAAACTCACAAAATACAAACCCACGTGAGTTATTTTAGTAGCAATTATTTGTCTGAGAATAGTACCTGGGGGCCCCAATTGAGATCAGGATCCCAGTGTGGAAGGTGCCAGATGTGCACAGAGTAAGACCCACGGTTTGCCATGAACACACGTAAACAGCATAAACTGCTAAAAAGGAAACAGTAAAATCTTCATCTTCAGTAAATGAATTGTACTTATATCATCACAAAAGCACTGGACTGTGTTTCACATGAGAGCTGAGAGGTTATGGGGAGAAGCCAGAATAGTAATCATATAAACCTGCCTAGCTCTCTGAAAACATCCTCTTCTCTTCTCTCTCCCTGTACTCTGCCGGGGAATGCCATACCCCGATCCAATAGAAGAGTGAAAGGACAGAACAAGCCTTGAGAAGGAGATGGATGTTTCTGTAAGTGCCAAGTATCAATATGGTAACTGGCCACATAAAGAGTGAAAATTGGTGTCCAAAAATTGATGCACAGCTGATCACGTTCCTCAACATTGTTCTTCTCCCTGTAAGAAATTGCTGGAGTTAATCTGGCCCAATCAAGCCATTCCTGTAGTAATGCCTTTTTAAGACAAGCTGCCATGGTTCATAACATTTTCTGAGTGTGCATGAGAGAGAGCTCAGCCTAAGGAAATCCCATGGATCTTGGCTTGGCTTTTCCCTCTGAGGAGCTGGAATCCAAGTTTTCTGTTTGCACTGGGATGAGGGGCACCATATGTTTGACATGTAAACAAGCTCCAATATCAACAGGAGCTAAAATTTTTGGCAGGGTGTGTAACAAGTGGGGATTATGTATCTTGATTTGTGGGAAGAAAAATATCTACATTACAAAACCTACTTAAATCAGGACTAGCTGATCTCTGGGCTGGGATGCAAACCTGGCTTGTGTCTATATCTGGAGATGGATCCTTTGATGCAGTGGCCACAATCTAACTGAGAAAGAGTTTGGGCCATGTGGCCTGCATAGTATAATATTCATATGGGGTTTAATTTAGGGAAACGTGAGTCCCTTTTAAGGACCATCAGAAAGGATTTTTATTCCTCCAAATCCTAAAGTTTTGACTGAGTGCCTACGATTATTGTGATTTATTTGTAGTGTGGTAACACGCAGGAGCCACGGGCCTGGACCAGGACCCCACAGTGCTGTACAAACAGATTACAAAAAGGCAATCCTTACCCAAAAGAGCTTACCTAATCATAACAGGACAGGGCCCCCACTGGGGTCAATGGGCATTGCTACCCTGAAGCCATTAGCATTATGCCAAGTTAGCAGCTGAACTCGACATGTTAAGAAATAAAAATTGCCAGGGAGGCTGATCTAACTTCAGGGTAATAATATTTAACAACCCAGGAGCCCAAGATCAGGTCTGTGCTCTTCCCCTTGGTGACACTCAAGTCTTCTCTCACTCCCTCTATCCGACATTCTTCATTCATTCTTATTCGTTCACTTTCCATCCTTTGAGTGCGACTATTCGCATGAGTAATAGTTTGCAGAACGGGGCCCAGGGAATTTTCTGGGGCCTGATCCAAAGTCTGTGGAAGACAAAGGGAGTCTTTCCATTGACTTGCATGTCTGGATCAATCTCATATGCTCTCATCCATTCCGGCATGGGTCTATTTGTTATTTTCCTACTCGGGGAGTTCAGTGACTAGCAGCCTGTTTATAATTAGTTTTTTTCTTTCCTGCTGCTTCAACCACCCTAAATTATAAGGGGCATCCCCCCTCACCCCGTTAGTATGAATAATAGAGAGCAGTTGGTCTGAATGGCTAGGCTGTAGTTTACTAAGGTTAACTACTGTCAGGGAAATGAGCCTTAATGTCCTTGTACGTTTTCAAAGGTCAAATGAGTGCAGTGTCATCTGGATAAATAGCTGCGTGTGCTTGTGCTCGGCATGGAGGGGGAAAGATATAGAGACTACAGTGGGCTAAAAAGAATGTCAGATGAGGGAAGTTTTGTTTGTCTTGAACATTTGCTTCCTGTGACTAATACAGTATCTGTTCATCATTCAATGTGTAGAACTCCAGCTAAAAGCAAGAGCAGGAGCCAAGCCCCAGCATTTACCCCAGCAGGGGGCAGGAATATGCACTTCTCTGAAATCAAACCAAACTGCAGGCTGGCACCACAGCTTTGCCCCAGATGCACATTAGAGCAACCACAGGGCTGCTCTAATGTATATGGGCTGGAGCAGCCCCCCGTGGACCATTCCATCTGGCCAAGATCGCCAGAGCACATCATGCCCTTCCTCTCCCCATGCTAAAACTCTGCTGGGGGAAGCAAGTGGCTTCAATCCACACTTGAGAGAATTCTCAATTGCCTCACAATGGCAGCCTGAGGTCCACTTTGAAACATTCCTTGCCTCACTATCTCCTCCCCGTGCACTGCAGCTACTCAGTGGCATTAACACTACAGAAGTTTAGCAGTCCCCTCATTTCCTCACTGTTCCCTCCCCCAGTGCTAGCCTCTCCTGCTCAGACCTTGTGCTGCAGCTTCACAGACGTTCTGCATCTCCTCTCTGCCTGCGCTCTGCTCAGATCTGCGCTACATCACTAAAGGTGCTTGCTTACTTTCCTACCTCCTGCTCTGCTTCCCCATCCTGCCGGAGCTCCCTCACATTTTCCCACCCCATGCTTCATACTGAGTGCGCCATATCTATCATATAATAATATCAATAAGTGTTATTAGAAAGCACCTCTCCCTGCCTGAGCTGTGGGACACTGAGATGCTCTGTTAATACAATCATACAGGCCCATTTTCTGTTCCCGGTTTACAAAGTCTGTCTTTTCATGCCACAGGATAGCTGACCTCTCCACATCGGCATGTTCTGCTAATTTGGGGATGACTGTTGATCCTGGCCATTTTGCAGATGGGCACCAAGAGATTAGGAGAATATGCCTATAGGCAGACAGTAAACCAGTAACAGGGCTGGGCAGAGAAGCTGGAATTTCCAGTTCCCTGCTTGAACCATTAGCCCATGGGTCTTTGCTATTGCTGTTGATTTTGTGTGGAAGGTGCTCAGATACTATGGGGAGGAAACAGAGTAGCAGCCATATTAATCTGTATTCGCAAAAAGAAAAGGAGTACTTGTGGCACCTTAGAGACTAACAAATTTATTTGAGCATAAACTTTTGTGAACTACAGCTCATTTGCATCCAATGAAGTGAGCTGTAGCTCACGAAAGCTTATGCTCAAATAAATTTATTAGTCTCTAAGGTGCCACAAGTACTCCTTTTCTTTTTATGGGGAGGGACAGCAGTATAAAACCCAAAGATAAGCTAAAACCAATACTCACTCTCTCATAGAATCATAGAACATCAGGGCTGGAAGGGACCTCAGGAGGGCATCTAGTCCAACCCCCTGCTCAAAGCAGAACCAAGCCCAACTAAATCATCCCAGCCAGGGCTTTGTCAAGCCGGGCCTTAAAAACCTCTAAGGATGGAGATTCCACCACCTCCCATTCCAGTGCTTCATAACCCTCCTACTGAAATAGTGTTTCCTAATATCCAACCTAGACCTCCCCCCCTGCAACTTGAGACCATTGCTCCTTGTTCTGTCATCTGCCCCCACTGAGAACAGCCGAGCTCCATCCTCTTTGGAACCCCCCCTTCAGGTAGTTGAAGGCTGCTATCAAATATCCCCTCACTTTTCTCTTCTGCAGACTCTCGGGAGGCTTTTCGCTGTTGCCCATCACCAAAGCAACTGAGCACCTCCTGGTAAAATACTCATAACCCTCACAGTGGGAATGGTTAGGCCCTTAGGTACCTTACTTTAAGGCCCCATGTTTGAAAACTGGGACATGTATGTTTTATTTACCATATTACACCAAGTTACCCAGAGCCTGTTGGTCATGGGATATGACATAAATACATAATTGTTATCACTGCACTATTCTTTGCTTCGTGCAGTCTACTTGGGTTCAATTAAAGAAGAAGAAGAAATAAAAAACATAACATGACAGCCAAAGCAAACAACAATATATTCCAGGTTTCAGAGTAGCAGCCGTGTTAGTCTGTATTCGCAAAAAGAAAAGGAGTACTTGTGGCACCTTAGAGACTAACAAATTTATTAGAGCATAAGCTTTCGTGAGCTACAGCTCACTTCATCGGATGCATCCGATGAAGTGAGCTGTAGCTCACAAAAGCTTATGCTCTAATAAATTTGTTAGTCTCTAAGGTGCCACAAGTACTCCTTTTCTTTTAACAATATATTCCAGCTCTTTGAAGCTGAATCTAATCAGACAGCAGATTAATCTGAGAACTGCGCCACGGACCCAGTGAATCTGGTGGAGCTGAGTTTTTATCTAGACCTTGTTCAGAGGCAATCTACAGGGCTGTGGGGATGCTTTCAGTAAAGTCTGCTTTTCTAGCAACACATATTGCTCCCTTTTAAATAATTCTTTTCCTCTAATTTGCCACAAAGGTTGTGCAGATAAATAAATTATATTCCCCTTTGCTACACATAACTTCTTTTCATTATACAAACCCTCTTACCCTTGTCCCTAGTGGATATTTGTCTATGGCACAGAAGCCACTGTCAGATTTGGCACTGCTGGCTATCTGCTTAGGATCAGTGATGTACTGCCTGAAATTTAACAAGAGTTCTTTAACGGTCGTACACCCTGGGCTAGATTCACATGGGGGACGTGGGCATTGCAATGCCTACCTTTTAGGTGCCCTGCCACCCAGTGGCATTCACAGCCCTGAGTTAGTCACCCAGGCTCTCCATGCATTGTATGGGGAGATGTAGGTGCTTAAGACTGGGATTCATGGAAGCCAGCATGCTAAGTGGGGAGCTGCTTAAGCCGGCCAATAGGAAATGCCAAGGAAAGGGATGTAGGCTAAGCTCTGCCCATCAAAAGGAGCTAGGACCTAACTCTGAACTGAAGGGAGGCAACTCCCTCTACTTGGGATTCGCAACCTTGGAAACTCTCCTGGAGACAGATGCCTAAGCGACATCAGCACATTCTCAAGAAGAAATGAGGGGGTGGTGCCTTGCTTATACCTAGTACCCCACTGGTTCGAGCACTTATGCAGGTTGAGGGAGACCCTAGTTCAAATCTCCCCTCTGCCTGGTTCACAGCAGATGCCCAGGTCTTCTCCCATAAAGGGGAATTCTGCAACCACTGGGCCATAGAGTCATTCTCCTTTGCTGGCCCCAGGAATATTTATGTATTTCATAGAAATTGGCCAGCTGCAACAGAAGAAATGGAGAGACACCCGCCCCAGACTACGTTCCTAGAGCCCAGTGGTTCATGCAGTGAGGTGGGAGACCTGGGCACAAATCCTAGTCCACAGGAGTGGCATTGGAATCTGGCTCTCCCACATATGAGGAGAGTGCTCTAACCACTGGGCCATTGGGTATGGTAGGAGAGGTCACCTCAGCCTAGGAGTAGTTGTACTAAGAGCACACCTACCAGATCCGGCCCTGCAAACAAGATAGGTGTGGGAGCACTTAGCTTGTCAATGCTACCAGGGTTTAGGTGCTGAGCAGCTCACTGTTGTCAGAACTCAAGCAGCAGTATGCATGCCTGCTGGCACAAACATAGGCACCTAGGCGATGTTAATGAGGGAAACTTTGGTACCATGAATTAAGGGCCTACAGGGCTAGGCAGCAGCTGAGTGATAGGATTATGAATGCAAGTGGCACCTAAATGCTGGACTTAGGTGCCTAAAGTGGCAGTTAAGAGCCTGTTTACATGGCGAGTTAGTGTGTAGCAAGCCAAGGTGTGAATCTACAAGGCAATAACTCACTGGGTGTGGACCCTGCTACCATGCGCTAATGTTTTGTAATGCAGTTTGATGTACTACTTTTTCAAACTATGGACCATTGAGTCTATTGACGATATAGCACAGATTTCAGCTGTATAAACAGATATGAGTTTTGGGGTGTGTATGAAGACCTCAGGAAGAAGTTGTCTCTAGCACGAACCCAGAGAAGGTGTAATTCCATTAGAAGAAGGCATTTCACACTTCCCTTCATTTTCATGCTAGAGTTTTATCAAGGGGCCCTTGAGAATCCACTCTGACCCATCACAGTTGAGGAGTGACCCAGGATTGGCTTGGCAGAGGATATTTCACATCAGACTGCAGTGCATTGGTAGGACACATTCCAGTGGGAAATCCCCAACTGAATTAGCAACGGGGTGTTGCAGAGAAGGACTATAGCGCTTTGGTAGAGCTGTATTAAGGATTGGGAACAACAGGGAGTTCCACTGGTCAGAACTGAGGTGAAAATGCAGGGCTGGAATAAGAAGGAACGCTGTAGATCAGAACTGAACAGTGCTGGTTGCACTTTGGGGATGGTGAGTGGCAGGACTGTAACAGAGCTGGGAGTGCTAGGGATCAGGATAGAAGGGGATCGGCTGAAATCTGAAGTTTTGAGAATACTAAACCTGGTGCTGATCTGACTTCCTATTTCCTGACTTTCAAAAGCACCATGTTTATCCCCGCAAAACGTACCCACTGTTGTGAAATGTCTGTTCTACACTCTGAGCTGGTCACAACAAGAGCAGGGCTTCAAATGCAGGCACTCGGCTGTTGCTGGCTGAGAATACACCAAATCCATCCCCATTCACCAACAAACAGAAGCAGGCTGGTCAGAGGGGGGAAAAGAAAAGAGCTCCCCCAACCCCTTTTCCGGTTAGAGTATGAGACTGGATCTCTCCCACTGTCATTTTGGGAAAGGAATGGCTCACATAAAACAGTATCTTCACTACCAAGACCAGGGGCCCAGGGTGCTGGACGCGGTATATACACACTGCAAGACAGACCCCCTACCCCACTAAGTTTACAGTCACAATAGCCAAGGCAGCCAAAGGCTGGGAGAAAGGCAGTGCGATCCCCCCCCCCCCCATTCTACAACTGGGGAACTTAGGCACAGATGTGTTAAGGGACTTGCACAGGATCACAAAGGGAGTCTGTAGCAGAGTTGGGATTTAAATCTGCATCTCATGAGCCCCCCCTCCAATGCCTCAACCACAAGACCAGCCTTGCTCATCTCTGTCTGTCATTAGCTAAATCAAACAGAACATTTCTTATCTGAGACATTCCATCACATAGAGATAGGAGCAGCCCAGAGCTTTATCTAAGGACATAAGAATGGCCATAGTGGGTCAGACCAAAGGTCCATCTATCCCAGTATCCTGTCCTGTGGCCAATGCCAGGTGCTTCAGAGAGAATGAACAGAACAGGTAATCAAGAGATCCATCCCCTGTTGCCCATTCCCAGCTTCTGGCAAACAGAGGAAGTATTTGGTTGAGTTGGGGTGGGGAGGTGAAGCAATGATTGCTACTCCCACACACCCCTGAAACCAAGTGTAAGGAGACATATATAAGCAGGTGTCTCGGGTATGTTGCCACCAATGTTACAAGTTCCACAGGCCATTATAGGCAACTTAGATTCAAGTGGCAATGTGCAGTGCAGCTTGCTGACAATTACACGGGATGCTTTGCTCTGACTAAACAGTAAGTCACATTTCAGATCCCAGGGGTATATTTTCATTGCCAAAAAATCTTTTGCTTCTGGGTAAGCTGACCCCACTCCTTTTCTCCTCCACAATCACTCCCCCTCCCAGAGCGATGCAGTAGTAGAGGGTGAGTGCAGTTTTCTTTTGGTCACTTAGCTACCCAAAACCACATCTGGTTTCATAATACACCATGACACTGTCTCCTTGACAATTCTGTCTCATGTCACTTTTCTCTGCCTTCTAGCTCTAGAGCTGCACTGGGAATTTTTGCAAAGGGCTCCGGCTAATGTCCAACCCTGGACATAATTGCTTTTCAGTCTCCAGTAAGTGTTTCCTGCTTGATTCAGACAGCTGCCATATGCCCTGAACACACTATTTTGCGTTTGTGTTAGAAGTGAAACTGAGGTTGTGAGAGGTCATCCGGCCCTGTTAGCATCCGCCAACAGGACACCTACGAAGCCACCAGCACTAGGAGCTAATGGGTTACATCCTCAGCTAGTGTGAATCACTATAGCTCTACCGACTTCACTGATGCTATGGATTTACACAACCTATGAATCTGGCCCCCATTGCCCTTAGCTCCTAGAGCTTCACCCCTGCCCAGCTCGTCCTCACTCCCTCCTCTAGGGCATTTCCATGCTACTTCTGGTCTGAGAGTCTGACCAGCTCAGTGCAGAGCTCGTCTGCTACTTCAGAGCTGGGCTCCATCAACTCCTCCACAGCCAACACAGCCCGGTATGCTTTTGGACATCTTGCACCCGAAAAGGGTGGAAAGTGGAAAACACATGCAAGCTGGCAGAAAAACCAGGCTGACCCAGACAAGCTCAGGCAGGAGGGATCCCTTTCAAACCGAAGCCACTGGGATGAAGGAAGCAAAGGATTTCTACTTCTCTGCTACAGCAGCAGTGACGTCACACCCAGCAGAAACTTTCCAGCTCATAAACTGCTCCATAAGCCTAGACGGCTTCCATTCAACCCCAGAATCCAGGATCATTATCTTATTTCACAAAGAATACCACTCTCCTCTGGGATAGTCTTTTGGGACGCCAGTAACAACGTAAGAAAACTTCTCCAGTGCCATCCTCTTCAAAAGAGGGGAGAGGGGAGGATTCAGGCAGAGATTATAAGTGGCAGAAGAACTTTGACTTCATCCCGTTGCCTTGAAAAAACGATTAAAAGCGCAATCTGCGCATGATCTAATCTAAGTGACATTAAACAGATGGTGTTGAATAGCCAAGAAAATTGCACGGCTCTCCCCATCAATGTGCTCTCTTCGCACTTTCGGCTGCATTAGTTCCGTGCAGCTACTCATTTTTGTATTTACCTATCTATTTTGAACAGATGAGTAGGATTGCCTGGGGGGAGTGAAGTTGTTAGCTTAATAGTTAGTAATCCTGTCGCCGGTAAGCAAGAAAAATAAGGGGAGAGCACGGCATGCATTTTTTTCTGGAATCTGCTAAAGCTTCAGAGGAGGACGAGGTTTCCTCCTGTTCTTGGCTGCCATGAAAGTGACTCCAGTGGTGTCAAGGGCATCGGTGCCTTTGTTCCTCTCTTTGCAGCTGGGGCAGCTTTCAGGAGACAGCAGCTTGGGGAGATCAGCAGAGATTGTGTTCCCACAGAGACTTTTTAGTCATCCTTGTATTGCAAAAAGGCCATTTGAAAGATTTATCAGAAAAGACACAGACACTGGCATTTGCAGGGCCTACTTTCCTCCCTGCCCTCCCGCCCAAGCTGTGCTCTGAAGCATTCTTGTGCATCCATCAGGTTTTGTTTATTCTTTAATCCTTTCATACCCACACGCAAGCCACCAGTTCTGCAAGACTGTACAGACCTCCTCTTTGGACCTTTTAATCCTGTTCCCCAAATCAGCATGAGCTCAGAAAGTCTCAGTCAAGAGGTGTAAGTCTAGTCTTCCCTCTCCCATACTTGGAGCTAATAATACTCCCTTCTCTTTTGGACTCTCAGAAGCTTTAGGAGTGAGTGGGCAGGGGTCGTGGTTTCTTTAAGGCAATCATGCAAGCGTCTCTTGGGTCTATTCAGCCACTGTCCACTTTTCCTGGGGACAATATGGCTGGCAGACTCACAGTTGGCAATCTCTTCTTATTGGAGGAAAGAGAGAGAGAATTATAGCTTTGTGTGGGTGACCCTCAGGAGAATATGATGAGGAGAACCTGGCCAGAGAAGACACCAGGGACTGGCCACTGCTTGGTACCTGACTTGACAAGTCACCAGTTTGCTATAACGTGACAAATCCTATGTAAACATGTAGAACTACTTGCATTCAACCTTCTATTTGGGTGAACTATCAGTAGCACAAGTTGCTTATTCAGATCAAAGTAGCTGTGGTGGCAGAGAGACAATTTCAGGGAAGTGAATGCTCACACAGTAGGGAATGTAGCCCTAGGCTGACTGGTGTACAAATTATATTTAACACCCATTCAACATATCATTTCCTTTTCACTGTATCTGGGAGCACACCTACCAATAGCTACAGGGCAGTACTAGATCTTTGCCTTGGCACTTGCATTTAGCTGCAAGCAAAATTTATTCTATGAGGTGAAAAAAAGAAAGCCTTGCTCACACTGAAGCTGGAACAGACATATTCAATCTTAAGAGAAAAGAAGCAAATGGAATGGACCGGATTAATTTTTAAATCAAGAAGGATGTTTTTTTCCTAAAAAGATACACTCTAGTTCAAACAGAAATTGTTTTGGGGAAGTTCTATGACCCGTGTTAGGCAAGAGGTCAGACTAGATGATCTCAGTGGCTCCTTTTGGACTTAGAATACAGGAATCTGCTCTGCATCCTTCCCAACCCTAACAATTATTTAACACTTGAGTGTATATTCTGTGCTGAATCCTACAAATCCATTCATCGTGTGCAGCAGGGGCTGGTGTGCACCCGTAAGGTGAAGCACTAGGCTTGATCCACTGCACTGAGTGGAAGTATGATTCTGGGTCCACTGACTGTTCATTGACTTGCAAGAGCAAATGGTGAATAAGCAGCAAGAGGGCAGAGAATAGGCCTATCTGAGAAGACCTGGGTTAAAGTGGGGAAAAGAAGCTGAGACAGACTCTCTCCTGCATGAGAACTGATTGTTAGGGCCAGACATGATGTCACTTACAGCTGCTACTGGGCAATTCTTAGTTGTGCCACTGTTGAAGGGTGCTACTGATCATTATGACTACTGCTAATTACCCAAGCCCCTTTGTGCTAGGTGCTGTAAACACATAGTAGACAGTCCCTGTCCTGAAGAATTTACAATCTGAATAAAGAAGAGGTCATATTGCCTCTATATATATCCATGGTACATCCACATCTTGAATACTGTGTGCAGATGTGGTCACCCCATCTCAAAGAAGATATATTGAAATTGGAAAAGGTTCAGAAAAGGGCAACAAAAATGGTTAGGGGTATGGTATTCCATATGAGGAGAGATTAATAAGACTGGGACTTTTCAGCTTGGAAAAGAGACAACTAAGGAGGGATATGATAAAGGTCTATAAAATCATGATGGGTGTGGAAAAAGTAAATAAGGAAGTGTTATTTACTCATTCTCATAACACATGAACTGGGGTCACCACATGAAATTATTAAGCAGCAGGTTTAAAACAAACAAAAGGAAGTATTATTTCCACATAATGCACAGTCAACCTGTGGAAATCCTTGCCAGAGGATGTTGTGAAGGCCAAGACTATAACAGGATTCAAAAAAGAACTAGATGAGTTCATGGAGTATAGGTCCATCAATGACTATTAGCCAGGTTGGGTAGAGACGATGTCGCTAGCCTCTGTTTGCCAGAAGCTAGGAATGGGCAACAGGGGATGGATCACTTGACTATTACCTGTTTTTTTCATTCCCTGTGTGGCAACCGGCATTGGCCACTGTTGGAAGACAGGATACTGGGCTAGATCGACCTTTGGTCTGACCCAGTATGGCCATTCTTATGAGCCAGAGAGGGGGAAAACATATAAGCAGCGTGAACAATATGATGATGGCAAATGCTGTATTAGTTGCATGATTGGGGGTGTGGGGAGGAGATGGAGAGTTTAATTTGGAGGAGATCAGTTAAATGGAAAGGGTAAGGGATGCAAGATGATGGGGACAAGGTGAGGCAGAAGAGGCCAAAAGGGACAAATGTGGAGTGAAGCTGAGGTGAGCAGACTGTGAGGGAGGGAGGGAGTTGGAGCAAACAGCCAATCAGCACAGGACAGAGGAAGTCAGAGACCATTGCACAATTTTGATTGGATGTCCAGAGGTCCCTGCTTTGGCTGCTTCTGCCACTAACCGCTGGAGTCTCTGGCTGGCTCTTCTCTGCATTTCCCCCAAGGCCTCATGGTGTGGAGGCCACAGACCAGTGGTGGATAGGCATAACAGAGTGGAACTCTACCATGCCCTCTCCCTTGTGCCCTCTAACCGCCTTGGTCAGTTTCATCCCATTAGTCCTAGTTCTATCTTCTTAGACTGGGGTATTTGAAAGGATGGGAAGTGTTGAGAAAGGACCTCTCTCAGTATTCTAAGTAGTAATCTAATTGTTCCTGTTTAAAATTCTCCACCTACAATGTAGTTAAGCCCAGTAAGCCCATTTCTGGTGTAATACGCAAAATCGTCATTTTCATCGCCTTCTCTACCATGGAGCACACGCAGCCCTTCAATCAGCCTAGTATAATTCACAGGGTAATGGACTGCCTCCTGCCAGGTTCATTTCTGTATACTAGCATTGTGTTTACCAATACACTATAGAGAGCTCGAGGAGCTTGGGTGGTGTCTTTTATTTTCTTTTGAGGAGAAGGAAAAGAAGAGTAAATATTAACAGTAATTGAAAGGTTGATTATTATTGAATATTCTGCATAGTGCCATTTGCTCCACTTGTGCATATGAATGATGATAATTCTGTTTATTCATTGTTTTGATTATTACCTGCTGGTATTTGAAGGAGGCAAAACAAGGAGGGAGGGAGAGGAATTATTTTGGGGCTCCAAGGGGTGTTAGAGAAGAAGGATATGAAACCGCGCTCATGTACGTTGCTATTGGATAGGAAGCAATCTTTCTTAAGGGTGAAGTCCATTAAACAGTGGAAGAATGTCTCAAGGGAAGTGGTGGAAGCCCCATTGCTTACAATTTTTTAAATGACTTTCTGATACCACCATGACTGGTGTCTTGGAAATACCTACAATAGAAGAAGGAAAACTGAACTGGACAAAACACTGGAGAATAGACTGCAGGGAACAATCATGAATCAGCTGTGGGGTGGAAAAGACCTATAAATCTGTCACGTCTAACTCCATGATTATGGACGCTGTTTGAAAAGCAAAAGATTGTTGTTGTGGTTGCTGCTTGATCTTCTACACAAGGCAGTATTAGGATTTTTTCCCTAGACAATAACAACCAGCTAGGCATTTTGGCACTGCCCTTGACTTTTGTCAGACTGATTTCATAGAAGCACTATTCAGCATGGCTTCAGGTAAAACATTAATCCTACATTTAGTTACATTCACCAAACAACAGGTGTTGCCCTCGCCTTAGGCAGAAAATTCACCCTCTACGAGAATAACAATGGGACTTAAAATAATATTTATTGTCAGTTTCCTCCCCACAACTCTCCAGACTCCTATCCTGGACCAACAGCTGGCAACTGCTAGGATGGCCAAGCTCAGGAATACCATAGGTAGCTCTAATCCTGCTCCCTAGTCAATGTTCTCTGCTGGGCGGTGGCATAGCAGGCAAGCTCTTAGCATCCTGCCTTTTATGAAAAAAGGTGACAGCCACAAGTGATGGGGCAATTCAATGGCTCGCTAAGTGTTAATGACTGCAAGCACTGACTTTGCTTAGGACTCTCAAGACCTGCTGCTGCTGCCACCAGGGGTTCCCTCCTTCCCCACCCTTCCTGGAGAACACTGGGAGTCAAAGGAGATAAATTCAGTGCTTACTAACTTTCAGTTCAATTGTGCTATGTAGGTACATACCCCACAGTAAGATGTAGAGCACACCCTGGGCATGCTCAAGAAGAAATTCTGCCAGAAGGGACACCTCTCTGGATGAGAACATAGTTAAGTCTCTATATTTGATCAGTCCTCAGCCTGGGAAGTGACTTCTTTAAAGCAAGCTAATCAGTGTCAGCGGAGCTGGTGGTTTTTGCAATGTGGATGCCTGTTACATAAGAATGGCCACACTGGGTCAGACCAAAGGTCCATCTAGACCAGTATCCTGTCTTCCAACAGTGGCCAATGCCAAGTGCCCCAGAGGGAATGAAAAAAACAGGTAATCATCAAGTGATCAATTTCCTGTCACCCATTCCCAGCTTCTGACAAACAGAGGCTAGGTACACCATCCCTGCCTATCCTCGTTAATTGCCACTGATGGACCTATCCTCCATGAATGTATCTAGTTCTTTTTTGAAACCTGTTATAGTCTTGGCCTTCATGACATCCTCTGGCAAAGAGTTCCACAGGTTGACTGTGCATTGTGTGAAGAAATACTTCCTTTTGTTTGTTTTAAACCTGCTGCCTATTAATTTCATTTGGTGACCCCTACTTCTTGTGGAGTAAAGGAGTAAATAACACTTCCTTATTTACTTTCTCCACACCAGTCATAATTTTATAGACCTCTATCATATCCCTCCTTAGTTGTCTCTTTTCCAAGCTGAAAAGTCCAAGTCGTGTTAATCTCTAAACCTGGGAGCTGGACTGAGATCCGGTGGTCTTTGTCCTCTCCTCCCCATCTCCATATCTGGCTTCCTATTTGTTTGGTGATGATAGCTTTCTGCAGAGCAACATGCAATGCCTTATGTATGTATGAAATCTGAAGATGTTCATTTCCCCTTACTCTCTCCCCCAACAAAGCTTTTGGGAAATACTGTATGTGCATCCTGTAATAAACAACTCCTTCTTCTCCTGGAACAGATGGTGTTCTGTACTCAGACTAAAAACAGTATCTGCAGCAGCCATGCTCAGTAATGAAGGAGGAAAGCTACACGGACCAAGATGGGAGAGGTCAGCAATGAGTAATCAGGAGACCACTTTCTCCATCGTGCCCAAGCGTCAAGATGAAGAGGATGCGGTACTATTATGAGGAGGATGGAGATGCTGATGATTCATGCCATGATATAGTTTAGACCCAAATTTCCTCCTCTTTCCCCTTCCCCATTGGCTGCAGATATTTAAGGCAAGGCTAAAACTCTGCTTAAAAAGCACTTACTTAATTAAACCTCAAATGCACAAATTGCTTTAATCTCAGAGATAGTCTCTGTGGTACTTCCCACTGCAGGCTACACCTCAGCCATATGGTACTTTAATAGATAGTAGCTGAGGGAGACCTTTTTACTTTTAACAGATGGGTGGATACTATTTACCAAGAAGAAAAAGGAAAGGAGAAAGAGAACCAAGGAGAGAAAAATGGTAAGTGCAACAGCTATTACCAAGATGC
Source organism: Dermochelys coriacea (assembly GCF_009764565.3). Lineage (NCBI taxonomy): Eukaryota > Metazoa > Chordata > Testudines > Dermochelyidae > Dermochelys > Dermochelys coriacea. The sequence continues at coordinate 8,032,960 of NC_050069.1, read as the reverse complement.
ACTGTTTTGTAACTATTTGTATTCTGCTCAGAGTGGGTAAGGTCTTGCTTTTCCGCTGTATAAGGAGGAATTTCCAGTGCTTCTCAAAATACTCAGCATCAGCCTCATCAATTTAGGATCCTAGAGGTTTGTGGGTCACAGTCAATAAATGGAGAGTTTTCCTTTGATTAAGGATACAATCCAGCTCCCACTGAAATCAACAGGAGTCTTACCACTGACTTTAGTGTGAGCTGGATCAAGCTATAATTCTGCGAGTTCTGGGCCAGGATAAGAGCTTTAGAAGGCTGCTTCTCCTGCACCTATACCACCTAGCGCTGTGGCTTTTTAGATGTCACTTGTGAAGCGGGGTTGGGCTGTGTAAGTACTTTGATTGAAAATCTCAGAGGAGAACTCGGTGCTGCAGGATGTATTGTTGATGACTCAGTAGGTGGCTCACTTCCCTTTGAGTCAGTGATGATAAGATGCTCAAAGACAAGCCACCTTGTGGATTAACAGGCTTTCAGAAAGGTTACGTGGAGCCAACAGCATGGATATTAAGACTGGCACAGAGTCACTGTCATAAAGGGATGACTCATAGACTGGTCTTCGTGGTTCCAGACATGTGACATGGGTCAGGGTTAACAAAATATTACTTGATGGACATGAGTATCCATTGACTCTGGGCATATTTTCCTTTTTTAAAAATCAGATCAAATCAAGCATAACATCAACCAGAATCAATCTCCTCACAGTGGCAGAACCAACTCATGCAATGACCATATGGAGACATCTAGGATGGAGGTCAGCAGAAATGATTCCTGGGACCCCCTGACAGATTACTCTCCATCTTTCTGGACACCTGTTAGTAATTTCTATCTCTGCCGCTCAAGGGCTTTCTCATCACACAGCACTTCTAGCTTCTCAAGAATTCCTTCTGCAGAGGCCAGTTCAACCACGCTGGGAGGATCCGACACCTGTAGCTGTGTTTGCTGCTCCTTGTTTGCGCTGTCACAGATTGAATGGGTGGCTGTTAGTACTGTCAGCACAAAAGTACTGTCAGTAGCATTCTGGATGTCTTCCAAACACATACCCAGGCCCAGAATCTCAAAGGTATTTAGGCCCCTATCTGCCCCTGTTGGCACCTAAGTCCACCATTTAAGTGCCGTCTAACCCGAAGGCACCCCAGTCCCATCCCAGGGCTAGGTGGCATTTGCAAATCAGCTAACAAGCTACACAGAGCTCTAGCTCTAACCAAAGCCTGGGAGGCACTAAAACAGGTTTCTCCAATTAAGTGGGGGAACACGCATCTCACCAGTGGGGCCCGAGCACACCTATGACCTGATACCTGTCAGAGCCCAGGAGCAGCAGGAGGTCTGGATGCAGGATACGAGATAGGTGTGGGGGCAGCACAGCATCCACACAGAAGACAGCTGGGAACATGGAGCGAGCATCAGAGAAGTATCAGTTGTGAGCAGGAGATAGAGAGATGCTTTTGACTGCTAGGGCATGTGCTACATTAGTGGTTGATCTGTCTTAAGTGGCTAACTCAAGGATAGGGTTGGTAATTGAGCATCCTGAGCAGAAGGAGGCATCTATCTCTGGTCCATCAGCCAGGCACATTAGATCAGCTGCTTAGGCCTAAGTTCCTCCTCTCTCCCTGCCCCTTTTGCCACCCATCTGCTTGGCACGTCAGTCCTGCCTAGCTTCCTGCACAGCTTGCTGACTTCTGAAATGCTGAGCAGAGCAGAGCCTAAGTACTAAGTACCTTTGAGGATCTGAGCCCCAGTGTTCTCCTAATTTTATTTAGGTATCTTCTGTTCCTCACCTAGGATTGGCTCTGAGGGATGACCTGGGGCGGATGCAATACTCTCTGTTTGGCAGCCAGCATTCTTTCCCACTTGCAATGAAGAGAACTGTTTGGCATTCTTGTCACAAAGCTGGTTTGGTTCCAGTTTCTGGGCATATAATTCTTTTGCAACCACTTCAAGATTAATTTTCTATGGCTCAAGAAACTTGTTAGATACTAGCACCAATGTCCTACTGCTCATAAGCTCTAAACTGTTGCTCCAGAGCACTGAGAGGTGTATTGTCATATTTTACAGAATCCTTGAATGCACCAGGTTTTTTTTTAAATCAAGGTTTTTATTATTTGTACCAACTTCTCTGATAATCCACTTGACATAGTAAGGGGTTGATGTGCTGTGAACAGTGTATCAAAATGAATTGATGACATGATTCACTCTGGAATTGTGCCCCATCGTTTGTTATTTTAATAACTCATCTGGAATCCCAAGGCAAGCAAATTACAAATAACCTGTGTTATTTCATTGTCACTCAGTGTATTCTGCAATAGCTCAATTTTTAAAAAACATTAAGTAGTACAGTCCACTAACAAGTAGCAATTTTTCCAGTTTAATTCTAATAGACCTGGGCCACACTTGGCTTAAAGGTGAAGAAGAATCTATTAGAGTTTCATTGGTTCTTTTGCATTCCCTTTCCTGTACTGATTGCAGATTTCATACTTGGGAGTATTCATGCCTGACCACAGTAGGACACTCAAGCTCTGTTCTGACACTTTTCAGTACTTCAGGCACTGCAGATTTTGCTTCATATTTTCAACCCCTTATTCAAAGTCAAATTTGTCATGACCCACTTAAATGTATTACAAAAGTAAGAGGGAAAATATATCAATGTTAAGCCTGTATAATTAATGTGTGTATGTGCATGTTTACTTTGTGAGGTTGACAGAGAATACTTGACCTTGAAGGATGAGGGTATGTGGGGACTGAAATTTTCTTTGCTTTTCAATTAAATAAATTTTTCAACATCTCACAACAGCAATGCCTGCCTTTTGTGACCCTCCCCTTCAGTCATTGCTTGTGTAAGGATTGTATTTGTCACCAAGGCTAGTTGTCTGGTATTCTATGTCTCACATTGGCTAATGCTGAATGGTTCAAAAGAAAGCATAAAATCCCAGTGATTAACCAAACTATAATATCATCTCATAATTAATTTATATTATAACAAGTAGGACTGGGACTCCATTCATAGAATCTAGGTTGGAAGAGACCTCAGGAGGTCACCTAGTCCAACCCCCTGCGCAAAGCAGAACCAACACCAACTAAATCATCCCAACCAGGGCTTTCTCAAGCTGGGCCTTAAAAACCTCTATGGATGGAGATTCCACCACCTCCCTAGGTAACTCATTCCAGAGCTTCACCACCCTCCTAGTGAAATAGTTTATCCTAATATCCAACGTAGACCTCCCCCACTGCAACTTGAGACCCTTGCTCCTTGTTCTGTCATCTGCCACCACTGAGAGCAGCCGAGCTCCATCCTCTTTGAAACCCCCCTTCAGGTAGCTGAAGGCTGCTATCAAATCCCCCCTCACTCTTCTCCATTGCTGAAATTGCACAAACATAGAGATAAACACACTGCCTGCCCTGAAGGATTTACAGTATAGTGGAACAACATACAAAGAGAGGCAGAATGGGACACAATAATATATATACAACCTTCAATACCTATATAGGTTTCCACCGAATGCATCCGATGAAGTGAGCTGTAGCTCACGGAAGCTTATGCTCAATAAATTTGTTAGTCTCTAAGGTGCCACAAGTACTCCTTTTCTTTTTGCGAATACAGACTAACATGGCTGCTACTCTGAAACCTATATAGGTTTACTATTTGTTTTTAAGTTTTAGCTCAATAGATTTTAAGGCCTAGTGGGACCATTATGATCATCACATCCTATTATATACTCCATACCAGAGAATTTCTTCCAGTAATTCTTGTTTCAAGTCCAATAACTTCTTGTGGGACCAGAACTTATCTTTTAGAAAGACATCCATTTTTCAGTGACATTGATGCATCCAGACATTCCCTAAATATTCCTCAGCCTAACTATTTAAATATGGGCTAATTTTCTGTGGGCTTTGTGTCAGAAATGGGTTTTGGAGAAGGGCTCTGAAGGAGGAGAAGTTAAAAGACTTAAAGATCAGCTTGTGATGGGAATTCCTTCCTGATCCATAGCTGGTGATCAGTTGAAGCATGAGGACTGAGAGTCCTGAATATTGATCTCTTAGCTAGTGTAACTATCAGAGCTATTTTCACTCATATACATGGTAATCCATTTTTGAAAATAATACTATATCAATTTGCTTTGTTGGTTTCACATTTTCAAATGCCACGACGGGGGGTGGGGGAAGCTTTAAGATACTTGCCTTTGCCTTATCCTTTTGTTTCTTATAAGTGGTGCCAGTGGGAGGATTACATGTCATTTAGAATCTAGTATTTAAATTGGAGAGGTTTAATTTCCCCCCCATAAAACTGCAATTGTTAAAAATTAATAAATATGTAACTTGCCTTATGCAAATTCTCTCTCAAAACAGTACTTGCAGGAATTACAACACAGGCTGTGTCCATCCTCCCCTCCATGCCTGCACCATCACCTTTTGACTCTTTAATGAAACGTTATGCAAAAGAAAATCTAAATATTCCTTTGCAGACACACTCAGCCACTTCTGCCATATGTTGCTTGCCTTCGAGTATTTGCATTTGAAAGCCTTTCGCTATATTGCCTTCAGATCACATTTGAATAAAAGACCTCAGAAGAGACAGCTTTGAAGAGGAAACATCTGTCAGGGGCACTGGTGCAACATGCTGGAGATGGCCTCACGGAGCTGAATGTTAGAGTGCAATTACCCAGGCTCTCCTCTGGGCAGCAGCTCTTTAGCAGAAGTTTCCACGCCTCTGTGCACCAAAAGAGAGGAAGAGCTACGCATCCACCCTCTGGGAAGGGAAGAGCAAGTGTAGCGAAGGAGCTTAAGTAAGATCCCATGTTGTTATGTAAATTTGGAATCATAGAATCATAGAATATCAGGGTTGGAAGGGACCTCAGGAGGTCATCTAGTCCAACCCCCTGCTCAAAGCAGGACCAATGCCGCCTTACAAGGTGTGCACATGAGCCTTCTCTGGGCACAGTGGTGTGCACTAAGCCTGAAGTGTAGTATTGCCAGCAGCAAGCATCTCTGCTCCATATTCAGAGGAAAAGGCCAGAGTACTGGACAGACAAGGAGAAAAAGTCACCACTACCAAGTTTGGGGCCAATTTCTGTTCATCTTACTCAGACACGCAGCCCACTGAAAATCAGCAGGGAGAAGGCAAAGAGGATCTGTATCAGAAACCATGATGGGGATGGCCAGATATAGTGAGTTGGAGCCATGGCAGGCAGGTCTAGTGGTTGGAGCCAGACTCAGGAGTCCAGAGCAGGGTTGGAGCGAGGCTGGAGTGAAAGCAAGGCTGGAGCAGGACCAGGAACAGGATGGGACCAACAGCAGGGCTGGAGCAAGACTCAGAACAGGGCTGGAGCAGGAGCTAGGCTGGAGCAGGCTAAGACTCAGGGAGTCTGTCACAGCTAGCAGGCAGGAGAGAGTTTCAAGTCCTGGAGTGACACTGAGCAGACTCAGCTGCTGTTCCTTCTGTGAGGCTTATATACTTGCCCTGAGAGTCACCAGACCAGTTCAGTGTCCTTTGCATGCTTAGTGTGTGCCACTTACTTTCTTTTACATGACCCACATGGGGACAGAAGGGATGTATCAGTATCTCCTATCCCTGATTGTTTGGGCTGGAAGGTAGTCTGAGTATCACCTCTTTGTGGAAGATAAAGTGCTCCCATCCTCCTTTTGGAGACGGGATGACTCAGATCTACACTGTCATGATTAGAAAGAATTATAGAATATCAGGGTTGGAAGGGACCTCAGGAGATCATCTAGTCTAACCCCCTGCTCAAAGCAGGCACAATCCCCAATTTTTGCCCCACATCCCTAAATGGCCCCCTCAAGGATTGAACTCACAACCCTGGGTTTCGCAGGCCAATGCTCAAACCGCTGAGCTATCCCTCAGATTATGCACTGGAATGCACTGAAACTGTGTCCACAGACTTGAAAGAGGGGATCTGTGAGAATTTTGAAGGCAACGTTCAGGTGCCAAATGAGTGTTTCACAATCCAATGGGTGACAGGATTGTCACAAGAGTGGCAGGTGTGCGTAACACCAACATCCTCTTCCATACAGGGTTTACGAGGGACATGAGCTCTCGCAGGAGCCGCTTGTTATTAAGTGACTAGAAAGCCTGGGATTGTTTAATTTTTCCATGATATTCTGGGGTGGGGGCGGGGGGAAGCGTGTTCTTTTATGTTCCCGAAGTTCATAGTGTATTGTTACAGGTAAACTATTAAAAATGATTAATTGGTTACTTCAAATGTTGTAACAATGGCATTAACCAATATAGCAAGTATTGGGAAAATCAAAGCCAAAGTAACTCAGTTCCAAACTCCCTCTGTTGTGCTGTCATTATTGCTTTGTTGGGGCTCACAAAAGCACAGGATCTTTGAAGCTTTATGTGGCCCTGCACTTCATTATAAATGGATGCATTTAGTTAGAACAGGGTCACCTTCACCCTGGGTTTCCTGGCATGGATGGGTTTAAACAAAATGCATTATTTTAACCCTGGGTTGGACTTTTTTTAATTTAAAGGTGAATTAAAAGGTGAATCTATGAATTGTTTTTTCAAACGAACAAAAAGATGCCAATGCCAAATAATGGAGAGAACAGAAGAAGAATTAAATAATGGTAGGTAAATGCACTGTAACACAAAACTCTTTAGAACCGGTCCTTCCATTATTTACTTGACAAGATGTTGGTCCCAATTCCCTTTTGTACAAGTTGTATATTCCGCTGCCGCAGAGAAATTAGCCATTGAATTCAGGAGCCTCTGTTCCCATTCCAACAGAGAAAGCCATTAGTGGCACCCCCAGCAGTTTGTATTACTACCGTAGCATCTAGGATCCCTAGTCATAGACCAGAATCCCACTGGCTTAGGCATTGCACAGACAGAGAACAAAAAAGCCAGTCCCTGCCTCCAAGAGCTTACAATCTAAATATCACGCAAGAGACTGCAGATAGACACAGATAGACGGGGGGAATACATGGAAACAGAGAGGCACTACTGGTCAGCATGATACACAATGGCCTCAGCACAACAGTGGCCCAACCATTGTCAAGCTCTTTGTAAGCATTGTGGCAACGGAGAATTTTAAAGGATGGTTTTAAAGGGGACAATGAAGTGGCTTTTGCGGATGTTTATGTTCCTCTCAAGCATTAGGGGAAGCATGGGAGAGAGCAGAGATGCTTCTTTGAAAATTGAACAAGCCTCGGTCAATCAGAGGCAGGAGTCGATATCTCAATAGTGAACAAGAGATAAGAGATAGGGTGGGCATAGGCTGGAAAAGGCTCTGGTTTAGGTCTTTCAGGAGAAACACAGAAAGCTGAATTCAGAGGATGTTGTAAAGGCCAAGATCATAACAAGGTTTTAAAAAGAACTAGATAAATTCATGGAGGATAGATCCATCAATGGCTATTAGCCAAGATGGGCAGGAATGGTGTCCCTAGCATCTGTTTGCCAGAAGCTGGGAATAAGCGACAGGGGATGGATCACTTGATGGTTACCTGTTCTGTTCATTCCCTCTGGGGCACCTGGCACTGGCCACTGTTGGAAGACAGGATACTGGGCTAGATGGACCCTTGGTCTGCCGCAGTAGGGCCATACTTATGTAGAACTCAGCAGGTGAAAAGCCCTTTAGTTCTCATAGCCAAACTGATGTTAAGCACGATATAAGGTGCAAGGACTAACAAACTTTTTTTAGCGGTGGTTCAGTTGCAGCCACTGCTGACACCAGTTGTCACCAGTGGGGTCATGTTCCTAGTTCAGGGAGGCCCTGAGTCATCAAGGCATCAAGCAAAGACTGGAAGTTAGATAAATGTTTTGTCACCTTCCCTGCCTCCTTTACACAAAGTGTTTCTAAAGTAAAACTAGTTACCAAGGAGCTGCCTACATAACTTGCCTAAGCAGAATCTTGTTGTATTAAGGGAGTTAAATGAAAATCGGAAAGTGAAATCTTTCCTTTTTGTTCCCTTAATTGCCAGACGAAGTGCAATTTTCTGTACTGCTCTATTGACCAGATGCCCTTGTCATTCACCGTCTGACTACAGTAATGGAACCTGACATCCTCTTTGTTGTCCCTCACTATGTTTGTGTGAGTCACAAACTAAACAAAATAAAACAGCTAAAAATGCACTAGGAACAGCTGGGGTTGCATTAAATAACAAAGCTATAAAATATCCTTTGTCTAATAATTTTTTTTTTCAGACCCAAGGCTCAAAGTTTTCTGGGTGTGCTATGTGCACTCAACAATGAAGCTATTTGCATGTATTTAGGGTGGAATGTTCCAAAGCACCTACAGACAGATTTTTAAAAGTATTTGGGTGCCTGAAGATGCAAATAGGTGCCTCGTGGAATTTTCAAGAGTGCCTAAGCAGGTTAGTTGCCAGGTGCCTAAAATCTCACTAGACACCTATCTATATCTTCAGGTGCTTAAATTCCTCTGAAAATCTGGCTCCTAGTGATTTAGGAGGCAAGTTCCCTTCACAATGAAAGGGATGTGCTCCCAAGTCACTTACCGGAAAAACTCAACAATAGTTTAACAGCAAGAAACAAGATAATCGTTAATGGCTGCTATTGTTGTCTAAACCACCTAGATAGCTGATGCAGGAACTCCCTTTCTTTGTTTCTGCTCCTTAAGTGTGAAATTCACCCCCAAACAGATGTCTATGCATCACTTAAGCCTTCAAAATAGGATGTAAGTGGTGCACAGACCTTGTGCTGGTCCTCTGCAGACGGGTGAATTTCATCCAGTAAGAGTTGTGTCCAAGGAAGTATTGCCACCTTGAAGTTTATCATTATTCTTTGTACCATGTTGGAGACCTTAATGAAGAGCTGTAGATTAGTTCTGCTAAAACTAGAATACTGTGTTTAGGTCTAGGTGCACTGCATTAGCAAAAATTGTCAATGAATAATTCAGAGGATGAAAAGATTGATTTATGAAGAATGATTAAAGGGAATTAATATCTACAGATTGTCTTAATAGTGCCGAAGTGGAAATATGATAAGAGTACAAGCATTCACAAAGGAGGGGAGTGAGTTATTTCAGGTGGCAATCAGAGATTTACAACTAGGAATAATGGAATCACTAAAATGATTAGGGCAAGTAAAGAGACTGAAAGGATTGGGACTGTTTACTATAGACATGAGAGGAATAAGAGGGGATATGGTAGTTAAAAAGGAAATAAAGTAATTAATGATCTACAGAAGTTAGGTCAGAAGCTTCTGTTCTCCCTCTCTCAAAACACAAGGGCAAAAGAGCATTCAATAAAACTGAAAGGCAGCAAATTCAAATCTGATAGAGGAAATATGTTTTCACATATGTAATTATCCTGTGGAACTTATTGTGACAGGATGGCAAGACTAAGAAATTATCAGGGGTCAAAAATTGATTAAACATTTAAATGGATAACAAGCATATCCACAGTTATAATACTCAAAACCAATTTTTTGGGATATAAAGGGATATAAAACCTCATACTACAGGGTTTAAGCCAACTTCTACCTATCAGAGGTTACAATGAGACCTCCATGAGGGGGGATTATGCCACATCTGCTTACTGCATGGTTCTTGTACCTTTCTCTAAAGCATCTGGTACTGTTGGAGACTGTGTACTGGACTAGATGGACCCTGGGTCTGATCCTTTATGACAATTCCCATGTTTCCTATGTACATTAAGCCAAGGAAGTTTTAGCCTGAAAAGCAAGTAAAACTCATAACACTGAATTCTATTAGACTAGAGAGCAGAAGAGTAAGGGAAATTGTATCAAAAAGGACATTTAAAACAAAAATGGACAAATCATTGGAGAGTACTATCTAGTGTAGAAACTAGAATCTCTTCATACTACTGTATGGAACAACTATGCTTTGGCAGCAAGGTAACCAAAAAAGATCTTTTTTCATCCCCAGGTTCTATAATTTTATGAAGGTAGGAAAATATGACGTGCATTTTTATTATAAATATTTGTTCACCATGTAGCCTTCTGGTATACAGATCTTATTTTCTTGAGGGGTCTGGGGAATGAGAGGTCATGCAATCTTACTGTACTTTGCATGGCACGGCACTCAATGTCAATAGGAAACAGCAACATAAAGCAGAAGCCACAATTTGAGTTCAGTTTACATTCACAAGGGTAAGAGGTACGTTTCTTAAACACAGACAGTATTGTCTTTTATTTCAAGCGAACAGATAAGTTATTCCTGCTGTTTGGGTCCATGTCATAGCATAAGTTAAACCAATAAAAATGACTTTACATTTATAGGGCTCTCCTGGATGCTAAAATGTAGACATTGGGGTGAAATTCTTCTCTATGCAGAGGTCCAGTACAAAGTCTAGGCACCACTTAAATTCCATTTAAGCTCTCAAAAATAGAGCGTAAGTGTTCAGTGTTGCATAAATCTTGTTCTGGCCCTCTGAACAGACATGAATTTCATCCCAGGTGAGATTCAAGAGAAGAGAAATTTGATTATTAGATGGAGATGAAGGAACTCTGGGAGAAAAGCAGATGGGGAAATTGAGGCCCAGTGAGGTTAAATTGCAGAGACAGGTAAAGACTCTAGGAATCCTTGCTTCTAGTCTTCTGCTCTAACCTGAGACACAGCATTCCTCCCATGCTCCTTACAGCTCTGATCTCTGCAATTTTTATTACCATTTATTGCTGCATCTAAAGATCTTTCTTTACCTTTGTGTGTGTGGGGTGTATGTGAATTTCTGATTATTTTTTATCTTTGCTGGGCATCGATTGTTAATATCTCATTGGTGACTGGAGTTTCCAAAAACATCTTCTGCCTTCTTCCCAAAATGCTGATATTCTTATCTATAATTTATTTCTTTAGATTATCACAGGATGGTGCAATCATGCTGTGGTCCCTTTTTGCCATACGCTCTGATTTTTGTTTGAATTTCTTGATGGAAGACTTAACTGTTTAAAGAGAAGGTCACACGGTTTAGCTGCCAACAGTTTAACAATCAAAGGTCAGAGTGTGGTTTACTGGTTGGAATAGGGGAGTGGAAACTGGGATTCTTGGGCTCTATCTCATGCATTGAAAAAAGCTTTCTTTGTTGCTTCAGACAAATCACATAATTTATGTGTGCTTCTTTTATCCCACACCTGTAAAATACATATTATACAAATGGAAATCATTATTAAAAGCTCAACATTTGCCACTCCTGAGTGACAACAGTCAGTCTATCACTCATGTTACAGGCAGATATTAATGGGAGCTTCACCTGAGTAAAAACTGAATCATGACCTCAGGATGTGGCCAAATGAGAGTTTCACCTGATTATGTATGTTGAGTTTAGGTTCATTAATTGCAAGGAAGGTTAAGAATTATTATAGGCATTTAAAGTTAGTTAATAAAGGCACAGAGAAGTATAAATGGCTCACCCAAGGCTCTACAAGAAGCAAATGATGGAATTAGGATTGAGCCCAAGAACCTGAGAAAGCTTTAATTAATTAATATTAATATTAAAAGCTTAATACAAAGCTTTAATTCAGTGACTATAGTTCTTGACTACAGTGGGATGGTCCTGTGTGTTTGGTTTTGTACTCATATCCTGTATAACTAGGTGCTGCGCAGAAGGTGCCAAAATTTATGCTGCTGTTGTACACATTTATTTTAAGCCTGATTTCCTAATGCCAAAGGCTTTATCTCCATTGCCTTAAAGTTTATCTTGGATGTACAATCATTGTTTATCTCTTGGCAGTGGGAAGAGTGAATTGGTTTTGTCAAAATCTCAGCAGGTACCAATTGCATTTTTCTCCTATTTCTCTCCGTTTTGCTGATGATGCATTTTTCCTGATCTTGTAATGTTTCAGAGGATCAGTAGTGCTATAGAATCGTAATTTTAACAGCTTACATTTTAACAAGCTTGCCAGAATCGCCACTGACTCCTAGCTATGTTAGAACCTTGACTAATGCACGTGTGAGTCTTCACATAACTCTAGTTTACGGCAATTCTTTGTCTATTGGTCTGCCCAGATCACTTTATTAATAGGTTCTTAATCAGCAGTTTCACTGTAAAACTTATTAAGGTTATCCACACCTTGTTAACTTGTGACTGAATAGCTACAACATGCTTTGCAGGCACGTTTGAAAAGTACAAGTGCAAAATACAGCTACATGCATATTATGTGTTGTTTCTTGCAGGGAATGCATTATATCTGTATTCCGTAATTTGCACTCTCTGCCTACTGATTTCCCAATGTAGTGTGAGGTGTTGGTTTTGACCTATACAACCCAATGGTCTATGATGGGATGTTAAATGGTGTGAGATCTGAGTTATTACAGAGAATTCTTTCTTGGGTGTCTGGCTGGTGACTCTTGCCCACATGCTCAGGGTTTAGCTGATTGCCATATTTCAGGTCAGGAAGGAATTTTCCTCCAGGGCAGATTGGCAGAGGCCCTGTGGGGTTTTCACCTTCCTCTGTAGCGTGGGGCATGGGTCACTTGCTGGAGGATTCTCTGTACCTTGAAGTCTTTAAACCGTGATTTGAGGACTTCAATAGCTCAGACATTGGTTAGGGGTTTATTACAGGAGTGGGTGGGTGAGATTCTGTGGCCTGTGTTGTGCAGGAGGTCAGATTAGACGATCATAATGGTCCCTTCTGATCTTAAAGTCTATGAGTCTATAACCCTAAATGGTTTGGTACTGGCTAACCCAGAGACCAAAACTGAATTCATTGCCATGCAATCTGCTGAGCCATTTGAAATATCATAGGAGTCACTTAGTTCCAATGGAAAGGGGCAGTGGCAGGGAATCCTTGATCCAGGAGTCACTGAATCAGGAACACACTCCTCCTTCCTCTCTAACTCCAACAGAATCTGGATTTGGTCACCTGCGGGGTTTGTTAGAAAATCTTTCTATTTCTAAGGTCCTGCTTGATGTAAGGCAGGGAGCTGCATGGGGGTTTGAATCAACTGAAGGGGGAAAGTTTATTTTGGTGAATACGGAAGCCTTTTGATCTAAAGCATTTGGGATGTCCTGCAACCATAATAATACTGAGTCAGATTACAAGAGACTATGATTTAGAACAACTCATTACATTTAGGGTACATGTACACTGCGCACTCCTTACGGTGGCATGTAAAGTACGTACACTGCACCCATCACTAGTATGGGTAGAAATAGGAGTGTAGACAGTGAGGCACAGCTTAGATGGGTATGGGCCCTACATGGCTTTCTACTTGCACAAGCCACACCTCCCATATCTACACTGCTCTTTTTAGCAGAATAGAGTCCCACTGCCTCCCCGCTTCCAGGGAAAGGCTCTGGTAGGGCAGAGGCAGCAGGGAAAGGCCCTGCAGCTCCCCAGAGCAGGAGCCTTTACCCATTGCCTCCTTCCTGCCACAGCCATTCCTTATCGCAGAGAAAGGAGCTGGCAGTGATGGGCTACCAGAGCCTTTCCCCACTGCCTCAGACTTCCACTGACACATGTAGCTAAACACTGCAGTGCAGACACAGCTTGCTTTTCACTGCAGCATGTAGCTACACATACCCTATACGCCACTGTCAGTGGTGTACAATAAAGACATAGCCTTAAGTGTGCATACATGAAGCTGAGGCAGGTACCGGGATCTAGCACAGAGATTGGGCACCACACTCAGCAATGGGGTAGGAAGGCAGGCTGCCGTGAGTCTCAATGGACAAGTAGCAGAGTTTAATGCTTGTAACAGCGTGACCCTAAGTGGCAGAGGGCCCACTGAGCCATATCTCCTATCAGATCTGACACATTTACTAAATCTCACACACTGCTGTCAGAGTATTTACCTGCAAACAGTGTTGGGTGACACCTCAAATGAAAGCTGGTGACACACCAGTAATTAATATCATTGTGTAATGTACGTATGGATGGTATGTAAAGAGTTATGTATGTGTGCTGGAAATAAGTTCCTAAAATATGTTTTAGCAGCAGAGGTGATAAACATGTTGTCCTAGACAAAGAAATGCTGAATAGCCTGTTTATCTGGCTTAGCACAATGGAGGACACACTGCAGTCTGAACATAAGAATGTGAATGCTGGATCAGACCAATGGTACATCTAGCCCAATATCCTGTCTTCCGACAGGGGCCAATGCCAGATGCTTCAGAGGAAATGAACAGAACACGGCAATCATCAAGCGATCCATCTCTTGTTGTCCAGTCCTGGCATCAGGCAGTTAGAGGCTTAGGGACACCCAGAGCATGGGGGTTCCATCCCTGACTATCTTGGCTAATGGCCACTGATGGACCTTTTTAAAATTCAGTTATAGTATTGGACTACACAACATCCCCTGGGAATGAGTTCCACAAGCTGACTGTGCATTGTGTGAAGAACTATGTCCTTCTGTTTGTTTTAAACCTACTGCCTATTTATTTGATTGGGTGACCCCGGCTCTTATGTTATGTAAAGGTAATTCACACTTCCTTATTTACTTTCTCCACATCATTCATGATTTTACAGATCTCTCTCATATCCCCCCTTAGCTATCTCTTTTCCAAGCTGAATATTCCCAGTCTTTTTAATCTCTTCTCTTATGGAAGTTGTTCCATACACCTAATCATTTTTGTTGCCCTTTGCTGTACCTTTTCCTCTTCTAATACGTCTTTTTTGAGATGGGGTGACCACAACTGCACACAGTATTCAAGGTTTCAGCGTTGCATGGATTTATATAGTGGCATTATGATATATGCTGTCTTATTATCTATCTCTTTCCTAATGGTTCTTAACATTCTGTTCGCTTTTTTGACTGCTGCTACACATTGAGTAGATGTTTTCAGAGAACTACCCACAATGACTCCAAGATCTCTTTCTTAAGTGGTAACAGCTAATTTAGATTCCCCCCCCCATTTGTATGTGTAGTTGGGATTATGTTTTCCAATGTGCATTACTTTGCATTTATCAACATTGAATTTCATCTGCCATTTTGTTGCCCAGTCACCCAGTTTTGTGAGATCCCTTTGTAATTCTTCACAGTGACTTTGGACTTAACTATCTTGAGTACTTTTGTATCATCTGCAAACTTTGCCTCCTTACTGCTTACCCTTTTTTATGAATTTGTTGAACAGCAGTGGTATCAATATGGATCCATGAGGCATACCACTATTCACCTCTCTCCATTCTGAAAACTGACCATTTATTCCTACCCTTTGTTTTCTGTCTTTTATCCACATATTGATCCAGGAGAGGACCTTCCCTCTTATCCCATGCCTGATTAATTTGCTTAAGAGCCTTTGGTGAGGGACCTTGTCAAAGACTTTCTCAAAGTCCAAGTACATTATATCCACTGGATCATAAACTGGCAATGGATTGATTTTAAAGTCAGACGCAAGACATCCTTCCGGACACAGCCCACTATACCCAGGCCTTGTTGGTGGTGATGGTCTCTGTGGGGTTGGCAGGCTCTCGTGTTGTGAGAATGTCATCTGGGCCCTTTTTTATGTTTCACACATTCCCATGCACTTTGGGAATGGGCCTTCACAAGCTGCAAAATAAATACTTCCTATTTTCTCAGATTGGGTTTATTTTTCAAAAGTAACTGGGTTGGACCTAACTATCTAGTCAATTTGTTCTTCCTTTATGAAGCTGAGCACACGTTGCAGCCTACAGCTAAAGGCTCATTACTTCTCCCATGTATTAGACACAATACGATAGGATGTGCCTTTGGGGGTTCTTATGCTTCATTTTGATGGAATTAGTTGCCACTGGAGGTTAGACAT
This sequence comes from Dermochelys coriacea, assembly GCF_009764565.3. Lineage (NCBI taxonomy): Eukaryota > Metazoa > Chordata > Testudines > Dermochelyidae > Dermochelys > Dermochelys coriacea. The sequence continues at coordinate 8,017,277 of NC_050069.1, read as the reverse complement.
AACAGACCTATTAGTTTTCTCAAATCTGCCTTAAAAATCTATTTATTCACAAGAACTGCCTCTAGTGTCAACGGCAGCTTTATTCTGACTTCTACATAAGGTGCTCTGTGAATTCGATATCATTAATATTGCATGTACTGTATTTTTAAGGTAGTCCCTATCATCCCCAGTGTTTCTATGACCCCAGTCTTCCCCTACCTCTGTAGAAGGGCAGAGCAGAGATGAAGGGAGTGGGCTCAGGGCACAGCTTCTCTCAGTGGCATTGTTCCCACACCTGAAGCCCATGGGATTTTTCCAGGTGAGCTCATATTGACCATATTGGTATTAATAATCCCTTTTTTGGGGCACCTCCCTCGGACAGGTTACAAGGAAGGCCTTTGGTAGCATAACTCAAAGGAGATGTTTTGTCGAGTGTCTGGACAGGGATGGAGAAAGGTAGGGGCCAGTGCAGAGTCATATGGTTGCTGCACAAATAGCCCTGGACTCCCTGGATCTAAAGAGATTACTTTGGGTCCTGTATCTCATGGTGTTAGAGATGACAGCCCCCGACGGAAGAATGACAGGAAGCGGCATATAATCAGTGTAGGGAACAATAGGAACTTTAGCTCCTATTTCAATTATTGTAATGATTTAAAATGTCAATGTAGCATATTCAGAGGTTGATTAATTTAACTCTTCCAGTGTCCTGTGGGCCTTTGACATACAGTATGGTTCAGAAAGGGACACACACATAAGGCTCTAGGGATGTACCATGTATGGACTCACTCTCTGTTCAGCTTAACATTGACTCAGCCCCTGAATGTATCTTCTGTGCAGCATGCAAGGAATTAATACTGCTAATATATATTCTCAGCAGTCAGCAAAAGCTCAGGTGCAATAGGAAGCAGTATAGTTGATTCAACAAGTGGTACTCTTATCTCTGAGACAGTATTGAACTAATGCCTCAGTATAAGTAAGGTCTCATTCTAAGGTCTAGATTAGGATCAACTGCACCTGTACTAGACCAATGATACACCTCAGCTGGGTCAGGAAAAACTGCTCAATTTTCAGATCAAGTATCATTAAAAGACAAGAAATGTGGAACCCTATGAGGCCACTTTTACAAAGTCAGTTTTCAGAATACATATGAACAGATGCCTAGGGAGGGTGTGGAAGCTCCTTCACTGGAGGTTTTTAAAAGGATGCTGGACAGCCATCTGTCAGGAATGGTTTAGCCACAACAAATCCTGCATCTAGATGACTTTTGCAGTCCCTTCTAACCCTGTGATTCTATGACCAGTCTTTAAAATGACGTACCTTCAGTGAATGCCGCCCCCAGTTTTATCATAGTTGCTCATTTTTTACGCACACCAGTGTTTATGGTATATTTGTACACATCAATATTCCATTCCTCAGCCTTCATGATGTGGCACTACCAGTCCCCTCCAGGGATCATCTCACAGAATGTGAGAAACAGACCTGATCTAAGCTATCTCAGTGGGACATCTGCAAACCAGCAGACATCCCCTGCCCTCTTTTTCCTGTCAGAGGGTACACAGCAATGCTCAGTAATCTCAGAACTCATCATCTATTACAGTTGTATCAGGAATAAAAAGAATAAAGGTATGGAATAATAAAGGAGAAAAAGTTAAGTCGTCTCAGCACAGTAGCTATCATATTGGCACTGATACGATGAACAAGTCACTAACAATAGGCTTCGAAACTGTCACTATTCATGGGATTTCTTTGTCTTTCCCATTCCAAGGAGGTGAACAAGTGAAAATTTAGCAGCACTTGTTATAAAGATGTTTGTCAACAGTCACACGGTAGAGAAATAGCCAAAGGAAATAAAAATAATCCCAAATATACTGCAGAATAAAAGTTAGTGACAGCTATTCAGTCGCCTTTATGAAATAAGTTGGTGGCCTCGATTCAGTTCCTAACAGGCAGATGCCTAGGTAAGTAAAGCCACCATCACAGTTTGGAAACACTGTTGGCATTCTCTGCAGAGAGGCTAGGGACTACATTCCCCTCTTAGTTCCAGACGTGGTCCTGACCCATCAAGGCTAATGGACACTGATGGAGCGATGTAGAAAAGATAGCACTGCTTGATGGCCAGCCTGCATGTGATCTGTATTTGAACACGAGTTACGGAGGAACTGCTGCTACTATAAGTGACCCTAATGCTCCTGCATAAGTTTCAGCTGGTGGATCCATGGGGAACTCTTTGAATATTGTTTATCAAGCAAGCACCCGAGGTCACTGAAGGTAAAACTGGAATCTAAAACTGACTGACGCCGGGCCTAATTCAGGGTGTCTAAGCTGATGTAATTTACACCAACTTTGATTCTCTTAGATTCCCACAGACTCACATCCATCTACCCCATACTCCCTTACACGTCACCTCTGATTCAAACTCCTCTCTTCTAATGTCAGAATTATGGCAGTGTCTCCTTTGTGGCATTTGGTGAGTCACTTAACTTCACTGCTCCCATTCCTTCCATTAAGGCTGGATAATACTTACCTACCCCACAGGGCTGTTGTGTGAGGATTAATCAGTGAAGATTAATAAAGGAATTTAAAGATGATAAATACTAAGGGCCAAATTCAGAGGTCATGTTAAAGCACTCCAGGACTTGCCCATGCAGTAGCAGTGAACACACAGTGAGGTAGTGCACCGTAAGCTGGTATGCTGTAGATTCACACTCTGGCTTGTTCTGCACTACCTCACCATGTAGTCAAGCCCTTAGATACTTTAAGAAGTAAAGACTTATTTAGAAAGTGGAGGGGATGGGATATTGGAGTCCTGGGGTCTAAGCCAAAGCCCAGTGATATCAATGGGAGACTTTAATGGGATTTGGATCAGTCCCCAGGTATTGGACTCATTGCACCAACAGGTTTTTCATCCCTAAGTTTTACAGTGTATTTTTGTGCTCACCAGCATTTCTCTACCAAGATGTATTTTTCCTCTCTGTGAGTGTAATTCTCTAGCTTGATGTGTCAACTTCAATATGTTATTATCAGGAATTGTATACATAAATATTTGTCATAGAAATCCTCTTGACGCTTTTCAAACTACTCCAGATGTCTCCCCTGCAGACTATTTTCACTACATGATTAGAATTGGTAGAGAAATCACACACCTCTTCTTCCTAGCCTTCTGCTTCACACATTATCGAACCACTTGTGTAGCTCAGCCTTTCCTGATTTGATGCCTTCCCTCACTGAAATCAACGGACCTTTGCCAGTATTTCAGTGGTCACAGCGTCAGGTCTCTTGACTTGGACATCTGAGCCTTGATCCTGGGCTGCATCTGGTCATGCTCAGTCCCAAGGGGCAGGGCACAAACCCTACACTCTGATGTCCTTCAGGGTGTGGCTGGGAAGGTACCCCTGGTGCCTGCCCATTAATCCCCTTTTCAGTTCCCCTTCCTAAACCTCCTCAGTCAGTCTCCCAGCTCCACAAAATAAATTACAGTGCCCAGAATTGTTTGTCTCAATACTCTTGAAGCCGTAAAAGCACTGTCTCTGCCGCTACTAGGTTGGGGCCAGGTGCCCACAAATTCCTAGTTCTGCAGGGGCTGGGGAATAAGGGGGCTCCTGAACCTCTTAAAGGGCACTACCCCTTGGAAATGGAACACAAGGTGTTCCCGAGGGAGTCGAGGGTAGTTGGGGTAAAGACAGAATTATCTATTTAATGCTAGTGCAAGTACCCAAATAGCAATGCTGGATATTGACATCCTTTATTTTTCCTCACAGTGGGTGCATTATAGGCAGCTGCAGTGCACTCATCTCTAAACTGCCCCACTACTGGCCTCAGCCCAGGCCTGAAGGCACCAGATTAAGGTGAAGAGGCTAATTCAGTCTCTAGGGAAGCTTCCAACCCTAGCCTTGTCATCACGGCTGCCAACAAGAATGCTGGGTCATGCTAGCGATGACGGTGAGTTTTGATGACTTGGGAGAGATTTTCAAAGACACAGTTAGGTGCTAACCTTCCACTAAAAGCCAGTGTAAGTAGGACACCTTTGAAAATCTAACCCTGTCCACTAAAACTGTAATCTTGCTACCAGCTCCACCTGTGCCCTCATGACTTTAGTAGGGATCCACACAGGCATAGGAGCCGGGGCATGGAGCCAGTACCAGGATCAGGGCCCAAGATGTGATCTGAGACCACCAGTTCATGTCAAACAGATCACCTAGAGTACCTGGGTCAAATCCAGCTCCTGAAGGGAGCAGCCCATACCAATCCCTTAAACCATCCAGGGTATGTCAACGTGTAGACGTACCCAAGCTAACTTTGATCTAGCTAGCTCCAGTAAGGATCATGGTGAAGCAGCGTCAGCATGGGCTAGTCACTAGGGTACATACACAAGGACTCGGCTGGGGCTGTACATCGTGTGCTGCCATCCATGCTCCTGGGTCTTCATTGCTGTTGTTACTAGAGCTAGCTAGATCAAAGCTATCTTGGGTATGCCTACATCTGCTGCAATCCCATCTCCAATTGCAATGTAAGTATATTGTCAGTCTCTAATGCCTGCCATAACTTCCATTATTTTACTTCCCAGCAAGGGACATTCTGGCCTGACAAAGTACATTCAAGAGGTAAGAGGCATGCACTGTAATGGAGGACAGCACAGAAATGTGAAGACAGGATGCACAGGGCACATGCCAGGAAAGATCGGAGCTGGACTGAAGATTAAATTAAATATTTCCCATGTATTATCCAAGCTGGCAAACTATATGGTTTTAAAAATTTTCTTTCAGTGCATTCAAAAGACACACAATATATATTCCGATATTTTGCGTTCCTTCGTTCGTATTTTTCCATTATTATGGACCAGTGCTTAAAGTGAGAAAGAGTTTGCATGAGCTGAGTGCTGGCATGCTGCCCAGCAGGAGCTGAGTACTGGTAATTTTCCTGAGTGAAGGGGGAGATATATTTTTTATTTTTGTTTAAGCGGAGCAGAAAGAAGAATAAAAAATATTCAGCAATAAAAAGAATAAAGCAACTGTTAATTCTATGGTTAATTCTGCCTCTTTCCTCCCCTCCTAAACTCATACATGTGCTGTAGCATTACAGCAGTTCCCTTGTTTTCCCATCTCTCCTCTGTGCTCTGCTTCCCAAATCCAATCTGTGCTACCGCACTGCTTGTAACAAATCTGTGTGCTGCAGACAGCATGGTCATTGTGTAAAGCAGATACTCATGAGGATAGGACCCAGGTTCAAAACTAAAGGAAAGTCTCCCTCAGCTATCAGTAGTGGTAGGATGCTTATCCTCTGTGTGAGTCAGCTACTAGAAGGCACTATGATTACACATCCTGGACCAGTACACTGCCAAATCCCTTCCACCTGGCTAGTCAAAGCTCATCTTCAGAGGGACAGTGCCAATCTACAGCAGACATAAGAGTCGCCAGATAGCAGGTGGTTGTCACAAGCAGTAGCACTGATAGCCCTTGTGTGAGTTAAACAATTATCTCACCCAGCTGTCAGCAGTAGAAAGGCTTTTATCCACACTGTAGGTTAGCTATCCTCAGGGAACATGATCACATATACTTAAATAAAAAGAAAAGGAGTACTTGTGGCACCTTAGAGACTAACAAATTTATTAGAGCATAAGCTTTCGTGAGCTACAGCTCACTTCATCGGATGCATTTGGTGGAATTTATTAGAGCATAAGCTTTCGTGAGCTGTAGCTCACGAAAGCTTATGCTCTAATAAATTTGTTAGTCTCTAAGGTGCCACAAGTACTCCTTTTCTTTTTGCGAATACAGACTAACACGGCTGCTACTCTGAAACATATACTTAAATAGTTCATCACACTGTACTTTCCAATCTGTCTCTGTGCTCTCTTCCAGATCAAACCTGTCCGGCAGCATTACAGGAGCTCCCCTGCTTCCCGATCTCCACTCTGGGCTCCGATTCCCCAGTTCAGATCTACAATGAAGCCTCTTAGGAGATTCCCTATTTCTCTGTTCTCTTTGCTGTGCACTGCCAGGGACACGGCTACCGATTCCCTTGAGACATCATCCACTCGGCTGCTGGATTGTCATTTAAAGTTAATAATGATGAAATTCCACTACCCAGGCTGAGACGGACTCATGAAAAGGAGAGCAAACAAAAACAGAATTAGAACAAAGCACAGGAGATGAGCAAAACTGTGGATGCTGATTAGCATATGGAATTGCAAATGAGCATTTAGTAATGAAAGGAGAAAAACATAAGGATAAACTTTTAATGAGACTCCAAAAACATGTTCTCAAATTTTGTAGGCCTATCTATTTACCCTTGCAACCACTCCCATTTATCCAAAAAATATGGGATTTTGCTCACTCTAATCTTTTTTTATGACAGTTGGTATAACTTTAGACTGGCTTTGTTTACTGGGTAGGAACACATTTTAAGTATAACAAATTGTGTTGCTAGGCTGGACTGGATGGGTCAGATAATCTTATTGCTTCTGTGTTACAGGCTGTAGTTTTACAGGTGCTTTACTAATTAAAATATCAAATGCTGTAATCCAGGGGTTCTCAAACTGTGGGTTGGGACCCCAAAGTGGGTCACGACTCCAGTTTAATGGGGTCACCAAGGCTGCTATTGGCCCTGGGCCCCAGCAAGTCTGAAGCCAAGCCCCACCACCCAGGGCTGAAGCCAAAGCCAAAGCCAAAGCCTCACTACCCAGGGCTAAAGTTATATGCCCCCGCCTAGGGCAGAAGACCCTGGGCTTCAGCTTTGCTGCCCCCCACCCCCATGCCCGGGGCAGCAGGGCTTGGGCAGGCTCAGTCTTTGGTCCCTCTTCCTGGGATAGTGAAGTAATTTTTGTTGTCAGAAGGGGGTCACGGTGCAATGAAGTTTGAGAACCACTGCATCAATGCAGGGCCCATCATGCACCAATGAGGCCAACAGGAACTTTGCCACTGTCACTAGTAGGAGCAGGATCTGGCCCTAACAACCACTTACCCTCCCTGCTAACAACATCTCCATATGAATACTCATGAGTTCAGTGGGACTATTTGCAGAATAAGGAACAATGCTGTATAAATAAGGGTCGCAGAGTTGGACCCTATGAGCAAGAATTTCAAAAATAGCTAATGATTCTGAGTGTCTCCGTTTTCGGTACCCTATTAGACAGACCTTTCAGGTTCCCCATTTTCAGAGGGCAGGTGTCCATCACCTTCTGATGGTCATCTGGGCACCAAACATCAAACCACTTTAAATCTCTACTCACTTAGGAAAATCGTGGCCTATGAGTGTAAAACACATAGAATAATGGGGTCCAAACCTGAATGGCCCTTTGAGACTCTACTGAAATACAAATAAATAGTAACAATATCATAATTAGCCATATTTCCAAATCTTCAAGTCATCATCATGGCAAATCCAAAGGGACGTGGCCTGCTTGCAAAGCAAGTGTCACCCGGATTGATCTCTGGCAAGGTGCTTAAGGTGATCTGGTTGAATATTCAGTTAATGTCCATCACTGGCAATTTTGTCATGGCACAGAAGCTTTTGATGCCCATATGATTGCCAGCCATGGAGCAGCAGTCCTTGGACACACAATTCAAGAATTCATTGGTCTTCCAGCCTAACAATATGTCCATACCAAGAAAGCCGCTAAAACCGAACCAGTGTAATGGCAGGTGTTGCTGCATTCAGCTTCAAATATCCTCATTTCTGACCTTGCCCTGTGACTTGCTACGGAGCAATTGACAGAGACAATGAGAATCGAAAACGTCAATCTTCTTCAGCGTTCCTCAGAGCCCACATTTCATTTCTGTATGGTAAAGCTGGTATAACTGCAGTTCTATCGATCTGCAGCTTCATAGCAAGCTCCATGCCCCAAGATTCCCTCAGAGGCCACTGAAGGGCCTGAAACATGGCAGCAACTGCTGCTATACAAGACTCCACATCTCTCACGTATTCTCCAGCCCTGTCTATGATGCAGCCCAAGTATTTGGCAGCTGCCATCTGCTCAAGTCTTTATGTTATGGAAATCCATCAACTTCATGAAAAAACTCACACAGATACAGACAGACATCATCTTCCTCTCCAAGTGCAAACAGATGGACATCATACCAAATGGACTGAAGGTAAAGAATCCATTGCAACTGACATACTACACTGATTATGGTGAGAGATTGTGGGGTACACACGCTCAAAGAAACTGAGGAATCACCTGTACAGCAAACAGGAGAAGATCAAGAATGAGCTCTCAAAACTGGAGACTCTCATACAAAACCAGCCTTCCACACAAACTTCCACATGACTGGATTTTACAAAAACAAGACAAGCCATTTACAACACACAGTTTACTTCTCTACAGAGGAAAAAGGACAGTAAACTATCTAAACTCCTACATGCCACAGGAGGCTACAACAGTGGTACCTTTAACTCACCCAACAATATTGTTAATCTATCCAATCACACACTTAGCCCAGCAGAAGAGTCTGTCCTATCTCGGGGACTCTCTTTCTGTCCCACCATCCTCACACATATGATACAGTTATGCGGTGATCTGGAAGCCTACTTTCGCCATCTCCAACTCAAGGAATATTTCAACACACCACTAAACAGTGCACTGACCCACAGGAACCCTCCTACAAACACTACAAGAAGAAGAATTTGCAAGCAAATGTTTGCATGATCCTCTGTATAGTAAAACCAATGTATTTGGAATAGTTCTAATGCAGATGCCAGAAAGAACTTATCCCATTTCATCAAGGTAGTATATACATGTCTGGCCAAATTCTATGCTTAGTTACACCAGTGTAACATCTGGTGTAACACCAGAAAAATTACAAGCAGAATTTGATCTGTTATATATTATCCAGAACCAAACACATAATCTGTTCTCCCCATTCTACAGTTGCACCATTAAATTCACTTCCATAATTTCACTGCCCATATGTGGTCCTTCTTGGCTGGATCATAATGGAATAATATTTCTTTCTTAATATCTCCAGCCTACCAACCACTGAAATTAAAGACATTTTTGAGAAGGCATGTTCAGCTCATACACTCTGCAACTCCATCTTTTTACACAGGACATTAAACTGATGCTAATTAGAGCCAAAAAATAATTTCTGTTGCAACTGACTGACAGCAGGGACTTCTTTTTCTTCCTTTTTGTGTCCGAACGTTAGTTTTACTGATGGAAGAGACAGAAGCTGCGTGTAAAGACGTGGTGGACTCTAATATACGTATTTCTATATTTTTTGCAAGAAAGAGTAACAACAAAGCAAAGTTCGATTACGTCATGGACTCTGTCTTGCTAACTTATGCCACCAAATAGGAATCAATATTACTCAGGTCACCATTTCATTACATTCTTATGCCCTAATTTTAATGTATATTCCGGCTCTCAGACTTCATGTTCCTTGCCTGTTGATTCAAGTGCTCATGTCAAGGCAACCTGCAAACTGCATTATGTAGGATTTATTATACCATTTCCTTTGTGAATATAAAGTGATTATGGCCTTCATTACCAATTGTAGATGTCTGCGCTATTGTATTTTAAATGTATTAGTGCGTGGCACATAGTAATTTACATTTACAGTCATTTCCTTTTAATTGTCACATCTCAGTCACATTCAGCAAATTACACTTCCTGAGCCCTTGCAACAATTCCTTTCTTTGAAATCACTCATTGGCAAGCTGGGGTGTTTGTCTGCAGGGGGTTAGTTGCTCTGATCCTTTCCTTTTCTGGAATTACTTCTTCCCATCGTTCAGTCTTAAAGTCAGTGCTCCCAATGGTCCCATTCCAGCCATACACTTAGGCTTGTGCTTAACTTTAAGAATGATGAGTAGCTGTATTGACTTCAGTGTTGCTGGATCTGGGTCATATTGAAAAATAGCAAAAATTTAATCAAATTAGCCTTTTTCCTTATTCTTTTTTTTAAAAACAATTCATGCACCCCCCATCATTCAAACGATACACTCTATGCAAAGGTATCGCTGCACGGAGGTACATGAGGGTTGCAGGGATCCCCTGAGTCTGATATTTACAGTCTCGTTCACTAAGGAGTGTCATGTGAGATCTCTACTGCAAGCCTGTGTCACACCAATCATAATCTTTGCAAAATGTATGTGTGGATAATATGAAAGGAGATATTTATATACATATAGGAACTTATGTTCCGAAGACCTTGTAGCTAAAGGCAGGTCACCGAGAGGCAGCACGATGCAAGACTGATTTCACCACACAGGAGGTGGGAGACACTTATCTCCCTAGCTGATCATTGTGTACTGTGTGTCTTACAATGGAAGTCGATTTGTATACTGAATCAAATGCTAATGAAGAGATTGCAGGGACTTCAAGATAAGAAATTAACAGGAAGAGGTGAATAGCAAGGGAGAAAATCCTGTTTACTGGTAAAGAACAAAGGACTGGTCCATATATCTAGGGTTGCCGATAGATGCCTCTGGATCCTTCACTGGGGGAAACAAGCTACCAGTGGGCTTGAGCTCATGAAAAGAGGGTCTCAGCCATCCTGGCTGAAAAATGCTGAGAGAAGGACTTTGGGATGAGCAGTACCTTATTAGTCAAGAGGGCATCTTGATAGTTGAGTTGAGGCTCTAGAATGTGGGTTATGATTTGATTTTATACATAACTCTTTGTTCCCAATATTTCTGCTTGC